>NC_056411.1:19407500-20007500 GCF_905147365.1 Aricia agestis
GATTGCAATGATTTCAAAATGAAGGATATTTTTTTAATGTTTGTTTCGTAGTGTTAAGCTATTAAGATTTTTCTAAATGTATACTTTATTATTATTAAGTAGTATTTTTAACATAATATTATTGCAACCAGTTAAAATTGATATGTACAAAATTAATCAATATATCTCTCTCTTAATGACTTTGTTTTAATATAAACGTAATAACCTCGTCAAGTCGGATATTTGGTTGTAATTTTCGTAGTCAAATTATAATTTTTAACTTTGAATTTTTATAGTATAACAATATGTAGCTCTTAGTATATACTATAATATAAACACAAATAAAACACAATATTACCTTTTTCCACTATATTCATTAATTATTACAATTTTAACTGAAAACACGACCGGTTTCGAAAAATATTTTATTCGAAAAAAGTGCACGTAATATTGTTTTATTTGTGTTTAAAATGAATTTCCACCAAGAACTGACAGTACAATCAATTACATATTATATTTTAGTATATAAATATTAAAAATTACAAACATTTAAGAAAAAAAGGCGTGATATTATTAAAAAAATAAAAAACATATAAGAGGCCGCGGCGCGCGTTCATGTCGTTTGTATGTGTCGAGGATTTCCTGCGACACCGCTTACCGCTGCACCTTAGGGGAAAACTAGAACCGCCTTGTTACGTGTGCTATTTACTCTTAAGTAGTTAATTTCTAAGTTAGATAACAGCTATTTAAATGCCTGTTCGACAATGTATAAAAAGCCGATCTAACAATCACATTAAACATTTAGTTAGCACGAAAAATGAGGTTTCGAAAATCAGCCCGTAAGAAATAAACCCCGAGACGCAGTAGGGTTTAAGTAGAAAGTATTTTTTTTTATGAAATAAGGGGGCAAACGAGCAAACGGGTCACCTGATGGAGAGCAACTTCCGTCGCCCATGGACACTCGCAGCATCAGAAGAGCTGCAAGTGCGTTGCCGGCCTTTTAAGAGGGAATAGGGTAATAGGGGAGGGGAGGGTAGGGAAGGAAAGGGAAAAGTTGAGGGTAGGGAAGGGAATAGGGTAGGGGTTAGGGGATTGGGCCTCCGGTAAACTCACTCACTCGGCGAAACACAGCGCAAGCGCTGTTTCACGCCGGTTTTCTGTGAGAACGTGGTATTTATCCGGTCGAGCCGGCCCATTCGTGCCGAAGCATGGCTCTCCCACGTATAAAAGTGTTACAGGACGGTTTTCATTTTGAATAAATATTTAAACCAAATGCTTGACTGGGCTTATTACGCATTTTCAGGATCGGTATTTATAATCATTAATCACGTTTTCATTCGTTTATTATTTTTAATTTCACCGTGATATGTATAAAGTGGAGGCCTACGTTCAGCAGTGGACTGCAATATGCTGATGATGATGAAGATGATGGAACCATCGAGGAAGTTGATTCCTATGCAAATGACAGACCAACGTTATTTGGTCGAATATGTCAATTCAATGTTAATTGTGATCTGTCAGCTGGGTTTGACGTAACGCAACCAAACTACTTAGGTCTTCTCTGATAGTACAACGTACGAAATAATATGAAGGACGTTTTTGTTTATATGTTTGTTAGTCAAGGCGGGAGTGTCCTTAGGCTTAGGGTCTACGGCCGGCCCTTTCACTGTCCGTGCCGTGTTTGCACAACACTTATATAAGGACACAGAGAGACCAGGGACAGGTTTCCTAATGACGATTAGGAGTTAGGACTTAAGTGTAAATATAGTACTGACTGCAAAAAAGCATTCAAAATATTTTTGATGGTCTAAAGTTTCAAATTTTGGACAAAACGTTTTAAACAGGGTGAACCAAACTGAGTGATAATACTGTGGCGGTACCCACAATTTTCTACAATTTTCTTTAAATAACAAAGATGGATAGTTTTCTCTTTTTGTTTTTGTGGTTCCTTATACAAAGGGTAAAAATGGACCCTATTTAAGCAAACGTCAATAAACTTTCATGTTTCTAACTCAAGAAATGACGGACTTTCATTAAAACTTTCAACCCTTATTTCACCCCCTTCGGGATAAAATTTTCAAAATTCCTTCCTTAGTGGGTGTCTACTTAATAAAACAACCCTACTCACCAAATTTCGTGGCTGTAACTTTCACAGTTTTTGCTAAGCGAAGATGAATCAGTCAGTCAGTCAGTCAGGACATGTAATTTTATAAGTATAGATAACTGAAATGTACCACGTGGGCTCCGGCCTGACCGAGCACGGAAGGTCTTCCTGTGGCGGGCACGCATATTTCTACAATACTAATTTATGTGACATTTTCCGATGAAACAATGTTTATACCTTTCCAAGAGTTCAATTTTATTCTTTAGTTAACAGAATGCAGTGCGAGTATTTTTCACATAGCTCCTAGACTAGAAAGGCCAATGACCGCTGGTGCCACTTTAAGTTGTCCTGACAAAAGTACGCGACCAAAGCTTCGATTTATGTTTTTTCCTATCAAAATACTTATTACAATTCGTTCGCTCATTGATCACACAGAAAGCGTGGTCAGATCTCCCCCCTTACCCCTAAACCACTTATAACACAAGGAATTAACGTTAAGAAAGTTTATTCTACACAAGATGACGCCCGCAACTCCGCTGCGCCAAAATTCGTTTTCGCGCGGGAATTGTACACGTTTCCGAGATAAAAAGTATCCCACGTCCTTTCCCTAGACTCAAAGTATTATACCGAATTTTAACAAAATCGGTTCAGCAGTTTGGGCGTGAAGAGCTGACAGACAGACAGATGACAGACAGACATACACACATTCGCATTTACAATATTAGTATGTTTATGTACTTCCAACTTGACTGGTCTCCACGACACAGGGAATCCTAGTGTGAGATTAGCGTGTAAGATTCTAGATTTGTTATTATTATTATTATTATTAACTGTAAGTATATATGTCACCGTAAGATAGTAAAAACCGCGAGATTGTAATATGACGAAGTGATGGTTTGTAAACAAATAGTTTTCCGGTGACTTTAAATAAATTATTTCGTATTTAAAATAATTTCAATGCCAAATAATATGAGATGTATAACATAAAAAAAAAATTATATTTAAGGTGCTGTTTGAATGTTCGGTTATTGAAATTAACCTAATTTATAATTCAAACTGCACTTTAAATATATCAAAATTTTATTCAATGTTATACATCAAATATTCAGGCAAATGAAGTTAATTTAAATACGAAATAATTAATTTAAAATCACCGGAAAACTGTTTGTTTACAATCCATCACTTCGTCATATTACAATCTCGCGGTTTTTACAATCTTACGGTGACATATATATATCTATAAAGTATAAACTACATAACTGTACTTCCCAGATTCATCTGATACATAAGTATTAGTATGTAACTTGAAGGTGTGAATTGTATTTCACGCACCTGCAGTCTCCGGTAGAGCGGATTGTGGTGTGGCGCGGTGAGCTCGAAGCTGCCGAGGCAGTAGACGCCGGCGGTGGCCAGGCAGCCCGGCTGCTCCTCCAGCGAGAACAGACGCGGCATGGAGTAGTATTCTGCATCTGGAGGGAAAATTAATCAAAACTTTTATTCCTCTTTTTTGAACAATACACCACAAGACATTATAACGAAAGAAAAAAAATAATGATAAAAAGAACAGTGTATTTGTTAGCTGTTGCTAGGCAGCTTATTATGATTACATTTCCGAACCCCCAGCTAACATATTGTATTCTTTATCGCTTCTTATATGTAGATAGAATCGCCGATCAAAATGTTATTTTGATCGGCGATTCTATAAAGAAGCGATAAAGAAAACGTGCTGGCAAACCCCCCAGATCTGTCTCATATACAGATCAAAGAAATAAGATGTCTGCATTGAAATATTATGTTTGTCTAAATTAACAGGATAATTCTCTAGACATCTTGCATTCAAGTAATGACACAGTTAGAAATTCAATAAGTATGTTATTAAACATATTATGGCATCGCAATTTCTGTCATGTCACTTAGTGACGCGTTAATTTCATATTATTTTTTATTTTTAATATTAATCTAAATAATCGAACGTAAGGGATCTATTAGAGACAGAGCGGTCACTCGGTCAAACGTTCAAGCGGACGGTTTTGTGTTCTTTGTATAGATGCACTTACATAACTTAAGGTCCCTAGGTACTGCCTACACAGTGGGATATTTTTTAAGTCAGCTAAAATCGGCCCTTTTTTTTTATTAAATAAGGGGGCAAACGAGCAAACGGGTCACCTGATGGTAAGCAACTACCGTCGTCCATGGACACTCGCAACATCAGAAGAGCTGCAGGTGCATTGCCGGCCTTTTAAGAGGGAATACGCTCTTTTCTTGAAGGTTTGCAGGTCGTATCGGTCCGGAAATACTGCTGGTGACAGTTCATTCCAGAGTTTTACAGTGCGCGGCAGAAAGTTACGCGAAAAACGCACTGTGGAAGTCTGCCACTCATCAAGGTGATGAGGATGGTATGTTTTTCGCGTGGGACGATAGCCCTTAATCTACAGCTACAAACATTTCGCATGGATGTTTTCAAACGTTGCGATACATTTCGTAATTTTATTTCCGTTTGTCAGACCGGTCCTTCTCACGAGCCCACGGAACTGGAGGTGTACCCCGGGTGACAGTAATTAATGTAAATAAATAATAATACTACGTATTGTATTCTATTTTCCGATTATTTCATGCAGCCTATTCTGTTGCAACTAAAGTTAACTAGCATATTGTTAGTGCTTAAGAGGAGTCCACACCGGCGTTTTTCCATACAAACGTTGTCCCCTGTTTCCTCCCTGGATAATGCCGCTAGAGTTATAATTTTTTTCCTGAATATCTATGGCCACTATTAGCATGTCCCTATGTTTTCTTTTTCTTCATAATTTTATTATTAAAAAAGATAAGAACGTCCGAAAACCCAAAAAAAATGGCCAGATTTTCCTCTGTGTCAAACACCCAGAAAACAAAACTGGCTAAAATATACAAAATTATTTTTAATTAAAAATTAAAACCGACTTCCAAGGTAAAAACAATAATAATATGAACTAAAAAGTATTAAATACCAGCTAATTTTATCGTGAGTTCAGTCAATGTCAGAATATCTGAAGCTTTTGGGACTGGTACCGACTTCAAAGTAATGAAGACTGTAGTATGTAGAGAAATAGTCGAGATTTAGGTGAATTCTGAAAAAGGCACTATTATAGAGTAAGAGTTATTTAATACTTTTTAGTTCATATTATTATTGTTTTTATCTTGGAAGTCGGTTTTAATTTTTTGTTAAAAATAATAATTTCACTCTTTTTATAAAGATAATTTTATAATGCGCAAATAACCACTACGAATGTTAACTATTCACATTATGTTACTGTAAGCGAAATTGTGGTAAATGCTTGCAGTTATTTAAACGATGCTGCAATTTAAAAACTTTTATCTTTAAAGGTTCAGGAGTTCTGTTCAGTGCCTTTGGACCAAGAGACACCTTCGTATGAACTTTCTCTTATTCGTAACATAACTATGTTTAAGTTACTAGAAACAACATTATAACCACTATGAGTCTTTTGATAAATTTCAAGGATTTCCCTCGATTGCTCATAGATCCCATCATCATCTCACCACTTTCGTAATCATTATACAAAATCAAGATTATACCCTATACAACAACACAAGAATTTTGAAAATCGGTCCACAAACAGCGAAATAATCATCAAAAACATCTGCTTCGATGCAAAATATCACGAAAAGCATCAATAATTGGGTCATAATGTGATGACCCATGGCATAATTATGATTTTGATGATGATGATAAAATAAATTGATGTGTTGGCTTATGCTTTCAGAGATGGGACTAAGTCTGACCCAGCTAACTACAGACCAATATCTATTTTGCCAACTTTTAGTAAAGTATTTGAAAAAATAATTCTAAATCAATTACTAGTTCACTTTAACTGTAATAATTTGTTACATAACAATCAATTTGGCTTTACTAAAGGTAGGTCCACTACAGATGCAGGCATCAGTCTTCTATGTAGTATATTTGAAGCTTGGGAGGGGTCGCAGGATGCACTTGGTATCTTCTGCGACCTATCCAAAGCATTTGATTGCGTTGAACATGCTACATTAATCAGAAAATTGTATCATTATGGTATAAGGGACACAGCCCTAAAACTGTTAAGTTCTTACCTTGCAAATAGATCGCAAAGAGTTGAAGTTAATTCTAAAAGGTCTAATGGTAGTAAAATAAAGCTAGGTGTTCCACAAGGATCTATTTTAGGTCCCTTTCTTTTTCTCATTTACATAAATGACCTACCTTATCTAGTTAAAGATAAGCATGAGATAGTACTTTTTGCTGATGACACTTCACTAATTTTTAATGTGAAGCGACAACAATATAATTACGACGAGGTAAATAGTGCTCTCTTAAAAATAGTACAATGGTTTAATTTACTATTAAATTCTAACAAAACGAAATGTTTAAAGTTCAGTTTGCCAAATGTTAGACAGGTACAAACCAATGTATTATTAAATGATGAGAAAATGAAATTAGTGGACACCACTGTTTTCCTAGGTATAACTTTAGACAGTAAATTACAGTGGGGTCCGCATATTGCAAATCTGGCGGATAGGCTCAGTTCTGCAGCATATGCTGTTAAAAAAATCAGAGAAATAACTGATGTAGAAACAGCGCGACTTGTTTACTTTAGTTACTTCCACAGCATTATGTCATATGGAATCCTTCTATGGGGAAATGCAGCGGACATTAATTCAATATTCGTGCTGCAGAAGCGAGCCATACGTTCTATTTATAAGATGTCATCGTGTGAATCCTTAAGAGAAAAGTTTAAGGAAATAAATATTCTGACCGTCGCATCTCAATATGTCTTGGATAACGTACTGTATGTAAGAAAGAACTTAAATAATTTCAAAAAGAAAAGCGACAATCATTGTTTTAACACTAGAAATAAGAACAAATTAGAAATACCAGTGATCAGACTTGGCAAAGTCAGCAAATCTTTTAAAGGCCAGTGTATACGCCTGTACATTAGAATCCCAGAAAACGTTCAAAATCTCTCTATCAATAAATTTAAAAATGTAGTAAAAGAACGTTTGTGTACTAAAGCTTATTATAAAATCAATGATTTCATCGACGACAACACACCTTGGGAATAGGGTGGTTCTTATAGGCTACTAGAATATTTTTCATAATTCCTATTGTAAATAGCTCTTAGTGATAATATTGTTATATAACACAGTCAAATTAACTAGACGCATGGTGATGACGTCATTACGAAGCTTGCATATACATTCCAGTGGTGCGTCAGGTTAATGTGACCGTGTTGTACTGTATATGTTTGTAATTTTCCATCTTTTTAGTAAAAGATGGCCCCGTGCAAGTTTCTTACGCCGGTTCTTCTCGCCGGGTTAGTTCCCGAACCGGTGGTAGGCACCGTAGTATCGACGTTCGGTAAAGTTTTTGTAAAAAAATTACTCCGAATAAAAATATTTTTGATTTTGATTTTGTTGTTTAAACAACGCCGAAATCCCCGAACCTGTATCTATAAGGATTCAAAAGTTCTGTTGGGTACTTTCGGATCCAGGGTATAACCTGGTGCGAAATCTTACTTTTTGGTAGCATTTATCTCTAATGCTTCAGAAAAAATTAAAATCACTATATGTTTTCATACAAATTTTAAGAAGTCCCCTCGATTCCTCCAGGATCCCATCATCAGATCACCACTTTTGTGAAAATGGGGCCAAATTGGAGTGAAACCTAATATAACAAAACAAAAATTTTGAAAATCGGTTCACAAACGGCGGAGTAGTGGTCGAACATACAAAAAAAATATATCCACAGCCGAATATATAACCTCCTCGTTTTTTGGAAGTCGGTTAAAAAGCTAAAGAATTTTTTTAATAATGCTTGTATTTTTTAATTATAAATGAGGTATTGTTTAAAAATACTAACGTGAATAATGTAACATCAGAGAAATTAATTTATAGGCTGATGGATAACTACGTTTTTGGTCGGACTATGTCTATGTTAATCGTGTCCTGTCGAGTGTCCACTTGGCTCAAAGAGACTTGGCTTGACGTAATCAAGAAAAATTTTAATTTTATTTAATTTTAAATGTTGTTAATTATAAATGCTAATATCTGTTTATGGTGAACATTTTAAATAGTTAAAAATAACTTAGGCAACTTTTTGACATCAAATAAAATATCAAATTAAATCTCTGGAACGGCTGAACAGCTGTTTTTGACGAGATTTAATAAAGATCGATCTTAACTGACTTATAAAATATAGTAATATTGAATGCAAAAAATAAAAACTTTATGTTATGTTATAATATTATGATTATGATTTAATCTTTTCAAATAGTAAGTAAAGAACGCATGTTCAAAGAATAAGAATTAAAAAATATTGGAACGTAGTTCCTTATTGCGCGTTGCGCCTTGGGTTAGACTGAAAAAGTTGTAACGACACTTTTTTATTAGTAACTGCATGGTAGGGGCAGAGGGCGTTGATAGTATTCCTGTGCATCAAGTAGATGGCGTTGTTTGAGAAATAAACAGCGACGGGTTGTTAGTATTCTTGGGCGTCAGTAGATGGTGTTTTTTAAATATTTTTTTTATGTACAATATTATGTATGTATGTGGTCTTTTGACCATAAGAAATAATTTCGTTCCATTCGGGTGTCCCTTGACACCTCTCAATTTTTTATGTATCAAATATATAAAATAATTGGACAATATTTTCACGCCAAGGAAGAAATTTTGACACTGTACCAAAATTGTAGAACTATTGTTACAAATTTCCTGGCAATAAAAAAAACTATTCTATTCAAATTAAACAAAATAATCGAGCCTCTTACTTTCTGCAACATTTTATTTTGCAATAATCTTATATAAATAAAATATTTAGGTAAGCATTCAATTACAGAATTAGCTAATTGAAATTTTAACGTTAGAGAACATCGGATGACACAAGAATGCTATTAGTAAACTTTTTATTTTGTACTCATTCGGAGGTACCCAGTCCTACATAGCATTTAGAAACGTAAAAAAAATAAATAAAAAATACGTGAGTCACTCGGGGGCTGCCGCGGTAAAGCTTTTTAAGTTATGCAATACATCAATTTTTTTATCAACTTATGCATTTTTAATTGATCGTCTTGTCGCTCGCACACAAACACCGTGCCGAAGTCTGCCACACTGAAACGACATTATACGAATGTTTTTTTTAATGAAATAAGGGGGCAAACGAGCAAACGGGTCACCTGATGGAAAGCAACTTCCGTCGCCCATGGACACTCGCAGCACCAGAAGAGCTGCAGGTGCGTTTCCGGCCTTTTAAGAGGGAATAGGGTAATAGAGGAGGGTAGGAAAGGGAAAGGGTAGGGAATCGGGCCTCCGGTAAACTCACTCAATCGGCGAAACACAATGCAAGCTCTGTTTCATGCCGGTTTTCTGTATTTCTCCGGACGAGCCGGCCCATTCGTGCCAAAGCATGGCTCTACTACGTAAAAATTAGGTTAAGGTTCGAATGATTTCAATATTCAATCAATCAAAAAATTTAAAGTACTGTAAGTGTTATCTCATATTATATCTAGTTTGTTCCACTATTCTACGAAAATAGGTTTTTTTAAAAGGTGTTTCTAAAGGGTTTTCTATCTAAGTACATAATATTTACAAATTATCTTCGCTTCAAAGTATGAATAAAACAAACAGAATCGTGTGTTGTATGAACAATTAATATGTTTGAGGTCGATCATTATATTGTGATTAATACTGATTTTACTGATAGATGAACTTCTGACTTCTGAGAGACTTAATACTAGAGTTCAAATGGGTTAATTATACTTTACGTATTGTGATCATATTTCAACAATGTTACCATAGAACAGCATTATAATTATCATGGGCGTAACCGGGATTTCACCTAGAGGGGCAGCTCATAGTCCATATCTGTTTCGAGAACATGGTTATTCTGGTATGTTGAAATAAAAATTCATGAAAATTGACTTTTATTAATCTGACTGAAAAATATTTTGTTTTCAACCTACATTTTGCGCAGGGTAGGTAACACGTTTTTAATTCCCCAATTGCCAGGAAAATTGACGTTTATTTTATCTTCCAGGGGGGGTTTTTAAATTATTCTTGCTGGTCCATTTCTTGTGTCAAGCGATCCAAAACATATAATCAAAAACGATTTTTTACTTTAACGCGGTGTCTCCATAACATAACAATATTCATAATATTAACACAATACACCATAATACTCGTAAATAACAATATACAATACAAAGCGGCGATTGTGACGGTTTTTCTGTTAAAATTAATAATAAGTAAGTAGAATAATATTCTAATACTAGCTGTTGCCCGCGACTTCGTCCTCGTCAGCAAAATGTGATAACAAAGATAATAAAAAAACCTTGTTAGGGTTCCTTTACAAAAAAAGTGAAATATATCCTAATCCGGAAGTCGGTTAAAAAGTAGCCTAAGTTATTCCTTACTACATCAGCTATGTGCCGAAAAAGTCCCGTCAAAATCGCTCCAGCCATTTCAGAGATTAGTCGGAACAGACAGACAGACAGACATACAGATAAAAATTGTAAAAAAAATGTTTTGGTGTCTGTACCCTATATACATTAATAAGCATTTAGTAAAAAACGGTTCTTTCAATATTACAAACAGACACTCCAATTTTATTTATAATTATGTTGTATAGATGTTTAAATTATTAATAATAAAATAATTGTCAAGAATTCTTGAGGTAATAGACAGACATACATTCGCATTAAAATTATTAGTATTTAGGATATGGATATCAACATAAGTTATACATCAAGAGGACTTTAAAAATATTTCGAGTTGTACGACAAGCGCATTTTTTCGCGCAAAATTTTTTTCCCGCAAAATCTTTTCAACGGATTTTGATTAAATTTAACATAGCAGTGGTTTATGATTCTGGATTATCACATTGACTTCTTTTATAATCAAAATTTACATTATTTTTCACACAGTAAATCATGAAAAAATCTTTATAAATTAATTTGCTGGAAACACTCTTATGTATTATAAACTAAAGATCATAACACATATTGTATAACATACCGGTAAGATTGTATATGTCCGCGGCTGCCGTCGCTACCACCACCACCAAAAACACCACCAACGCGCGCGCCGCCATGTCGACCACTGACCGCCGTTGCATCACCACCCTTCACGCGGTGGTAGGTGCTGGTTATGTGTGTGCGATATGCAGGTTCGAGTCATAAGATTTGCAGGTTTTCGGCTGTATCTATCCTATGTCCTTTTCTCTTCAGACTCAAAGTATCTTAACCAAATTTAATCAAAATCGATTTAGTAGTTTGGCCACAGATTACCAAATAGTTGCTAATTTGGCGGTGAAAAGGTAACATACAGACAGGGAAATAGACGGTTTGTGCATGAGGAGGTTGACATAGAAATACATATTATTTTATGCATTTGTAATCCGAGTATTAAGTGTTTAATTTGTATTTTTTTTTATGAAATAAGGGGGCAAACGAGCAAACGGGTCACCTGATGGAAAGCAACTTCCGTCGCCCATGGACACTCGCAGCATCAGAAGAGCTGCAGGTGCGTTGCCGGCCTTTTAAGAGGGAATAGGGTAATAGAGGAGGGTAGGGAAGGGAAGGGAAGGGAAGGGAATAGTTGAGGGTAGGGAAGGGCATAGAGTAGGGGTTAGGGGATTGGGCCTCCGGTAAACTTACTCACTCGGCGAAACAAAGCGCAAGCGCTGTTTCACGCCGGTTTTCTGTGAGAACGTGGTATTTATCCGGTCGAGCCAGCCCATTCGTGCCGAGGCATGGCTCTCCCACGTATGTATGTATTCCATATTTCCATAATTCAATAGATAACATAAGCTTATTATTAAAAACTTTGAATATATTTAGCGTATATATAATGCAAGTTTTAGGCCCTGCAGGCTTTACCAATATGGTACATAATATTATGAAAAGTGATAAAAAAGTTCGTCCTGCAGGCTGAGTGTGGTTGACCCTTAACACGCATTCTGTAAACAAAAATAATGAATCCGCGTAAGAGGTAAAGAGTGGAATTTAAAGAGGTTATGCCTAATTCTGTTACACTTACACGTTACGCTGACAAAACGCACTTGCCACTCCTCCAGCATTTACGATTGACATAAACATTTTTAGGTAATGGTAAGATTTTAACATAATGTCAATAGCATGCTTAAATATCATCCATTACAACTAAAGATCTGTTACTTAAGAGTTAAGATTCATAAATTTTTTTGTGAAACGAACCAGAAAACGAGGATCATACACTAGAAGAGTTACACGATTGTAACTCCTATGGTATTATTAAGCAAAGCGTTTTTTAACGCCGGCCTCTCCATGAGGCCACAGTAGTGATCAGCCGAATATGGAAGACACGTTTTCATAAAAAAACATTGTCTACTTTTCTTTGTTTCTAGTAAATCTTCGTCTCTAGTCTCTACCAGACATGTAGAAAACTCCATATGCTTTCAAGTCATGTCCCACGATGATACAGATTGTAGATAAAGAGTGTTGTAATGATGCCCTTATTCGAGAATAATTGGGGTACAGGGATCTGATAGTTGTGGTATTGACCTACAACTCCAGATACTTATGTTTCACCTTACATTATATCTTTTTAGAGAACTATAAGATTGCACCATACCAAATTTCAGCAAAATCGGTTCAGCGGTTTGGGCGTGACAGTAACATACAGACACACTTTCGCATTTATTAAGTGTGGATAGAGACAGTGGGATGTAACATGAATGCAACTATTAAACATTAAATTCTCGAATTAGCAAACGCGAATTACACTCGTGACTTGTCCTGTAATTAAAGTACTATCAGAGAAGTTGATTCCTAGGCAGAGTGCGGACCATAATGAAATGAAATGAAGTGAAATGAAATGAAATGAAATGAAATGAAATGAAATGAAATGAAATGAAATGAAATGAAATGAAATGAAATGAAATGAAATGAAATGAAATGAAATGAAATGAAATGAAATGAAATGAAATGAAATGAAATGAAATGAAATGAAATGAAATGAAATGAAATGAAATGAAATGAAATGAAATGAAATGAAATGAAATGAAATGAAATGAAATGAAATGAAATGAAATGAAATGAAATGAAATGAAATGAAATGAAATGAAATGAAATGAAATGAAATGAAATGAAATGAAATGAAATGAAATGAAATGAAATGAAATGAAATGAAATGAAATGAAATGAAATGAAATGAAATGAAATGAAATGAAATGAAATGAAATGAAATGAAATGAAATGAAATGAAATGAAATGAAATGAAATGAAATGAAATGAAATGAAATGAAATGAAATGAAATGAAATGAAATGAAATGAAATGACATGAAATGAAATGAAATGAAATGAAATGAAATGAAATGAAATGAAATGAAATGAAATGAAATGAAATGAAATGAAATGAAATGAAATGTTGCTTCTAAATTTCTCAATACGTTTTGTGTTTACAGGAATAAACACAAACTTTTGTTTTTGTTTACTTTCACAATTAATGTCAAAAGATGCTAACTGACCGTAGTGATCAGAGCTAAGCTTATTAATCATGTCTTTTATACAGGGTGTGAGATTAGTAAATATATTATCTATACAAGTAGCCGTTGTGTCACACACTCTAGTTGGCTTATCAAACAAATGAAAAAGGTTATACGATTTAAACAAGGATGTGAATCTAACCGTATTGGAGTCTGAATTTAATATGTTATTGTTAAAATCTCCACACCTTTTTGTTAGATGCACTACTTTTGACAAAATTTGTTCCATAGTTTGTTCAAACAAATCGTATAACCCTGATGGAGGCCTGTATACGCTAATAATAATAAGCTGACTTAACTCTATGCAGGCCACTTCTATTATCCGTTCAATAGAGAGACTTACAATATCTGTACGTTCCTTATATTTTAATTTTTTTCTAATTAATATCAAAGAGCCACCTCTAATGGCGTTTTTTCTACTGAACGAACTTGCTACTTGGTGATCATGGAGATTGAAAATGAGTTCATGTTCCCTAAACCAGTGTTCTGAAATACAAATTACTCTTTTAGAAACAACTCAATTTCAAGCTCTTTACCTACCATTCCTTGTAAATTCTAATGCACCAAGTTAAATACATGCTTATTACTGTTATTAACTTTCCTTGTGTTACTTTTGGTAGGATTTTGTACAAGTAAACTATTTGTGCAAGAGTCATTCTCTATTGTCTTATGATTTAATTTAAATAATTTGTTGGAACATATTCCAACTCGTTACTTCTAGTACACTGCTCAATAGGAACCGAAATTAAAATTTCATTATTTGGAATATTTTCCAAGTTGGTACTAAATGTTGGTATTATGACTAAGCTGCTCAATAGAAGCAGCTGCTGTCTTACTAGCCAAGTACTTGGCTGAGTTCAAATACAAAAAAATTGATAACGTACTTGCTATAAGTCTACAAAAATAATAATATAATAAAGTTAATATACCCAGCGGAATAGAGAAACAAAGGCCTGAGCAAGAGAGATGTCACTATCAGTAACACTGCGTGGTAAAAAGAGACGTGTGATACATGACAGCAGCACTCTTTTTTTGACGTCCAGTCGGCACGTGCCACACGTTGACAATTTAATCTCATAGAAATCATGTTCAATCATGCTTGTGTAAATGTATAAGTACACATATTTTTCACACAGATGAAAACCAATTTTGGTTTCGTTTGACAGCTCGAGATTGTTGCTCTATTCCGCTAGGTATATTAACTTTATGGTGCGGACGTTAGTAATTTCGTCGTGTTAAGTCAAACCCAGCCGACAGATTACGACGAACATTAACATTGATTTGACACTATCCTACCAAATGACGTTGGTCCGTCAACTGCCTATGGGCCATGAATCAATTTCTTCGATGGTACCTCCAGAGTAGACAGAATGATAGAGTATACCGACTTAGAACTGATATTGAAATTTTTAAATTTGACGTATTATGACGAAAATCGTCGCTAGGGTTGTTAACCTGTTACCTACGAATTTAAAACTAGGACATATTCGATGGACGTGTTCCTCTTTGGTCGTATTGTTGTTTGTGTTTTGGCACATACGCGATTAAAATTGTCAGAATCCAATTTTGAAATCTTTATTTCAAATATTTAAAAATAAATTATATCAGCCAGCGCGAGGCACAATCCGTTCATAATCCTAGTGAAACCCGACGAATTTGACAGATATTGAAACCTGTCCGTTTCTTTGCAGTCGAACTACTCGTAGTTATGTCTATTGTGGTACCTCCAAGTATATTTACGTAGAAATTCATTTTTGCGGAAAGTAGGCCCCGAAAATAATGTACGTAATGAGCGTATCACTACGTACATTATTTTCGGGGCTCAAAGTATTTCCACTTTCATCAAAATCAGTTCGGCGTCTTCAGCACCAGGAAGTCATAAATTATTTAATATTTCAAAAGATAAAGAAGATTATAAATAACTAGCGAATTAATATGCGAGCTCACATTTGTTCAGAAACGTGAATAGTGAATCATTATTATGTAATTAGCGTCCAAAACAAAAGTTGCACAAGCGACCCGCGGGCCCGCACTCTCGCGACTGTTTAGCGATGTGTGGCCATAAGCGCAGCGGGTAGCGACGCGACAGAACGCATCTTATGATAATATGAATACCGGCCAGTACTGAATTCGTGTTATTTTTTATGAGAGAAGCCATTTTATTTCCGCCGCCACCTGTACGTAATCTGTACGGCCTCTATGGACGCTGCCGCATTAGCCATATTGTAACGGCCTGTTTATAAATACCTGTGAATAGCTCATGGTTATGGGGTCTATTTGTAGTGAAACACACAAATCACAGGGCAGGAATTTCTTCACTGCACAATTAACCCATCAATCCCCAAGCGGCACCCGGCTGTCGCATAGCTCTCAATGTCTGCGATTGCCGATTCCCACGATCAAGGTATAAAATATCAATGTAAAAAAACTAAGCGATAATACTTTAGGGATTGTATATGTCCCTTGTATAGAGGTCACCGTGAAAGTAGCAGCGCTGAAAAACTTTTTTTTACCTTTGTATATTTGGATTTTGGAATTTTCGGATAATTTAGTACGCAACACCGCAGCCCGCTGATGTCATGGCCTCTCGGTTATGCGGCGTGGGCCATCCAGTTTAGCGCGTAACCGTCTGCGATGCAGCCAACACACTGATATATGCGATTATTTACTTTTACTAGCATAACTAATAGGTCTACCAGCGGGGCTAAAATGGTTACTTTGAAGAATCATGATATGAATCATAATATGATTCATTTTTCTAAAATCGCAAAATGCAACTCTGCTTGCAATTCATTTCTGTATTTTTGTACTGATTTGACATTTGTCATTTTGACAGTTTTTACAATTCATTTGCTGAATTGATTGAGAGGAATTGCTAAATGTGACCATTTTAGCCCCGCTGAATCTCATGGCATTAAGTGAGAAATTCAATGGACTATAACAATACCGGGGTAATTGGCATAAATCATTTGATGCTTTTTTTCTTATAGCGGCTTATTCTGTGTGTGAAACATGCAAATATAAAAAAATCCAATGATCAAGGATATTTTTTTGAAAATTTGCCATCAGATACTAGTAGACCTATATACATTATTGATCTAGACCAGGGGTTCCCAAACTTATTTTGTCTATTGCCTACTTTGAGAACAAATTATGAACTGTAGATAAAGCTTTTAAAAACTTTTCCTTGACGAAACTGTATCAAAACAGATCTTTGTGTTAATAAATACTTAAACAAATACATTTAGAAAGAAATTAGTGAAATAAAAACGAGACAAAGTATAAAAAGATTTTATTTGTATATTCAAATATTACAAGAGTACGTAATTCTAAAAAAGGCAAGCGCAATACATCGACATGAGATTTTAGATACAAATGACCAAACACTTCTTAGGCTATCCAAGATCTTAGATTTTTGGAGACTATCTATTTTCAAAATTATCTAAAAAACTATTTGGTCGAATGTACCCCAAACACATTGACATTATAAATACTAAAAATAAACTTAAGCCTAACCTGTACAAAATTATAACTTAAACTAATCAAGTATAAGTCTTTGTAATTATTTCACTTATCTTGAAGTGATAAATAAAAACAAAATATAAAGTTGTCTTCTGCTAATACGGCTACTGCTAGTTCTACTAGAAGAGTGATTGACAGAAGACAAGGATAATCATTTATCACATTTGTTTTTATGTAGGTTTATATTTCCAACGCCGAGAAAATACAAAACCAATAGGAGTGTATGAGTTGATAATAAATATTACATCTATTATCTAAATGAAGGCGATATTAGAAATAGGACATGTAATCCAAATAAAGGCAAGATTTATAAAATGCTTCGAAGGTAAAAAGTGAAAATTATAGCTTGCCAATCTTTTTAAAAGAGAGAAACAGCGTCAATCTAACATTGCTATTTTTTCGTCTAGTTAGCTTCTTAAAAATTAAAAAGCTTTTCCAACTTTATCCACATACAAAAGTTTGAAACTTGAAAATCATCATTCTTCCTAAAATAAAATATACAAATATATACAAACTTAGAATATATAAAACTATAAAAAGAAAAACTTTCCCTGGGGGGTGAGCCAAAATCTTTTCGTTTTCGCTTCGTTATAGAATCGTCGATGAAAATGTATGGAATTGACATAAGCGTTCGTTAATACTCGTCTTATGTCATTTCCATACATTTTGATCGGTGATTCTTAGATAACGAAGCAAAAAGGAAAAAAAATCGGCTAAATGGCCAGGTCGTCCCCATCTGGCAGAGTGCCTAGCAAGCTGACAGCATTCCCACGCTGGATGGCAATTGCTATCCGCTGTGCCAGGTCATTCTTCTTGTAAACCTTTTTTAATAATAATTATTGCATTCCTTACTTCCAAAGTCACAACCGAAACACTTTAATTCTACAGACTTAGTATATTAACCTTGGTGGTATTTCATACCGCTACACTTATCACACTGACTATCATATCTCATCTCTTCAGCTGAAGAAGGCAGCGAAGGTCTTGAGGAAGGGATACTCCAGCAGCAGCGTCATAGGTATCGCCAGCCAGTATGACCACCATAGCGTCGACAGCGCCTCCCCAGCCTGAAGAAAAAAGTCAGAAATAGTCAGCAACTGTCAGCCCCTAGGAAAACCAAATTGTCATCGCTAATTACTGCATCGAGTTTTTCAAACAAAATGCCAAATGACACCAGTATCAGTAAGTCTGAAAGCTTTTGGCTAAAATACTTCCGAATGAATATGGCATGCTGGTGTACTTTCAAGATAAAAGGATTATTTTTACTTGAATGTGTTTGATGGCAACCCTGTAGGCCTACTACGAAACCCACAGAAATAAATCAAGATAGAACGGCTAAGCGAGTGGAGTACGCGCGTTTCAATCTTGCTCTGTCGTGCAAGATTCATTGAACGTTCGTTCAGTCAGCGCGCACGTGTCTCGACTTTTTGCAGCAATAAGTTGTTGGTGTATCAATTTAAATAAATAAATAGACTTGATTACACCGGAGCGTTTGTGCAAAAATGTCTCATTGTGCAGTATCTAATTGTAAAAACAGAAGTATGAAAGTGAATCGGTCAAAAGGAGGTATTTTTTGCCACGGGTAAGTTATTTGTTTTAACTAAAAGCAAAGAAAAAATTGACACGAGCAATTCCTTAGCAACGGACGCGCGTCGCCGTTCTATCTTGATTTATTTCTGTGACGAAACCGTTTTGAGACAAACAATCGGACGAGAATGAATGCTACAGCCCCTGACTTTGTTTACTAATTTATTTCCATCGCTTGAAGTACTACTTACGACTGAGAAGACGGAGAAGTCAGTGAGCGTGCGGCGGCCGGCCACGCCGGACATGTTGATGCACCAGTGCAGGCACACCACCGACAGCATCAGCCGCCCCGACACCTGCCAGCCGCGCCACGACATCACGCGACGGAAGTAACCTAAAACGTGAAAGTAGTATGTAGACTGTAGACAAAACTAAAGAAGGACTTATCTGATAATATATCCCATCAAAGTCGCCCTAGGATATACCTACCTACGTCCATACTAATATTATAAATACGAAAGTGTGTCTGTCTGTCTGTCTGTTACCTCTTCACGCACAAACCACTGAACCGATTTTGCTGAAATTCGGCATGGAGATACTTTGAGTCCCGGGAAAGGACATAGGATACTTTTTATCCCGAAAAAAATGCACGGTTCCATTTTTCCGGGATAAAAAGTATCCTATGTCCTTTCCCGGGACTCAAAGTATTCACATACCAAATTTCATTAAAATCGGTTCAGCGGCTTGGGCTTGAAGAGGTACAGACAGAAGACAGATACACTTTCGCATTTATAATATTATTATGAATTTTAATCTGAATCATTTGTATGTGTATAAAATAGTTTAATATATAAATAGAAGGCACAACAATTTCAAATAGTTTAGATGAGCTGATAGCATTCCGAATCTCAGAGCTATTAAAAGTCAGTAATGTTGAATAGTTATATTATATATTTTGTATATGTTAGTGTATGTTATTAAATTTATATACAGTATATGTTATTAAATTTTCCTATCAAGTAATAACAGCAAAGATAATAATAGCAAATAAAATTGATTAAAGTTAAGATGCTCATGATAAGACACTCACTGTCGACATTATTGCAGGCGTAAAGTATGAAGATGCAAGCGAGGAATGCGAAGACGGGCCTCTCCAGACCTAGGTAGATGGCGGTGAACAGCGGCGACTTGTACTCCACCAGCAGGTTGCCCAGGCAGATCCAGCCGAGGCAGAGCGGGGCCATCAAATGGTATACAAAAGTAAGGAACTGAAATAAAAGACAACGATAAAAAAGAATAGAAAAACACAAGGATAGAAAAATATAACGAAGAAGTACCAAATATATTATCAATTCAATTTCAATTCAAATCGTTTATTTCAGACAAAGTATAGTCCATATTATTATAAATAGAAAATTACATAATATACAATAAATGCATAAAAACTGTTGAAGCTGCCGCGTACTCTACTCATCAGGGATGCAGATCTTTTTCGCATTATTGCTGCAAAGCCGTCCACTTCAGCATCCGCCAACATCCCTGACGTGCTACAGAATCGCGGCAGCCCCACCAGTGCCCGAAACCCATTATTATATTGGATCCACAGGGCACTATAAGCTCCTAGCTAGCGTATGTTTGACGTAGCGTATATTTATGAAAATAAACACGGCCATGTAGGTCCATATTGACACTATAATATGCTCTAAATAGTAGCAAGAAGAGAAATGATATTGATAGCTAAAGGATCAAATTGAAAGAATATGAAAAATATAAAACAATTTGACGAAGGTGGTAAATTTCAAAACCTTGAGAAATTCAAATTGTTACTTATGAGAATGTTACTATAAAATTGTTATTTTTAAATGGATGGGATAGCATACCCTATGTTTGGTGATGGGGTAGTCGGTCTCCTGTACGTAGTTGTGTATGTGCGCCAGCAGGAGCCCCATGAAGCACGCAGGGAGACTGCCCCACGGCTTGATGTAGTACGCGCTGAAGGACTCCACCTTCGTGAAGAGGCTGCGGATGTTTCTGGAGGAAAAGATTAAACGTGAGTTATTAGAGAAAGTGTATATCATCTTGTGAACTCCAGTAAATACTTATTAATCGATTTCCTTTACTCGCGACCTTTACTCGCGCTAGGTTTTACTCAGCTCATCCTTATAGCTTAGATGCGTTGTAAGGTAAAAGTTTATTCATTTACATTAATTATTAATTCAATACATTTTGGCTTTGAGTATACCGAATGCGTCATAATATTAATAACAACCAGAAACAATTTATGATTAAACCCACCAAACATCCTATGATTAAACAACTATTGAACTCACTCAGGTGACGTGATGTACAGCAGCACCTTCCAATCGAAGTAGTACGCGAGGGCCATGTTCAGCAGGATGGAGCCGACGGTCAGCGCCAGCAGCACGGGTATCGGCCTCCAACGCCGCTGCTCCAGGACTATCAGCACTAGCGTCGCCACCACGAACAGCTGCATGTCCGCAGCCATGTACCTGTTGGAGACGAGAATTACTAAAGTGTGACGGGTCATGATATAGCGCCAATCGAAGTAAAGACGAGTTTTACTGTCTTTTTCCTAAAATGCTCCATGCAAGTTTGTCACTGGGTAAGTTCCCTAACCAGCTGCAGTAGCCATCGTTTGGGAATATCCCGAAAGTGTTTTAAGCAATTTAGATATTTTTTCACGGAGTTATAAGTAGAGAAAAGTATCAAATTCTACGAGCTCCATAGCAAGATTTTACGCCACCGCACCTAAATTATCTATTGCAGTGGAACAGAAGATCGGGTGGTTATAACGAATGGAATTAAGCCATACCATGTCTGCAGCAAGCAGTGGTTGTTGGAGTCGAAGAGGTTGTGCAGGTAGAAGGCGTGCAGCCAGAACTTGCTGCGGCAGATGTCGCTCTCGGCTCCCACCGTGCTGTCCCACTGCGGCCCGTCGCCGGCGCGCTTCCACCACGTCGCGGCGTATGCTACCACGCCCAGGTGAACTGGGGACAATCTGTAAAAGGCCAAGTCACTTTATAGTATAAGTCAAGTATCGTGACACGGTTAATGTAATAGATTTTTGTATTGCTACAAAATTTTGTAAGACAGACTTGTTGTGTACGTCTATGGTCAATAGGGAATAATCATATTACATTGAAAACTGGTAAGTTAAAGGTTCTCAAGAAGGTCCAATTTGAAAGTCAGGTTTGTTGATCACAGATTTTGTATAGCTTTATATAGAAGTATTGTCTATGTAATTAGGTGAGAGCATAGTAAAGCAAGTTAAAATAAACTAACTGCCGCACTCAGAGACATTTATTTTGGTTTAATAATCATGATTAATTTAATGTAGAGTTTGACAGATAATTATTATGGCTTATGTCAAATTCTTAATTTAATTACAGTTAACTAATAATTAATGTTCGTCTTTGGGTGCGGCGGTTAAATTGTAGTTTCTAAGTTTTACATTAGCAACGTTTCAATCTGAGCAATTGCATTTATCTATTCCAATTTCTTTATTACCTGACCACCCTATTGAGTATCCTCAGCGGCAGATCCCTCAGCCTCAACTTGTGTTGTTTGGCGTAGATGAGCGTGCCGTACCCGTACAGGAAGTTGGACAGCACTATGAACAGCTGGATCATCGAGGATCCATTCCGCAGGATTATCGTGAGGGGGTTGTGGAGGATCTGGAACGAGTGAATATGAGTTTGGTATGAGATGATTCAGTTGGTATATTCGCAAAATGATCATGAGAGGGCTGCTTTAAAGATCAAGAACAGTGTAAGCCCAGTAAGAGACAATTCAGTTTGTAGATACACGTACAAAATAATAGTCATCACAATATTATGTTAACGCCTGTTAAACATTTTTAACCAGTTTGATGACGCAAGACTCACTAAAAACGTAAATGGACTATAGATATCAAATATCAAATTTCAGCAAAATCAGTTCAGCGGTTTGGGCGTCAAGAGGTTACAGACAGACAGACGAACACACTTTCGCATTTATAATATTATATTGTGTATAGTGGATGGATATAAGTGAAAAATGTTGCAATGTGTTTCTTGATAGCATTTTTCGCTTTTATACTTATACATCATGCCCACTTGCAGTTAAAACTATACCTTTTCAAAGAAGATGGGGTTGCCGGAGTAAAGGTAATGGTCGATGGTGACCGTGTGCGCCAGCACCACGAACAGGATCATCGTGCACCTGAAAGGGGGGTAGAGAACATTTCATTACACAGCAGCTTTAGGGGGGGTGATGCTAGGCGACCGCCCATGGCGCCAGATAAAAAGGGGCGTCGAAGGCAGGCAAAGAGGGGCCTGCGGCTTCTCTTTTTTATCTCTACCAGAACTAAAAAAATCGGCCAAGTGCAAGTTGAACTCGCGCACGACGGGTTCCGTACCACAATAGAGCAAAAAAAAATATATCAGCCAAGTGCGATTCGGACTCGCGCACGAAGGGTTCCGTACCGTTATAAAGGAAAAATAGGCCAAAAATTGTGTTTTTGTATGAGAGCCCCCCTTCAATTTTAATTTTATTTTAATATTATAATTGAATATTAAAGTATGTACATATAATAAAGGACTCTGTGAAAAATTCAAGTACCTAGTGCCATCCTAGTCCTAGTCCTAGTTCTAGTCCTAATAATATTATAAAGGCGAAAGTTTGTTTGGTATTTTGTATATGATTATTGGTAAAAACGGGACCCTATTACTAAGACTTCGTTGTCTGTCCGTCTGTCTGTCTGTGTGTCTCCCGGCTGTAACTCAAGAACCGCTATAACTAGAATTCTGAAATTTTCAAAGATTGTGTAAATCTGTTGCCGCTATAACAACAAATACTAAAAACAAAATAATATTAATATTTAAGGGGGGCTCCCATACAAAAAACGTGATTTTTTTGGCCTTGTCTACTCGATATCAATAATGGCAATAAATAGGCACTTGAAATTTTCACAAAGGCCTAAAATATATGACGTTCTTTAATAATTAATAATAATATTTAAATAAAATTAAATAGGGGCTCCCATACAAAAACACAAATTTTGCCAACTTTCGCTCACGGTACGGAACCCTTCGTGCGCGAGTCCAACTCGCACTTGACCGTTTTTTTTCTTTTTAATTTAAACGAAGACTTACCTGATGCCCTGTATGGGTTTCAAGTTAAGCAGTCTCTTGTCTCCGTCCTCGTAGGTGGCTGTGAAACGCGCCCAGTTCGCCCGCACCGACCACGCCCTCAGCAGCTTGCTTTCTGGAAATGTGGAGAATGGATCATGAGTTCCGGTAGACACCTACGTTTCCCCGCAGACTGCAGACTTCGAATCGGCTGAAAGTTTGATCGGATTGGGCTGTTAGCGCGCACACTACGCCAACTAAACAGTCAGGTTGGTGGTAGGCGCGCACACCATGAAACATCGGGCCAACTGCTCTCACACGTTCCATTCACAGCGATAGATTATTGAATGGAAAAATTTACACGATTCGGATTTCTGCCGAGTCGGCCGACCAATCGGCTTCGTGTGCGTGCTTGTAAGAACGTCGTTCTAATTTAGCAATCGGCCGATAGTTTTCCGATGGCGTATAGCCCATCAAACTTAATTATCGGCCGACTAGGTGTCGTTGTAATAATATGCGCACTTCCATACAGCTTCATACTGATCTAGAGCCCAACTAAACTATCGGCCGATTAAAAGTCTGCAGTCTGCGGGGGCTCTCAGGGTTGACCCACACGTACCACAACCACACCATAACCGTTGCGACAAAATGTAGTCATCTGTATCACACATGCGGTTAACGACCCCGACAGTTGAATGTGGTACGTGTGAATAGTCCTATTCATTGTCAATACAAAGTATACGCCCGACCACGTGGTGTGGTTGTGGTCGTAGTGTTGTTGTTACGTGTGGAACAGCCTTTATTGTAACGGTAACCGAATATAGACCGACAAGAGTATTTTAAGCCGTGGTAAATTTTTGAACTAAAGCTGCTTTGTAAAATATTGTCCTTTTAAAAACTGAGGTTCCATAGAACCCTTACGCCCCCATGAATATTATCCCGATGCCTTGTGGCATTTTTAACCGACTTTCAAAAAAGAGGAGGTTTTTTTTTCGGTATTAAATCGTACAAGGGTCACAAGATTTCACAAAATATTAAATCTATGAGAAAAGTCATATGACAGCAGTTTGACACGACAGACAAGGCTACAAAGTGGCACCTGGTGACAAATAAAATTTCAAACCGCTAGGTATATTAACTTTATGTTTCAAACACCCTCATCAAGTTCAGTACAGGTTGCTCTTGATAGTCAAGTGGATCTTGATAGTCTCTCGCCTCATCGGCCATCTTTCAGATTTTCTCGATCTCGATATTTAAGTAACGCTTACTTCCTTCTCCATAGGTGATCAGGTCATAGGTGGTGCCGAGGAAGTTGAAGAAGAGGATCAGCAGCAGGGCGCCAACGAACATCCTCTCTGGTGCGTCCGGCGGCCGCTCCGGCGTGTTGGTATAGCAGTGGTAGCTCTCCAGCCTGCCCTGCGATTGTGGAAGCAATCGATTAATATGGATTTAAGTGGAAGTAAAAGAATCCATCTAATTAATGATTATCATAGTAAAATTCGGTTTCTCAAAGCGGAAATTGATTTTTAGGTACTCAGTATACTACATACATAATATTACTATGATTTATACTATCATGACTTCTTCAGTGTAGAGAGAGCCCTAATAGGTTGTCAATGTCCTCAGAGATAACGATTTGGAATATAGGTTTTTTGAATTATGCATGAGTTACCATTCTATATATGGTTTATGACCTACCTGCAGGCGGTACTTGTCCAGCTGCTTCTGCACGCACTGCTCGAAGCGCCAGGTGGAGTTGACCTCGGTGGAGGGGCAGCGCTCGCTGACGCAGACCCCGCGGTGGACGAAGCTGCGGTTGAACATGCTCGTGTCGCCGGAGATTTTCTGGAAGAGTTGGTGATGAAGTTAGACTACGGTTGGACATAGGCATGATCATATCCTGGTGTGGTTTACCAGAGATTCCGCAGGAGGATCCTTAAAAAAACGCGCGTTTAGAGTGAAATAACAACATATAATATTGATTAATCTTCTGCCCACTGCATAATATTATAGTTTACGTTGGATTGCCTGGTCGCTATACATTTCCCGATTTTCGTTTCGAAATGAATGTAATAACAATGATGGCTTAACGTAACAATTCTTTACTTTATTTTATTATGTAATTTGGGGCCGTCTATGGGATATTCGCCCATTTTGCTTGGTTCTTCGCACCAAGGATAATATTAAGTTAAGAAATACTATTTCTTCATAAAACGTTAAGAGAACACAGTAGATATTTAACCTTGAGTAAAATTATAGGCAGCATGTTTTATGTTTATCAGACAGGATACATTCTTTATGTATATCGTATGGGTCCGTATTCCGTGTTCTGCTCGGCTTATATGGCGAACTTGAGAAAACAACAAACAGTGGAAAATTACTAATGGGTTTGAGCCCGTTTTGTAAAGTAATGTTCGCTTTGATATTATCCTGTTTTATTTCATGTCATAGTTTAAGTTAAACCAAGGTGTAAGAGTAATCTGTAAAGAAAATATACATTTTTTTACGAAGAAAATCCGCTAAAAACGCAATTTTAATCATAGAGGCAATGATAATAATTAATTAATTATTATTATATATTATTTAATATTCCATAACCATGCATTTAAGACTTTAATGTTTCTTGAAGATTGATTTTAGCCTGCCATCTTTTCCGTACGTCAACGGCATCTGCCTTCATTTTCCCCGACCGGATGTATTCTATACAATTGTATCACTAGAATCAATCTCCCGGAAATCAAAACATCTACCATTACATTTAACATCCTGTAATCACGAAATATTTATTGATACCGAGATAATCAAATATATTATTAAGGTTTAACGTAAATTTTTACATAAACTAAACATAAAGCTTACATATATGAACAATGTTAACCAATTTTATAATTTTTATAAGAAACTAATAGACCTACATCATCATACATACAGCCTGCCTTTAAAACATTTCCTTTGGCTTCGCCTTTGTCGGTTGAAAAGCAACCACTTCCAACACATTGCAAGGTATAGAAGTAAGTTTACCGATCGTTACCTGAGCTTATAAGTAACAAAAAAAAAACAAAAAAACAAACAGACGTGGGAGAGCCATGCTTCGGCACGAATGGGCCGGCTCGACCGGAGAAATACCACGTTCTCACAGAAAACCGGCGTTAAACAGCGCTTGCGCTGTGTTTCGCCGAGTGAGTGAGTTTACCGGGGGCCCAATCCCCTACCCTATTCCCTTCCCTACCCTACCCTATTCCCTTCCCTTCCCATCCCTACCCTCCCCTATTACCCCTTAAAAGGCCGGCAACGCACCTGCAGCTCTTCTGATGTTGCGAGTGTCCATGGGCGACGGAAGTTGCTTTCCATCTGGTGACATGTTTGCTCGTTTGCCCCCTTATTTCATAAAAAAAATATATGGTGCTCTATAGTAGAGCGTCCGAGAAGTTCCCGAGTTTATTAATGCTTAAGCTTATGACAAGAAGAAAAACAAATGGTGTAATCTCTACCTTGATCAAATTGAAGGTGGGCGAGGGTTTCTCCGAAGTAAGCTGGAATCTCCCCGAGCAGTACAGCCCCTGGGGCTCCCGCAGGCAGCGGTCATAGTGGTCCAACTCGTACAGCGTTGGCAGACGGTGAAGGGGGTATGGAGAGTCATCTGGAATGGGGGATAAATTTAGTCAATTAATGTGTGGTTTTATAAAATTATTTAACATAATACTATAATTATTTTCTAGTGGTTTGATAGAATAATTACATTTACTGGAAAGTAACAGAGACAGAGAACGGAAATGAGGTGCTTCTTGATCTATTTAGTGAAAAAGACAAAGATATGTATAGCAATTTTAATAATATAAGATTTAGATTTCAAAATTTTCATGTTCAATTTAGGTACACTTAAAAATAAATACTAAAATAAGGACTATTCCAACAATAATCAAGTAAATTTTATTGAAAGAAAAGTCAAATCAAAACATAGATAGATTGGTTCACACTCGGTGTTACCGGCCGAAAACACTGAGTGTGAACCAATCAGTGAGGCCTTTTTAGTTCTAAGTTTATTTTCATAATTTCGATTCTAGTTTTACAAAAAACATACAAGATTTGTAGGATGAAAATCCAATACAAAGCCACAAAAGGCATATTTGCGTAATCTTGAAAATTTGGCAGAGTTAAATGGTTGCTTTTATGATAAAAAATAAAAATACGGTAGTACATCCGATATTTATTGCATAACCAGTTAGCAATAAAAGTAGTAATCGCTTTTAACAATGGGCGAATATTTCATAATTCATTGATTCATTATAAGGCTAGTTCGCTAGACTGCGTAGTTTGCTAAGTCTAGGTACTTAGCAAACTATTAAGGTTGCGTTTCCACCAGAGATGTGTTGCGAGGAATGTGTTTTTGAGAACCAATAGAATCGCTTCATTGACGTGAGCTTGCCGTGACATCACTCAGTGCGGCGATGCTATTGGATCTTAAAAACACATTCCTCGCAAGTCGCAACATATCTCTAGTGGAAACGCAGCCTAATACTATGAGTAGATCTAGATTCTAGACAATGAGTTTTGTAAGCATCACTGAATCCCTTGCGTCACTTTAACGTAAAGTATGACTCAATGTCAAGGGCACCATAACATCATAAAGTTAATATTCCTAGCGGAATAGAGAAACAAAGGGCCTGAGCAAGAGATGTCACTATCAGTAACACTGCGTGGTAAAGAGACGTGTGATACGTGACAGGAGCACTCTTTTTTTGATGTCCAGTCGGCACGTGCCGCACGTTGACAATTTAATCTCATAGAATTTATGTTCAATCAAATTTCGGTTTCGTTTGACAGGTCGAGATTTTTGCTCTATTCCGCTAGGTATATTAACTTTATGCGTAACATAGATGCTAAATTCTAATAAAAATTAACTATCAGAGAAATTGATGCATGGAGTTTCTAGCATAATTTGCTCAGGTTAAGTCCAGTTCAGACGGCAGATCACAACTACCATTGACTTAATATCATGGCTCAACTAAATAACATGGCTCCACCGAATTCTACATTAAATTTGGCATAAAATACATATAGGTATATAATATGATATAGCACACAGTGTGTGATGCTTAATTATTGACATTGCGCTCAAGTAATGTTAACCATTTGATAACATAAAAAGTTATGAATTGAAAAATATTAATCAGTCAAGTGCGAGTCGGAAAGCTCGTAATATGATAAATCCCTCGTCATCATTGGGTAAAAGTATACGAATTGTCTACACCTTTTTAGCGGTGTTTTGCACAAAATATATATCGGGCTGAATAAAATTAAAAAATTATTTAAACGACTTCAAAATTGCACGTAATTAAGAATAAAAATAAAAAAAAGAAAAAATCTTGAAAACTGCTAAACTGATTTTGATGAAAGTTGCAGTATTCCCTAAGTTGAACAATACCTGGCCATTTAGCTGAAACTTTTTCGTATTCGCTTCGTTATAGAATCGCCGATCAAAATGTATGGAATTGACATAAGACGAGTCGAACGTCAACGCCATATTAACGAACGCTTATGACAATTCCATACATTTTCATCGGCGATTCTATAACGAAGCGAAAACGAAAAGGTTTTGGCTCACCCCCCAGGTACAACAAAGAAATAATCACATAAATCGGACATGTAGCTCCGGAAACATGCGAACACAAATATAAAAACATACATACATACACTTTTGAAATTTGGCACATTTTGTTCAGACGCTGATATAGACCAACATGTACGAAAACTGGGCAGTTCTGGGACTGTAGACAAGTGGCAAAGCGCTAACGCTAACGCTAACGCTACAAAATGTATGCGATTTGACATAAGTCATCGCTTCGCTAGCGAATACTAATGTCAAATCCATACATTTTGTAGCGTTAGCGTTAGCGTTTTGTCACTTGTCTACGGGGGCTGGAAATATTACACGGGTCGAATTGTTACCCTCCTTTTTTTGAAGTCGGTTAATTACGATCAAGGAAAGAGATTTCTCGAAATGCGCAAAACGTATCCGCCAACAAATCCGGCAGAGTCATAAATATTGTTAATTTGGGCATTTGTATTTATTTGTAATGTTTTAGATAATTAAGTATGTAGCTTATAAGGCACATAATGGTTTTGGTTACGTTTAAGAGGTAAGTTTAAAAAGTATATACATAGCAGAGTCATGTTTAGTCTGACGATATGCTGAAGTAACGTGTTACTATTATTATCACTTATTTTATTAATAAAAGCAGAAGTGACAAACAAAAGAACAGGTACAGCGTACAGGGATAAATTTTCGGCGCGTGGTAGAAATAAATATATTATTTCTCCCTGTCCTACACCGCGCCGCCCCGCCAGTCTCCGTCTTACGAATTTTCGATCAGACCAAACTGTGTTTTGATGTAAGTTAACTTCACATAAAAAGTGCACTACGCTAAAGATGTTTACATCTTAAAAAATACCTGTGGCACTCGGAGACTGCCGCTTTAAAGCATTTTTATCAACTTTTATTTATAATTCGAATACGTCTTACGCACACAAACACCGTGCCGAAGTCCGCACGGCAACGCCGCACCGCTGTGGTGTAAGGTTTATTTTCGTTACGGAGTATCATGAGTCATGACTAGGTTGTCGCGAATAAATTTAAAATAAATATTTATTTTATATATATTACTTATATAATTTCTGAATAAATTTAAAATAAATATTTTCAGAATGTCTACATGGTGCTTACCACCGGTTCGGGAACTAAGCCGGCGAGAAGAACCGGCGTAAGAAACACGCAAAAACGTCTTTTTTAAACTATAGCTTCAAAAAGCAGTTTTTGTATACAATAGCTCTAAAGAGTCTAGGGTACACTGAGGGTACGCTAAATCTAAAGAGTCTAGGGTACACCTCCGTGGTCCAGTGGTTAAGAGCGTGGCTCTTGACTCGGAGGTCGTGGTTTCGATTCCCACGTTGGAAACGTGTTATTTCCAAGTTTGGTTAGGACAATGCAGGTTGATGACCAAAAATGCATGTAAATATCGGTCCTGCGCCTGATCTCTCGCCAGTCGTGTCGGTCTTCCGTCCCACTGGGTTATGAGAGTAAAGGAATAGAGAGTGCTCCTGTGTACTGCGTACACACTTGGGCACTACAAAATTATTCCTGCGTAACTGGCCTGCTTTCAATGAAACCGGCCACCGTCACCGAAACCGGTGTGGGAGTTATTATTAGGGTCTAGGCCCTAGGGTACACTATTGGAAACTGATTGGAAAGGATATTTAAAACAACTTTTTATATCTATCGGAATTTCCTTATGGTCCGTTTTAGATATGAAGCTGATGAGAAATAATTATAAGAATCAAATATTTTAAATATATCTAGATAATATTAATAAGCCTATTTACCTTCTTAATTTCGTAACTATCCGGCCTCAAAGCAGGAAACAGTAATTAAAAAATATTTTCTCAGCTGTAACGCTAACGCTCAACATGCGTATTTATTCGACGACCTTTGTGGCTCAGTGATTGGGCTTGTTGTCAGCGCTTAAGCCGGGGGTCGCGGGTTTGAACTATGAATCCCGCTGACGGAACAAAAAGTTTTCGATGTTCCTGGGACACGGATGTATATTAAATGTGTATTATATAATAAAAATCTTAAATATATGTATAGTATGTATTAAATATATTTCCGTTGTATGGTACCCGTAACCCATAACACAAGTCCTTTAGGTACTTAGCACGGGGCCAGACTGACGTGGTGTGAAGCGTCCATAGATATTATTATTCTAATATTATTATTATATTACGACCAGATGTTTCCCGCGTTAAGGTGTATCCACGTGATAGTACTTTAAGGTATGTAATTATGTATGAGTCCTGTATATAATAAAAATCACAAAAAATCGGCCAAGTGCGAGTCGGACTCGCACACGAAGGGTTCCGTACCGTTATAGAGAAAAAAATAGGCCAAAAATTGTGTTTTTTTTGTATGGGAGCCCCCACTGTTGCCATTATTGATTACGAGCAAAATACGCCAAAAAATCAAGTTTGTGGCATGGGAATACAACCCCTTAAATATTAATTAATTTTGTTTTTAGTATTTGTTGCGATAGCGGCAACAGAAATAAACGATCTGTGAAAACTTCAGAAGGCTAGCTATAGCCGTTCTTGAGATACAGCCTGCAGACAGATAGACAGACGGACATACATCGAAGTCTCAGTAATAGGGTTCAGTTTTTACCCTTTGGGTACGGAACCCTAAAAATAGCTCTTTTAGCGCTGCTACTTTCAACTCTATATTATAAGGGTTCATTCACATTCTAAAGCATTTTAACTTTCTTTTGTTGCACTGTATATTATGTATTTTGAGAAGAAAAGAACATAGTTATTATATTTTAATGTTTATGTCCCGGAAAAAATTACGGTTTCTGCTCGAGCGGAATTTCGCGGGTTCTAGGAATTTATAAAAAGAGATAATTATGGATAAACAAGTTATAAATAAGGGTAAATTTAAGTAAATTCATTGTAATTTATGCAAACATTCCCAAAACTAACACGGAATTCGTTAGTCTTTTTATTTCAATGTCTCGACCTTTACTAAACATAAAGCTGGCACAGACTTCCAAATTTTTATTAAGGCGAGGACAAACCCCATTTTATTATTTATTGACTGCCGGTTTACCTAGTTCCAATATAATGACGAAATGTAAAAAATATGAGATATAAAGCACAATATTTAAAAGGGTTTAAATCATAAACATTTTAATAAAACATAATACTTTGGCTGTAAATAATTTACAAACTCACATCGGACAAAAATCTTTATCATCGAAATATAAGTATTAACTAGGATAACATACATTTCATTTTCAGAATAAATTAGTGAACCTATATTAAAAAGGTCTGAACCGAACAATTTGTTTTTTAATATTAATTTCCAAAGATATTAAAAAAAAAAACACATGAAAAATGACATAGAAAAGATCCGCCCCTCGAAACTACAATTTTATTCTAAGCTAAAATGAATCTTATTGCGATGGGTACACGACTTCGGTTGTGTGCAAGGTTATCATTTTGGATCGCCTTAAAATGTTGATCAAACTATAAGATATTGTTTCATATTTTAATTATGAATCTATCTTGCATTTATAATGCATATTATTATGTATGTATGATGCATAATATTGTATGTTTGTTTACATCCGAGTCCATGACCTCAGTGAAGCGTTGACCGCGACACTCCAATCATCATTACTCAATAAATAATTAAAGACGTGAGTGGAAGAACCAGGTAAGTAACAGTTAAAAATATTGCCGTTTTGCGTAAATGGATTATCATAACTCAATAAATAATAATTATTATTGTAATGTATTTATTCCATTCATTTAATTGTATATTGTAATTACTAATTGTACATTTACAGTTAAATATGAAGATTACTTTGTATATTGTGTATATTCTGTATTCTATTGAAAGTAATCTTTTCCTTTCAATACACAACATAATTCTTTTGTTTATGTTAAGCTCATGAACTACTGAACCGATTTTGATATAATTTGTCACATACATAGAACAGATCACGGGAATTGCTAAGAACGTTAGTAGAAAAAAACTTGAGAGGTGTCAAGGGACACCCGGATGGAACGAAGTTATTTCTTATGTTAAAAAACCTGTACTATACATATTATATGCTCAAAAAATATAAAAAAACGCCATCTATTGACGCCCAGGAATAAAAACAACGCATCGCTGTTTTTTCTCAAAAAACGCCATCTAGTTGACGCAGGGATACTATCAATGCCCTCTGCCCCTATCATGCAGGTACTAATAAAAGTGTCGTTATAACTTTTTCAGTCTAGCCCAAGGCGCAACGCGCGATAAGGAACTACGCTCCAATATTTGGTTCCTGTGGAATTCCCAATTTACGCGGACCGAGTCGCGTGAACGGTCTAGTTTGAAAAACGTAGTTTTTTAACGAAACCATGAAAGGTTGATACAATTAGCATAACATGAATGTGGGGAAATCCCAAACCACGTAATATTATGTAGATCGAAACGTAAAACTTACAAATATGTTCAACGACATTGAAATTATTTATTTTGTCTTTATGATTTGAACAGCTATTATGAAAAGTAATGTTTCAATAATTAACAAGTAAAAATGTTTATTTGCTCGCGCTTGGTGCCCGTAGAAACGTCGGAAAAACGTACGATTTCTGGGATATTAAAAAATGAAATAGATTATAGCTATCTACGGCCCCCATAGAATTAGCTTTTATATCTTCTGTGAGCATACACTATGTCTATCATAAATATTATCAAAATCACCCTAGAGCACTAAAGAATATTATATTTCATACATAGCAGTTTTAGAGCATATATTTTGATACTGAAACAAATCATAAAGGAAACATTTGTTTTTGCTTTTCATAAGCTTACTTTACATTGCTCCCAGGGGAAGCCATTTGACAAAGTTGGTTGTAATTTAAAATTCAGGGTCATTGACACTCGTACCTTAAGGTACTTCGCATTTGAACCCTGGACGGGTTTGATACAAAAAAAAAAAAACTACCGTCCGATTCCTGATAGCCCTAAAGCAGTGAGGCAATGCTTTACAGCTTGGGGCATTACACTCAGAGGCATGGTGAAGTTTTTTAAACTGGATAAATGCTTAGAATTTTAGTTAAAATAAATACTTATTATTATTATTTTTAGTTAATTTTAGTTTTCATTGAATCCAGATAGTACTAAAAAGTCAAACGAGGTACTAAATAAAATAAAACTTGTAACGAAAACTCTTGAAAAATTTGAAGTGTACAGTGTACACCTTTCTGAACCACTTTTTATGAATTTTGAACCTTTCTCAAGTACGGTCGCAATTCGCAAGTCATTTAGTGACTTTAGGTCCGTAACCTAAGCTTCATTCTGAACTGAATGTAAGCAAAAAAATCGGCCAAGTGCAAGTTGGATTCGCGCACGAAGGGTTCCGTACCAGAATAAAGCAAAAATAGGCTCAAAATTGTGTTTTTTGTATGGGAGCCCCCCTTAATTATTTAATTTATTTCAATTTTATTATTAATTATTAAAGAACAAATATAAGTGAGTATATACAGTAAATATTTCAAGTGCCTTGTGTTCCCGTTATTGATATCGAGCAAAAATAGCATTTATTTTGTTTTTAGTATGTGTTGATATGGCGGCAACAGATATACACATTCTGTGAAATTTTCAGAAGTCTAGCTATAGCGGTTCTTGAGGTACAGCCTGAAGAAATACAGACAGACAGACAGGCACACGGACAGGCGGACAGACATCGAAATCTTAGTAGTACGGTCCCATTATTACCCTTTGGGTACGGAACCCTAAAATTGAAACTTGACCATACTAATATGCCATTGCATTGCATATATCGCGCGCTTGATATATTGTGACATAATATTTTTGACTAAATCATAGCCGCCTACACTATTCGTTTGCATTCGCCATTCAGATTGTTCGAATGTAAGAACTTATTTATCACTATCTTACCATCTGCATTTTATTAACATTGATTAAGATAAGTTGTGAAGCTTTTCGAAATCAATGTTAATAAATCCATTTAAGTAATTTCAAAATTTATGATTTTGATAGACTGAATAGTAGGTAAGTAAATGTCAATATAAAATCAAACGTCACAATAAAATAAACAATAATTATCAGTGTGTAAAAATCGTAATTTACCTAGTTCTATTTAGTATAACGTTATTAATAACTAAGTTAAGCTTTTAACTGCCAAATATTTATAATATTTTTAATTTTATGTGAGTCATTATATTATAACCGGTTCATCAGTAGGTTAAAAGTTATTGAACTATAATATTATGTATCAATATTTCACTCTTAAGTAAGCCGCCATCGCTCCAATGAAAAATCAACATGAGAACGTGCAAAACTAAGCTACGCTTGACGGTGTGCTGGGGCTAATTTTGAACCGTTAGAGAGTTTTTGTGAAGTAAAACAGCTGCCTGCAAGTCTTCGTCGTACAGTCTACTCAATTACTGTAACTCATCGGACTTCTTTTGTCCGTCGTTGCACTTGAACTGAAATGAGATGTCGATTCCGCAAGGACGTTGACACCTTAAAACAGTCATCACGTTCAAATGTAGCCCAATGTCTTCCTGAACATGGGTCGCATGGTAAAGTTTAGAGTCTCTAGAATACTTCGGTATACTCTTGTAACCGAAGTTCGACTTAAATTAAGACTTCTAGCCGCAACTCGTTGTCTAAATTCAATTCTTAGCAAAGCCCCTGCTTGAGAGGCTTTATTCGGAGTAATATCCATTTCGCCACAAAGAAATTACGTTTACAATGAAGTTAAATGAACAATGAATCAATAAAAATCGAGACAAAACAAAAACAATAAGATTTGACCGATTTTTCATACAGAACATAACCGTTCAATTAACGATTAAAAAACCGAGTGATGGGGGTGCTTAGTGATTTGTGTCGTTTGTAGTCAAGCATGTTGGTTTTAGAAAATGTAGAGTAAACGTACACATTCTCTATCATATTAACTCGCATTATTAATAAAAAGAAATAATAAATAACTATAACTTTTTAATATATAGCGACTTGAACAGAAACACGCGGGGTGGGTCGATTTTTTTGCACGCAAGGGCAACAATATAATAAACTCATAAATTATAAAAACAATCTACCATTCTGCTAAGTAAATAGTCTTTATTGTTTTATATATTTTTTAGGAAAAAATCCGTTAATGGCTTATTATTTAAATCACTTAAAACACTTTGCGGCGTAAGGCCCTGGGCCTCAAAGTCACACAACAAAGACGTTTCGTTATAATCACGCAATCGTACACACAATTATTGTTTCTTGTCAATTATTACAGTAATTATTACATGCTTTGTTATGACGGCGTTGACATTCAGATGTTTATTTCACGGCTCATTTTATAGAAAAGGATTCGTTTCTTTAATGTATGTCTCTTTGATTTTGTCAAAGTTCAACTTAAAACAAGTCATTGCTCTATCTTTTGTCAGAAAGACATGTTCAGGAAGAGTAGATAGATAGTTCAAATGACTATCAGCTCAAACTCAACTTTAAGCCCGGCCGCACATTGTCCAAATTCTGATCAGAAACAGTTGAATTTCGCCGGACCGCCACCCCGCACACTATCCGAAATATCCTTCCGGCGAGTTCGAGCTCACTCGGCTCAGTACAAAATGTAAGAGACAGCGCGGACGTTCAACCGTTTCTGATCAGAAATTTCGGACAATGTGCGGCCGGGCTAAACCGACTGTAGAGTTATTTGTGGCCATTTTTAACCGACTTTCCAAAAAGGAGGAGGTTCTATGTTCGGCTGTGGATATGCTTTTTTTGTTATTTATGGTACGATATACTGATAATAATAATTACAAAATGTATGCAGCTCCACTCGCGTAACTCAAGGGATTTTTTATGAAATAAGCACGTTCAAACAAACCATTTGGTTTGTTGAAGAATTTTCTTCAGCTGTAATATCAGTAATCAGCTACGAATAATAAAAACTAAGGAATCGTAACTCCCATACTATTACCGTTTTAAATTTGGTTCCTTTTGATATGTCATGTAACGTCAGCCTAGTACCGCTCAAGGTCACCTAAATATTGCAAATGTATTGAAATGTGTACCTAAGGTACACTTTTGTGACAAGTATTGTCTAGCATGTTTTTTGACGGAGTTACTTTTCCTTAGTTTTTATTATTCATAGGTAATCAGTATAGACTTTTGGTGTAACTTTCTCTAGAAGAAAATATTTCACGTTTTTTTTAATAAATATTTTTTTATTATTTAATTTGTTACATTTTTTCACAATGAGATGAACACAATATGTATAATTTTTTAAAATGAAATAAGGGGGCAAACGAGCAAACGGGTCGGGAAAGCAACTTCCGTAGCCCATGGACACACGCAACATCAAAAGAACTGCAGGTGCGTTGCCGGCCTTTTAAAAGGGAATAGGATTACAGGGTAAGGAAGGGAATAGCGAAGGGGGTAGGGAATTGAGCCTCCGGTAAACTCACTCACGCCGTTTTTCTGTGAGCCCGTGGTATTTCTCCGGTCGAGCCGGCCCATTCGAGCCGAAGCATGTCTCTACCACGTAAAAGTACACTGATATGTGCAATATGTATTTATCCAAAGAACATTGGCAGCCGTACTACTAGTATGAAGTATGAACTGTGTCACAGCTGTCTTTGTTTACAAATCACAGCTGAAGTAAAATAATAAATAAATAAATAAAAATTGTTTTATTTCTGAATATATTTGAAACAAAATATGTTCTCAGAAAGTCTACAACATGGTGCCTACCACAGGTTCAAGGTATCTCAATTTGTAGTATCCACACAAAAAGTACAGTATAACCGCTCGCAAATAGTAATCTAATCTCATTTAATTAGCCGTTTGTGTCCCACTGCTGGGCAAAGGCCTCCCCTCTTTCCTTCCATACGTCTCTATCCTTTGCAAATACATATTAAAATAACTAAATAGAGTAGTAAAATATTTTATGCAGTATTTAAATATAATTCAACTAAAAATATTGTCATTCATTTAAGTACCATACGATTAAGAGGATACACCAGGGGCGAGAGAAATTGAAAATAGGTATTTGAAAATGTATTGCTGTCTCACCAACCTCAAGTCTCCCACCGCAGAGCGCGATAGAGACAACACGACAAAAGTTCTAATAAAAGAACAGAAAATCTTCGATTCGTTGTCCGCTGATTCCTTCTCCAAAACTTAACCGATTTAAGTAAATTTTTCATTAAGAATTAAAGCAAGGCTTGAACTGTGTTCCTATGTTTTATTTTTTTGTGTATATTCTAGCCAGTTTTGTTTTCTGGGTGTTTGAACACAGGAAAATCTGGCCATTTTTTTGGGTTTTTGGACGTTCTTATCTTTTTTAATAATAAAATTATGAAAAAAAAGAAAACATAGGGACATGCTAATAGTGGCCATAGATATTCAGGAAAAAAATCATAACTCTACCGGCATTATCCAGGGAGGAAACAGGGGACAAAGTTTGTATGGAAAAACGGCGGTGTGGACTCATCATAAGGTTTCAAGTAAAAGCCATCAAATTTTAAATCATTAAATAACTTTAAGGTTAACGGTAACGTTGAGCTGATTATATCTGTTTTGAAATATTATGTTTTAACTAGAATATGACGCCCGTAACTCCGTTACGTCAAAATTCGTTCATCGCGCGGGAACCGTACATTTATTTCGAGATGAAAAGTATCCTATGTCCTATCCCGGGACTCAAAGTATCTCCATAGCAAATTTCACACATACAGACAGATAGACAGACAGACAGACGGATGGACAGACAGACAGAGAGACACACTTTCGCATTTATAATATAAAACGCCTCCGTGGTCTAGTGGTATAGAGCGCGGCTCTTGACTCGGAGGTCGTGGGTTCCATTCCCGCGTTGGAAACATGTTATTTCCAAGTTTGGTTAGGACAATGCAGGCTGATCACCTGATTGTCTGACAAGTAAGATGATACATGCGTCGGATGGGCATGTAAAAAGTCGGTCCTGCGCCTGATCTCTCGCCAGTCGTGTCGGTCTGCCGTCCCACTGGGTTATAAGAGTAAAGGAATAGAGAGTGCTCTTGTGTACTGCGCACACGCTTGGGCACTACAAAATTACTCCTGCGTAGCTGGCCTGGTTTCAATGAAACCGGCCACCGTCACTGAAACCGGTTCGGGAGCTATTATTATTATTATTCTGGATGAGCGGGCTGCGTGATCGTTAATGTCTAATTTAGGGCGTGTTTAGTGCTTCCCAGTAGCCGCTAACGAGGTACGTTGTACTTAGCCATCTCCAGCTAAATACTACAACAGAACGAACACGTTAATTACATACGACATAAAATAATATTTACTTGTGATTTTCTAAATCATTTGCTTTTTTTTCTTAAAGGAGTCAAGGGTAGTCAAATGTAACTCATTTTTTCGATCTTGATTCTTGAGTTTTGTCTCAACTTACAGAATTCTACTAGATGACTCCGTGAACTTCGTGTCACTTTCCTCCCTTTAAACCTTCCCTGCCTGCCTAGCATACGCCAACGAGATATCTCACTCTCGAGATAAATAAAAACTACTCGTCTCATAATGTCAAAATCTCGACATTATCTCGACAAAACTGTATAAAATTGTGTTATTTCGATTATAGATCTACGCGAGAAAAAAAGTTTGTCATGCCAGGGTCAATAGAGATGAGGAGATAAACCATCAAACATGAGAAAACATGTAGAGTGAGATATCTCGTTGGCGTATGCTAGGCAGGCTGCGGTCTTCCACCAATCTATATCTATTTGTACACAATATGAAATTTTTTTACATTGAAAATAAACTTGAAAAAATGAGTCAGGGACATGTTAGAAGAGTAGTAGACCACATTTTAACTGTTTTTGAAATTTTTGTTTCTCTGTGTGTTTGTCTGTTTGTACAGGCTAATCTCTAAATCCGCTGGACCGATTTCAATGAAATTTGGCATGGTGATACCTTACATCCCTGGTCAACATCTTAGATACTTTCTTTTAACCGACTTCCAAAAAAGGAGGAGTAAACGTTTACTTTGCTGTTTGTAGTCAGATTTTGAAAATTATTTTTTCGTTGTATAGATTATTAACCCGAATTTGATACCATTTTTACAAAAACGATGACTTGATAATGATTTTCTCAAGATCGAGAGGTATCGACGGAACTCCTTAACAACAAAAACATTACAGTAATTTTCACTTTTTAAAGATAAAATCGTTAGAGTCCAGTGTCCCCCCCCCCCCCCCCCCCCCCCCCTTCTTCTACCAGCTAAGCGGTTGCTTCTGGAAATGTGAAAAAATTCACGAGAAAATTGCATTAGAAGTATCAAGTATAGTTCAAAGGAATTTGAAAGACGCTTTTCGTTCAAATTCCTTTGAACGTAACTGAGATTATGTTTTTATTAGTGTAAAACACGTTATAAATGTACATTCGTTGACCAATCAAAAATTAGCGGCACAACGGAATTGCGTGGGCCCGACACGCACTTGGCCGGTTTTATAGATTTATTTTGTGTCAGTCAGTCAAACTAGATGAAATTCGTATTTATGGCACTTTAAGTTCTTTATGGTATGAATCATGATCCGCGCAGGATTGCTGTCGACAAAATCAAATGACTTCCTTTGATATTTCCCTAACTTTTACTACTATACACGTGTAGGGGCCGTCCACAAATTACACGACCTATTTTTATTTACTTACTACTAGATGAGGCTCGAAACTCAGTGGCGCAAAAATTCTTTAACCGCGCGGGAGCCTCACATTTTGCCAGAATAAAAAGTACCTATGCTATGTCCTTTCCTGGGATTCAAACCTTATTAAAACCTTAACCTAAACTTATGGATCATTGTTTGTTTTCTTAGTTTTATTTTTAGTTTCGTCCATACTTAGTATTATAATCATAAAGTTAATATACCTAGCGGAATAGAGCAACAAAGGCCTGAGCAAGCGAGATGTCACTATCAGTAACACTGCGTGGGAAAAAGAGACGTGTGATATATGACAGCAGAAGCAATTCTATTCATCTGTTTGACGTCCAGTCGGCACTTATCGGCGCGTCGACAATTTAGTCTCTTATATAGATGATTGTGTAAGTGTACACGTAAACAAATTTTTACACACAGACGTAAATAAATTTCGGTATCGTTTGGCAGCTCGAGATTGTTGCTCTATTCCGCTAGGTATACTTTATGATTATAAATGCAAAAGTTTGTCCGTTACCTCTTCACGCCCAAACAGATGAACCGGTTTTATTAAAATTTGGTTTGGATACACTCTGAATCATAGAACAGGACATAAGATACTCTTATCCCTGAAAATGAATGGTTCCTGCACGATAAACGAATATTACAGGAGTCATCTCGTGGAGTTTTAAAATCATCAATGTTTGATGATCGCGTAATATATGGACGGCCCCTGTATCTCTAAGGACGCGACTTTGAAGTAACAAGGAACTATTAACATGATCGGAAACACACTAACATGCCCGTTTCGTTCTAATTACGGATTTGTTTATTATTTATTTATTCAATAGTAAATATTTATCGTGAACTTGGCCCGGCATTGGCAGGGGTCGTTCACTCGGTCAGACCTACTTACGCAGTTGAAAAGCTTATGTAGAGATGATGATCAAGCCGGCACCTGCATATTTACGGAAGAGTAATTATTAAAAAAAAAATTATTACAATGCTCTATCAGACACAAAAATGTATTTTATTCTGTAAGTTTTATATTTTATTTTTATTTATTTTACATTCTATGAATAGATCGTAATTGTATCGGTTTGAGGAATTGGTTCTCAATTTTTTTTCTCTAACTTTTGAAAACAAAATTTTTTTCTCTGGCTCTCATACTAATCTGACCAATACTTCATAAGCAAATCGTTAAAACCTCTAAAGTCTAAACTATCGAGTATAGAAGTTAAGGAATTTATTTATTAAAAAACTTCCTCTATCTTTTAAAAATAAAAAAGAACCAGTTTAATGCGCTAGATTTTGCGCAAAAAGCCATCAATCAAAAAGCACACAATTTGTTTTCCTTAAACTTTGATTTTTGTATATTGATATGAATAGGGAAAGGTTAGAAGCTTTGACATTACATCAGCTAGGCTGTTACTAGCGCGTGATACTTCCCGACTGACCAGCAGGTTCTTGCAACCTTGGCATTTAGATGTTGAGCTCTACCATGCACTCACTCAGAGAAACAAAAAACCGGCCAAGTTCGTGTCACGCCACGCACAAAATTCCTAAAACGAGATTGACAGGTCTATCGAAAATGCATAAAATTAATATCACGAATTTCATACTTGTCTCTTGATATAATTCAATGTAAATCAGATGATTTAAATAACTGTTATCAGTCATAATAGCAATCAATGCAAATCTAAAACAGACTGGAAAATGTCTGAATTTTTTGAGAGCTGAAAATGTACTGTCAGAGAAGTTGATTCAGGCAGACGGCGCCGGTGGACCTACGTAAATTAGTCGCGTGTCAAACACAAAGTTAATATACCTAGCGGAATAGAGCAACAATCTCGAGCTGTCAAACGTAACCGAAATTGGTTTTCATCTGTGTGAAAAATATGTGTACTTATCTACGAATAATAAAAACTAAGGGGAAGTGCTCTGAGGAATTGTTCGGAATCATACCACCTGCAACTTTTCGCTATCGTCCCACGCGAAAAACATACCATCCTCATCACCTTGATGAGTGGCAGTCTTCCACAGTGCGTTTTTCGCGTAACTTTCTGCCGCGCACTGTAAAACTCTGGAAGGAACTGTCACCAGCAGTATTTTCGGACCGATACGACCTGCAAACCTTCAAGAAAAGAGCGTATTCCCTCTTAAAAGGCCGGCAACGCACCTGCAGTTCTTCTGATGTTGCGAGTGTCCATGGGTGACGGTAGTTGCTAACCATCAGGTGACCCGTTTGCTCGTTTGCCCCCTTATCTAAATATCTGCCGCCGCTTCATGTCGCCCGCTGCCAAGTGCCAATCAGCACTTTTTTTTTGGTCGCGTTATGTCAAACTCAGCCGACAGAATATTACGACTAGCATTGAACTGATATGATCCGACCAAAGAGACAAGGGCACAACATAATGTTAGGTCTGTCAACTGCCTGTGAATCAATTTCGTCGATGGCACAAAACATTTCAAATAACGATTAATAACGAACAAAAAATTAGATCCTCCAAAAAAATTAATCATAATTGCATTGTACTTGAGGAACTCTTTTTTATGTAAAATTCTACGTACTATTTAACAATAATTATTAAATTTTTTGTGTAATGATTGTATTTAATTTAGGTTAGTTAGAAGTTACTTTACATTTGGTTTAATTACGTTTAGTAACGTTTTTTTTTGTGATGCATGATATTTTGAATAAAACAACTTTTTTTTCAAATAATAGAAAAATATTATGATTATAATAATTATATTCCACTAGAATCTAGAATCTAGATGATGGTCTCAACTCTCTTGCGCCAAATTTCGTTTGTCGCATGGAAACCGTAATTTTTTTTTGTGAAACGGGTCACTTGATGGAAAGCAACAACCATCGCCCATGGACACTCGTAAGTTGCAACATCAGAAGAGCTGCAGGTGCGTTGCCGGCCATTAAGGAGTGAGCACACTGAGACAGGCCGTGCCGGGGCTCAGCGTGCCGGGGCTCATCGCAAAAATCCGCCTCCATATAATTTGTATGGAGGCGGATTTTTGCGATGAGCCCCGGCACGGCCCGTCTCAGTGTGCTCACTCCTTTAAGACGGAATACGCTCTCTTCTTGAAGGTTTGCAGGTCGTATAGGACCGGAAATACCGCTGGTGACAGTTCGTTCCAGAATTTTTCCGGGATAAAAAGTATCCTTTATCCTTTACCGGGATTCAAAGTTCCTGCATACCAAATTTCAGCAATGCAAAGCGGTTCAGTGCTTTGGGCGTAAAGAGGTAACAGCAGACAGACAGACAGAGAGACAGATACACTCGCATGTATAATATTAGTATGGATGATTTTAACAGTAATTATAAGTATTCGATTGCCTGGCTGTATAAGTATAACCTCCTCCTTTTTGCAAGTCGGTTTAAAAGAAAAAGCGCCAATCTTGGCCAACAAAATATGAATAGAAGCCACCGAACTCAAGTTAGATGAGTAATAAAATAAAATTAAGAAATTTAAAAAAAACCCCCGCCAAACAACTTTAAAAAGTAATGAAATAATATATTTTACTGACTTTAAGTTTTATTCCTAAGTGTAAAGTGATATTTTAGTCCATAATTGTTGTCACGGTGTGTCGGGGGACCGCTAACAGTGTCTTTTGCATTTTGTATCGCCATGTCACTGATTGTCTCGATTCGGTTCGCTGTGAACTGACCCTTAAACTATAATGTTATGTGAAATCAAATATCTACATTAGCGGTCCCCCGACACACCGTGACAACAATTATGGACTAAAAGATCACTTTACACTTAGGAATTATTTAAACTTAAAGTCAGTAAAATATATTATTTCATTACTTTTTAAAGTTGTTTGGCGGGGTTTTTTTTAAATTTCTTAATTTAATTTTTTTTCATGCTTTTGAACTTGTGTTCGTTATAGTGCAGAATAATTCCTATCAACAGGATCTCTATGATGAATACCATCTGGGAATGTCCTTTTGGATGAGGCCGTCCGCCGTCAATATGAGTCCAAACATGAAACCTCCACTTTGGGTTCAAATGGAGCTCGGCTCCTATAGAATCCAGGTGATGCTGCAGCAGCAGCATGCAAAAATTTACTGTTTATCTACGTCTTACTAGTTGTCGCAATTAAAATGAGCCTAAACACGAAACCATTGCTCTAAGTTGGTGAAGAGTTGGGTATCCTATTGATTACCAGGTGATGCTGCAGATTCAGGTCAACTTTCCATTAATGTGTAAATAAATAGTCATAAATGTCACGAACTAGATTGCAAAATATAGAGCCCACCAAACGACTACAAGTTGCTAATTGGCCCTTCATGAACCAGATGAACCGCGATTTTTCAGCACGGAGCAGGCTGATGATGATGAACTATAGCTAAGAACACTTTCAATGAAGTCAGCTTTCAAACAAAAAAAACTAGATCAAAATCGGTCCACCCGTTTGGATGCTACGATGCCACAGACAGACAGACAGACAGACAGACAGACAGACAGACAGACAGACAGACAGACCGACAGACAGACACGTCAAACTTATAACACCCCTCTTTTTTGTCGGGGGTTAAAAAACTAAATGTCAAAGACCTTCGAGGTTTTTTCTTCAAATTCTTCTGATAATCATCTACTTATTAATCCTGTGATTATAAAATTCTTAAAATTCTTAATAAATTATAATTACTGTATTTTTCCAAGGATCGTATTTCTTAAAGTCAATTTAGGAAATGTCACGCACTGTGTAAATATTTTATTACTTTAATCGCTCCACCATCTTATGTGGGAATTGTTTGTTTTTATTTAGCTCTGACGTCACAACAGGGAACACAAATATCATAAACACTGCCAAGATTGTCAGATAACAGTAAGGCTGTTTACACACGGCGCCGCAGCGGCAGCGTTTTTCACCGCCGCGGCTTCGCAGTACCTGCGGTGTCTCCACCGCAGGTTCTGCGGCGCCGCCCGCGCGCACTGCGGCGCGATCATGGGTCAGGCCATTTAGCCAAAACTTTTTCGTTATCGCTTCGTTATAGAATCGCCAACCAAAATGTATGAAATTGACATAAGCGTTCGTTAATATGACGTTGACGTTCGACTCGTCTTATGTCAATTCCATACATTTTGATCGGCGTTTCTATAAAAAAGCGATAACAATAAGATCTTGGCTCACCCCCCTGACTAGTTTCGTATGTTTGTTGAAAACTGCGGCACCGGTCGCCGCCGCCACATAGAAATACAAGGATGAGTATGCAGCGGCGCGGCGCCGCCGCGGTGGCGGTGCCGCTGCCGCTGCGGTGCATGTGTAAACACGCTAATGGAATTCAAATTCAAATTTCAAATTCAAATTCATTTATTTTTGCATATGTGTGTTACAATAATAGGTCTTAAAATATTTTACTTATATCAAGTTCAACACATAGGCCTCTGTGGGCATGCAAAATTAAGTACATAATGAAAGTAATGTCATAAAGGTAAAGTTTTAGTTATGTAAAAATAAAAATGTCATAAAATAAAATAAAATAAGTCAAATTTTATAAATTTAAAATAGTCTAAGCAATATGTCATTAATTTCATTAAGTCAATTGGTATGGAATCTACCGCCATATAAACTGTAAAAGTCTGATAACACAGGAGTCAATTAATTTAATTTCAATTGCATGTCAATATTATTATCATTCAGATATTCTTCAACACTATAATAACACTTTTGCATAAGCAGATCTTTGACAGTTTTTCTAAAAGTAGGAATATTACTATCACCATTTTTTCTTATAGATACAGGTAGTTTGTTATATAATTTTGTTGACATACCCAGTATACTTTTGCACACTAGTGATGTTTTATAGCAGTTGGTAAATAACTTATTATCATCACGTCTGTTTCTTTTTATATAATCACAATTTTTGGGAAACAGATCTTGATTTTTATAAACAAACAGTAGTATTTCCAATATGTATAGTGATGGAAGTGACAGTATCTTATATTTGGTAAAATATGGTTTGCAGCTTTCAAACACTCCCAGGCTAAACATTGCCCTGATGCATCGCTTTTGCATTTTGAAAATAAGGTCCTTATCAGAGGAGTTACCCCAGAAAATTATGCCATATCGTAGTAGTGAACCAACCATACCGTGATACGCAGATAATATTCCATCTGTACTTATTATGGAACTTAATTGACGTAGAGCAAAGGAACAGCTGCTTATTTTTTTGGCTAATTGCTCTATATGTGGTTTCCAATTTAGTTTGCTGTCTATTGTCAATCCCAGAAATGTTGTATTATTTACATTATTGATTTTATTATTTTTGTAGTGGACATGAACTACTGGTGGTGCTTTCCTTTGTGTAAAGTGCATAATATTAGTTTTGTCAATATTTATTTTTAGGTTATTTTTATTAAGCCAAGATATAATAGATGTCAATATATTATTAATGTCAATTTCATAATTATTTAAAATGTCACAGGGTATAGTTACAGTACTATCGTCAGCAAATAATGTCAATGGTTTCTTAATTGATTTAGGAAAGTCATTTATATAAATTAAAAATAATAAGGGACCCAAAACACTACCCTGTGGCACACCGTAAATGAGGTATCTCATTTCAGATAGATACAGTTCTTCTAGTAATGTCTTTAAATTTAACCGTTTTATTGCTGTATACTGTTTTCTGTTTGTCAAATATGATTCTAAGAGCCTAAGTATGTTTCCACGTATACCATATGCTTCTAGTTTTTTTAAGAGTATTTTGTGATCAATATAATCGAATGCTTGGGTCATATCGCAAAATATTGAGCATACTGGATTCCCGCTATCCATATTATTCATTACTGTACTCAAAAAATCAAAAATGGCTCTATTTATACCAATATTCTGTCTAAAACCTTTCTGTTCTTTACAAAAAAAATCACACTTTTCAAAATAATTGTAGAGATATTTATAAATGTACTTTTCATAAATTTTTGATATGACTGATGTTAGGGCTATGGGTCTGTAATTTTATGGAATATAATATAAGTAGAAAATTTGTTTGTAATTACTGTTCTTCGAGCAAGAATATTTTGTTTCCAATTATTATCTTACTAAATGATGCCCGCAACTCCATTGCACCCAATTTTGTTTGTCGCGCGGGAATCTTCTATTTTTCCGGGATAAGTAGTATCCTATGTCCTTTCCCGGGACTCAAAGTATCTCCATACCAAATTTCAGTAAAATCAGTTCAGTGGTTTGGACGTGAAGAATTCTCAGACAGACAGAACTATGGATATTTCTGGAACACATTTTGCAAGTTTAAATTAAGGCCATCCCCCGAGCAAACGACCTTAACCGTACATTTGCCGTATTGCCGAGATCGTAAAGTTATAAAAAAGTTCAAAATTGACCTAAAAAAATTCAAACAGAGAATATGTAGTTAATGAAATTGTTGATCTATTGGCGTATGTTTCAAATAAAAGTAATAGGTAAATACTATAATTATTGCTTTGGTGCCAGTCAAGTCATAATATTACATGACCACAAGGTCTTCTATAGACACATTTCATATTTCTTTGAGGAACCAAATTACTCGATTCTAGCAGACCTAGCATCATCTTCCAAGAAGGTAGATGGATACTCCATCGCCTATTTTTCTTTGAAAATAAAATATTTAAAATATGTGCACTAATAAAAAGGGTGTTACAGATGCCCAAGGTTGCTGTGCAATGAACATTGCTCATACCTTTGTGAAAACTGTTCGGATAAAACACATCCTTTAGATTAAGAAAACATATTATAATTTTGATACTTTTTCTTAAAATGTACAGTATTATAGGATATTATTTACGACAACGTTAAAAAAGTCAGTTAAAATTTCAGTTTTCTAAAATGTTTTGTAAACCAAAGTCCTTAAAACAGATTTTAATAAATATGGTGAATTTTCCATAGTTATTTGTATATTATTTAAATTGTGTCTAAGTAAATTAATGGTACTGCTTAATTCCTACTAAAAATAGCCAAAGAGAAGGGGCGGCAAAATATTTCTCAGACGCCCACTGACGTTTCACGGAATAACGCACCCACTCTAGGGTTATAATAACGGGGAAAGGAACGTTCATAACTAACTCCGCTGGCTCAGCGACCTGAAGTGGATCTTGGCCGCCGAAATGAGCTTCCGCCATTGAGCCCTGTCCTGCGCTACCTCCTGCCAGTTACTGACTTCATAAACTGAAGATTATTGCTGTATTTTTATCATAATTTTGTAGCTTTCAAATTATGAGTTATAAGGCTCTAACGTCGTCTGACGTCTACCATTACAGCGAAAATAAAACTGGACTGTAATTTATACAATTCCAATAGACAGTGTCATACAGGTATTTAATATTATTTAAATATTTAAATAAGATCTAAATGGTATGTTAAATTACGTAATATTTAAATCGACTAATTAAAAAAAGAAAAGTTTGTTAGTTTGTTTGTTTGAACGCGCTAATCTCAGGAACTACTGGTCCGATTTGAAAAATTCTTTCAGTGTTAGATAGTCCATTTAGAAGGCTATAGGTTATATTTTATTTTTTTATTTTATTTAACATTTATTGTACACACGAAACTTATTCTAAAACAATTGACATGGAAAGACGACACAAAGGAACTGCTTAACCCGGCGTCATGGGGGTTGGGTCTGTGAGACCCATCACTTTTTATTTCACTTGTAATTCAGTTACCATGCGTTCAGCATTGCCAAATTTCTCAATAGCTGGAGCTGTTGAGTTGGTCTATGAGTCACAGGTAACGCCTTAGTCCTGCGACGGCCGCAGCGGTAGTAACAGGGGCCCAAAGTTGCATAAGGTATGTGAGACCCATCCCCGCAGTCAGTGTTACAATTTCGGGACATCTTACACAGACATTATTTTAATGATTATCAGTGTTTTTAACATTTCTTTTTGTATTTTTGTTGTGTTTTACAATAAAATTAGATGATTTATAGTAAAATGTATTTTATTTTTTGTAGGTACTTACTTAATTACTTTGCGTTTTTTGTAGGTAAGTACTTGAAGTACTTTAATCTTTCGATCGTGGATTCTTGGAAATCTATTGTTTTTCTATTGTTATCGCGATCACCGGTGATTTTATGGATCTCAAAATGGATTGAGAAGAGGAAGAACGACAACCCATTTGCATTCTTTCAATTTTACAAGAGTCGGAACTCGGACTCTGATTCTACCTCGTCAGACCAGGAAATATGCAAAGAAGAAGATCTCTTGAGTAAACGTAGTAATCCTAGTGACGCAGAGCAAGATATCTCTGGTGATGATGACATTCCACTGTCTTCGCGTGCAGATAGAAATCGATTGTAGGAAGAGCATTGTACTGTATCTGAATCGGCTGTTCGTGGCAAAGACGGTACAATTTGGTACAAGACGCCTATTGAAAAATTTCTTGGTGAATCTTCAGGGGAACCTCCGGCAAAGAAGCCGAATATTCGCAAAAGATGCCAAGACTGTTCAGCCAAAAAAGACCGTAAAACGAATTATTTCATTTGCGAAAGTTGCAACTTGCACCAAACACATTTGCTTAGAACATGTTGTACCTTTCTGTGCTGATTGCACCAAAGATAATGATTAAATGTGATTATTTGTTAATTTTTTTATAAAAATATTTTAGTATTCTTTAAATAAGTGTTATTAAAAAATTAAAACTGATTGTTAATTAGTAATAGACTAACATTTAAGTAGGGGTAAAATATTTTGTTGACTTTTGTCGTTCTTTTTTTAAAGCTCTATTAAATATGGTTTAAAATTATATAACATATTTATGTTTCATTAAATCATATAAATACACATTGAATTTAATATAAACATATAAAAAAAAATGATTATTATAAAAGGTTGGACTAATTTTGATATCTAACATACGGGTATGTGAGACCCACTCCAACGTCCGTGTAACACTTTTCTGCCCCCATGACGCCGGGTTAATTCTAAAGAAATTTCTTACAGCAGCCCTACGAAGAGAGATATGACATGTAAGAAAATGGACAGCGTGCACAATCACAAAATAATTCTTTAAGTCTACATACAAGAAAATAATATTAAATACTTAATTATGATAATAATACATACAATATTATAATCAGAATAAATAATATATACAATACTATAATAATTGAAATAAATACAGAATAATTCGCCTATAATACATACATACTATATGTATATTTAATAAAGGTATTTATATGGATTCTTAAAGAAAATGCTCTTTTAATTTTCTTTTGAATGAACTGATAGTGGAGCTATCGCGAACAGCATTTATCACGCTAAGACTAATAGGAGCGAAGAAATATAGAGAAATGTGGAAGAAACGGGGGATATTATTTGAAAGGGCTTATTTGAACGCGCTAATCTCAGGAACTACTGGTCCGATTAAAAAAAATATTTCAGTGTTAGATATCCCAGTTATCTAGAAAGGCTATAGGCTATATTTTATCACACTAAGACTAACAAGAGCCAAGAAATAGAGGAAAATGTGGAAAAAAACGGGGGAAATTATTTGAATGGGGCTATCTCACGAACTACACTAGAGCATTTCTGTTATTTGGATCAGATAAGAAGCAGACCACGTGAAGGATAGGCTTTTTTTGTGGATTATTTTTTATATTTAAATATTTAGCGAAAAACCATCAACAACTTTTATTGTTGTCTGTAAGTTATTTTGTTTAGTTAACGGAGTTGCTGGCATCATATACTAAGGGTGGGTTGCACCAACTTACTTTAACTATAATTGTACCTTTAACTATAACTTTAACTACAATGCAATATGTCAAATCTGGGGTTAAAGTTAAAAATGGACGCCATCAAGACGCCATATTTAACCATAACCATAGAGCTCGACAAGGCCTTAAATGCACGTGGCGAAAAAAGGAACTAACGCTGTCATCATACAAAAACACCATTTTTGACAGTTCTCCTTTACCAGCAGCGCTCCCGCCCACGTTCTTATAAAGCCTTGTCGGACCAGCAACGTCTTCTGTCAAATTCTGTGGTCAAAGTTAAGGGAGATCGCAGACGACAGGCTTTTTGTGCGATCGAGCAGCGGCGCCCATACAGTCGGCATGGCGCGGCCAAAAAGTCTGTCGTCTGCGATCTCCCTAAAGGTTAAAGTTAAATTAGCCTTAACTATAACCATAACTTTGACCATAACTTTAACTTTAACCACGCCTCTGGTGCAACCCAACCTTAGTAGATTTTAGAAGTATGGCTATTCGTCGTATTTTCGTTAGAGCCACAAGAGACAAGACACCTTCCGTCTTCTCACACTGGGCTTTTACGTTTTCATCCAAAAGTACTTCCTTAATTTAAATGTTTTGTAATTCCATGAGGTTGGTTTTATAATAATTGATTATGCATACGTCGATTCCGGTTTCTAACTGTCACTGGCGAGGGGTTCAAGGCAAATTATTTGCGATTAAAAAATAAAAGTATATACAGCCGAACATACAACCTTCTCCTTTTTGGAAGTCGGTTAAAAATTACAACAATATACAATCGAATTTGGGGAAAAAGCGAGCTTGTGAGAAGTTTAATCCCGAGTAGTAAATAGCTATCAATATCAAAGACATACGTGAAAAGCATAGTAATTAAATAAACAGACGAACATAATATAACCTCCTTCTTTTTGGAAGTCGGTTAAAAAGTATCAAATAAATAGGTAGATACTATAACCTCTACTAGAAGACGCCCGCCAGTCTACTGCGCGAAAATTAGTTGATTGCGCGGGAACCGTACATTTTTCCGGGATAAAAAGTATCTTATGTCCTTTCCCGGGACTCAAAGTATCTATACCAAATTTTTACAAAATCGGTTCAGCCGTTTGGCGTGAAGAGGGAACAGACTGACATACACTTTCGCATTTATAATATTAGTATGGAAGTATGGATTGTTCTACTAGTCTGCTCCAAACTTTCGTAATATTACCTATTGATACATAAGTAGATAACGAACATAATATCCTGATCAAATCAGGTTATGTCGACTCCGCCAAATATATATAATAATTATTTTCTCTGATGATACATTTCGAGTACATATCTAAGTTATTAAAACTCTTTAATAATAAAAAAATACAACTCATACATTAAATCCTAATAATTTTGTTTATAGTGATAACAGCCAACCTTTTTTTTCATTTCATTTTAAGAAGCTCTCGATTTTGGCGATGTGTTTTTTTATTATTGTTAATTTATTGTGTTAATGTTTTTTTATTATTAATAATTATGTTTATTTACAAAAATCGATTTAAATTTCAAGTGGTAATTTTCCCATGCTTTCGATGTTTGGCTCCGGCACCGTGGAATTTTTGCGAATATCTGTGTCAGTTATCAATTTTATATATAAAAAACTCCGTTAGTTTATTAGCGTGTTTATTAGTTTCAACTTTCCCAAATAGGTGTTTCGAGATTTATCTAGGTTAATTATAGAAATTAATTATATTTTTATTCCTTTAATTTTGAAGTAAGTATAGGATTCTTTGACTTAAATAGACAAAAAAAATTAGCAAATTGACAAAATAGCCTTTCATCTGTCACGAACTGTCAAACCATTTTCGAAAATACTTTTGAATACAGACGAGATAATAATGAGGTTGTTGAGATGAATGTAGAATCAGGGCGACAGTTTGGGCTGTTATTATTTTTAGTCCAACTCTTTAACGTTTAACCAAATAATGACGACTGAAACGGTGGCTTTCTGATCCTGTTTCTCTTTTATTTGCATTGAGTCGGAGGATTGGGAAACCACTGTAATGTTTTGTGGAGGTATCCACAATAATTAGTGTTACATTCCGGCATCGTGCTAACGAAGTTTTCCAAGTGCGTCGGTATAAGGATCGCGCACACTTTGTCGGCGCGTGCCGGGGCGTGCCGGGGCGGATCGGGGCGCAGCGCAGCGCAAAATGCGCTATAGCATACTATTGCCGGGTCGGGTCGCATCGCATTGACGGATTTTAACGCTCACTGTGCCGGGACGTGCTGGGGCGGGTCGGCGCGCAACGCATTGACGGATTTTGAGCCGAGGCTTGCCGGGCCGCATCGCATCACATCCGCGCGCCGCTTGCTATAGCATACTGTTGCCGGGGCGCAGCGGGTCTTGTCGGGCCGTGTCGCATTGACGGAAATCCACCGAGCAAAAATCTGCGCCGATGCGCCCCTACACAGTGTGCGATACGCGCATCCGCTTCCATACAAATTGTATTCAGGCGGATTTTTGCGATGCGCCCCGGCACGCTGAGCCCCTGCACGGCCCGTTTCAGTGTGCTCACTCCTATATACGACAGCTGAAATTTATCACGTGTGCTCCGGCCTGACCGAGCATACCACCTCGCTCGGTCGGAAGATCTTCCTTTGCGGCCTCCACGCACATTCCCACAGATTTGAAACTATATTCTGATGAGACATATTTGATGTTGAGATGAGAGATTATTGCAATTAAAATCGATTTCTACTAACTGCAAACAATTACATTATATTTTGTTTTAAGTTTAATAATCATAAAAAACAAAAATAAACGAGTTTTTCAGGAATCTTCTACTTAGAAAATCTCCATCTTTGTTTGACAGTCCTCTTTGCCCACCTCTTGGGAATCCGTACTCATAAATTATGCTTATCAATTTAAATATTTTATGTTAATCATGAGAGCTATTAAATTCACTCATTATCGTCAATAAATTTAACAATACCAACCTAATCTATTATGTATATTTTATGTCCATCAAATCTGCCTTGTTTATTGGCATTAGTCCATGTATTTTGAATACATGTTTCCTTATTTTGGGGCATATAAAAGAAACTGTGCAAAAATGCTACTACCTAGTGAGTAGGACGAGATGTAGTCTAAATAATCTTGTTTTGATATTTTTCCTTAGCTCCTTGAGAATAAAAATAATGGACCCAAAACGACAATAACAAGTCTAATTTATTACATTACAATGACTCGCTGGTAAAAATTAAACTGATGACTGACTCAGGTGGGATTTCACCAATCTATATATTAATACGTGAGAGAAAAACTTTGTAACCCTTTTTACGAAAAATGGGGAACTCACTTACTCGGCGAAACACAGCGGAAGCGCTGTTTCACGCCGGTTTTCTGTGAGGAATCTCTCCGGTCGAGCCGGCCCATTCGTGCCGAAGCATGGCTCTCCCACGTCAGGATGCTCTTATCTCGGAATTAATTGCGGTTTACGTGTGAACAACGAATACTTTGTGCGTAGGCGTTGCGAGCGTCATGTCATAAATGCATATTAATTTAAGGCTCATAAAATTGTTTAACCGCAATAAAAAATTGGGCATTTCAATTTATTTTTCCTTATTTGCTCTTGATTTTTAGCAATGATAGTAGGTATAAACTTAGACGCAGATTTTTTTCATTATTTAATGCTAGATGACCCGTAAGCTTCATATTACTTAACTCCTTAATTTCCTAACCATATAAACCTTTCCTGGACTTTCACGAATATTAATTTGGCAAATCGGTTCAGACATTCTCGAGTTTTAGCGAGAAGCACAAAATTAAACGTTTATTTTTATTTATATAGTAGATTTCGGACATCGCCTTGGAAATGAAAGCATCAGTTATCATGAGACGATGCTTGATATTGTAGCTGTAAAAATTTTTTATGTCTGTTTGTGTCTGTTCGAGTCCCGTGAAAGGATATAGGATAGTTTTTCATCCCTAAAAATGTACGGTCCCCGCGAGATAAGCGAATATCGACGCAACCGAGTAATGGGCGTCATTGAGGTCTTCAAAATGTTTTTTAAATCCATACTAATAATATTTTATATTTCATCGATATTTTCATGGAAATATGATATTTTCCCACATCAAAATGTAGCCTATGTCCTTTCTCAGACTCTAGAATAACTGTATACAAAATTTCATTGCAATCGGTTCAGTAGTTTTGGCGTGAAAGCGAGACAGACAGACAGACAGACAGAGATACTTTCGCATTTATAATATTAGTATAGATTATAAAACTCAAAGGTGACTGAGTGACATGGTGATCTATCAACGCACAGCCCAAACCACTGGACGGATCGGGCTGAAATTTTGCATGCAGGTAGATGTTATGACGAAGGCATCCGCTAAGGAAGGATGTTGATAAATTCAAACCCCAAGGGGTTCAAATAGGGGATGAAAGTTCGTATACTTCTTAACGCGAGCGAAGCCGCGGGCAAAAGCTCGTAATATTATAAATGCGAAAGTGTGTCTGTCTGTCTGTTATCTCTTTACGCCCAAGTGGCTGAACCGAAATTTGGTACAGCTATACTTTGAGTCCCGGGAAAGGACATAGGATACTTTTTATCTCGGAAAAATGTACGGTCCCCGCGCGATAAACTAATTTTGGCGCAACGGAGTTGGGGGCTTCATCTAGTATCAAAATAATAATTCTGAATGACTGTGCTGCATTGCCGCGCCGCGTTTTGGTGTGAACTGGGGGTCAGCTCACACCAAAACGCGGTTCACACCAATACAATGTGGTAAAAATGAAAAACTAAAACACAGTCTTTTTTTTTATGAAATAAGGGGGCAAACGAGCAAACGGGTCACCTGATGGAAAGCAACTTCCGTCGCCCATGGACACTCGCAGCATCAGAAGAGCTGCAGGTGCGTTGCCAGTCTTCGAGGGCAACAGCTATACAAATCTCAACCTTCGCTAGGTACAAGATTATAAACATACTACATATATTTAGTAGAAACGGTGTAGCAGTATATACAGTAGACTAACATTGTACCAGATGACGCGAATCAGGAGGACACATTAACGTGATGACAGATAACTCTAGACAGATAACTCAATGGATTTATCAGAGTAAGGGTTTATACGTGGGAGAGCCATGCTTCGGCGCGAATGGGCCGGCTCGACCGGATAAATACCACGTTCTCACAGAAAACCGACGTGAAACAGCGCTTGCGCTGTGTTTCACCGAGTGAGTGAGTTTACCGGAGGCCTAAACCCCACCCTATTCCCTTCCCTACCCTCAACTATTCCCTTCCCTACCCTCCCCTATTACCCTATTCCCTCTTAAAAGGCCGGCAACGCACTTGCAGCTCTTCTGATGCTGCGAGTGTCCATGGGCGACGGAAGTTGCTTTCCATCAGGTGACCCGTTTGCTCGTTTGCCCCCTTATTTCATAAAAAAAGGGCCTATTTCACCACTTCCTGATTAAGTGCTGGATAGATTATCCACAACTTATTTAACAGATTATCCATACTCTATATTTTGCCATGTTAAGTGACGGTTAGCCTATCCGGTACCATATCAGAAAGTGGTGAAATAGGCCCTTAAGATCATAAATTGAGATTATAACTGGGAGTCCAATTTCACAACTAGACTGAATAAGCAAACAAATCGGTAGCAATCTGCTTTTTTTTTCTTTTCTTTTTCTTACGAGTTTTATGCATTTGACGCAAATATTTGCTATTTTTCTTTTAGTATTATCACCAAGCTTTTGTAGCACATACATAAAACATACCTATCAAGTATCCAGAAAAAGTGCTAAGCTACTCTACTGTTTACTACTTATGCTGTGATGTGAATGTCACTGCGTCATGAGGTAGTAGGTAATGGATCGCACGGGGTTTGTGGATCATTTAAATTATCACATTTAAATAAATCTCGAATTAATTTAGTCGGTTGTAGGCATAATATCTGCTGCCTTGAGTACCTACCCTTATCGTTTTCGACACTTTTGCGACTTTAGTGGTTTATTTTCTCAGAGTTTTGGATTTAGATCAGAGGTTCCCAAACTCTTTTGTTTTAATATACAACTTTATAAATGTTGCTGTAAGCACGGTACGATCAGCTTATTACAGTGCGAGTGTGTGTGTAAGATGTGCACGTATGATCGCCTTGGCTTATTAAGGGTGCTTCACTCATTTCTTAATGGCGATCCGTCCGTATTTTTTTTACGTCCGTGGCTGTAAGCCAGTAAGCTATAGCACTACCGATACCTAAATGTCCTAAAAAATTGAAGATATTATCTGCTTTAAATACTTATTATTATTCATAGAAGTCAACATTTTTAATTTACATATTTCAAAACAAGGTTTGCCGTCTTTGAATAATTTGAAAGTTTTCTTTTTTTTTAACTTTACCTCTTCAAAGTATTTCTTCTTCTTCATCTTATTTTTTTTTTCTTATAATGGCACTTCGGCTATAACCATGGCCAGTGTCAAGTATAATATTATGGCGGGAAAACAATCTTATTTATGACAATTTTTTCTATATCGTCAGATCAGTCAGGTGAGTCAGGTCCAAAGTCTAGTCAAAGTCTAAGTATAAAGTCAATACAGTCAAGAAGTCAAGTCGGTCGATTCAGTAAAGTGGTAGACGCTTTACTGAAACTTTCGATGGAGTTTTGGAGGGAACCTAAAAGAGCACTTTTCTGGTTATTAGATCACTTTCCTACACTTGTGCACGATAAGGAATATCCAATGGTTAATATCCTACCAATATTACACATTAAAACCCAGATAACACAATTTTAGGAAAATAATACAAAAACACAACATCATACCTTCACATTCCCGGCAAAACTCTTCTTCATCTTATTGCATTTTCCAATTCAAATTTAAAAGCAACCCTCGCATCAAAATAGTTTATTTTATAATTAAATATTATGCTTATTATTTAATAGAATAAAAAATCTTAACGTTTTTGTTGTTTATGAGAAAATATAAATAAGTAAAAAAAAATTCAAAACGAAATCTTCTATTATTATAATTTTGCGGTTTGCTTGACAACTTTGTATGACCCTCGACTTACAAGCTTAGCCACAATGTCAAAGGACCTCATGGTTAAAAATATTTTGGCAACGTTTTTTCACCTTGTAAAGCTCCCAAACAGGCCCCTCTATTACCTCTATGGAACTCTAAAAACAATTATGTTTATTCAAAGATAAAATCAATTATATTCAACGATAGGAAATCCTAATATTATGTAGAACTAGATTCTCGATCAATCCAGGTAAAATTCCGTGAAATAGGTCTATTAAAAATAAATATTTCGTATAAATTATTTTTTACATCCGCGCACAGTTTTGCCGGGCACTACAGCGGGGCTAAAATGGTCGCTTTGAATAATCATGATATGAATCATAATATGATTCATTTTTCTAAAATCGCAAAATGCAACTCTGCTTGCAATTCATTTCTGTATTTTTGTACTGATTTGACATTGGTCAGTTTGACAGTTTTGACAATTCCTTTGCTGAATTGATTGAGAGGAATTGCTAAATGTGACCATTTTAGCCCCGCTGAAGTTATTGACATTGCATTGAGAAAAAAATATTTTAATTGTTAACTAGTTTGTTTGTTTTGAACAATCATAATACTTAATTTTAATTACTGCATTTGTAATATAATTAACTAGTTGGGTTTTTAAGTTCTTATTTCCGTGTTTTTCTTTTACGACTCACATCCTTTTGTATTAACATAATAATTTGATTTTTGTTTAACTTAACTAGGTTTCTATAAATAGTTTTGGGTATTAGAACATGTCATGATTTCCTTATTTTTCTTATCTCTTTGTCGAATCATTTTTTTTAAAACACTTTAATTACTTTATTAACTTTTATAAAATATTTTAAATAAGCTGTAAAATTTGTTTATATTTTGTGATAATATATTTACGAACTTATTTAATAAAATATAAATTAAGATTAGATATTCATATTCACAATAGAAATAATAATAAATAATAATATTATCTAGAAGGGTATATAAAAAAAACTTTTTTAAATAAATTATAAAAAGTTAAAAGTTTTAAGTCTAAGAAGGTCTCAGATATTAATATTGATATGGGAACCTCCAAGCATAATATGTCGAACTCGCCCTTGGCCGGTTTTTATTATTATTCACTTGGTGACTAAAGATAAATGATAATGCTATGTAAACACTATTATAATAATATAACAAAAGGCAGATATAAATCTAGGCACTAAAACATATAATAGCACCGACAAAGAAGTAAATAACATTAAATTATAAAAAAAATGGTATTACAAAAAGTTTTTAGGCCTTGTATTGCCAAAGTTCCTACTCGACCAGAAATTCGATGTAAGACGACCTTTGAATCGACGCATGCACAGTTACACACATCTATATATAAATAAAAATGAACTTTTAATTTTGTAAGTCTCGTTAAAACTAGAGAACGGCTGAAGCAATTTGGCTAATTTTAGTCTAATCGTGGAAGTCCAGGCAAGGTTTATAAAATATAAGTGATACGTCGAATTTCACCGGACATCAGCTACATAGTAGATATTATATAACAAGTGTAAATGCGTCAAATATATTAACTACTACAGTCGATGCGGTCATTCTCTGTGTTCAGATTGTAGCGGACCAAAAAGCGTGTTCCTGGGCCATTAGCCAACACGTTTTCTTTATAGAATCAATGAATCATAATGTAATGGAATTGATATAACATGAGTCGAATAGACGTCATAATAATATTATCGAACGCTTTTGTCAATTCAATTGTTTCTGTACTATCTGGGGGCACGGGAGTGCCCCAGCCAAGCTTTTTAGCAAAGGCACGGCCGTACCATACTTTTCTCGAATCCTTGTTTTCTATATACTAATTGTTGTCTTTTTTTGTGAAATGTTTATTGTAATGTGGTGTAATATGTATGTCCTGAATAAACGCTTATTATTATTATTATTAATTCCATACATTTTGATCGGCGATTCTATAAAGATGCAATAAAGAAAGCGTGTTGGCTGAGCCCTCTGAACCGTTAATTTTCTGTCAAAGGCAAGACATAAACCAGTCGAAAGATCTTACTTTATGGCCACCCGCACAGACCCCGCAAGATATTTTGAATCGTACTGTAGAGTCAAAGTTTCAAAACTGGTCGAGCAGGGATTTTGTCGATAATATACTTAGTATGTAACAAAAAAGGAAAACAATTATTATTTATAACGTAATTTTCTAAACAGCCTTATCGGCACCAATGGCACAAAAAAGTACGAGTAAGTATCATATTATCTACTTAGTATATGCACTATACAGGGTGTAACAAAAATAAGTGATAATACTTTAGGGTGTGTACGTGTTCCTTGTAGAGAGTTCACTGTGAAAGTATCAGCTCTGAAAGACGAAAAATTTTTTTCACTTTTGTATGGGCAAGGGTCCGAGCGTCACGAGTTTCCCCATACAAATTAAAAAAAGGTCTTTCAGCGCTGCTACTTTCACAGTGAACTCTCTACAAGGAACACGTACACACCCTAAAGTATTATCACTTATTTTTGTTACACTCTGTATATAATATTATAAATGTCAAAGTGTGTCTGTCCGTCTGTCGGTAACATGTTTAAGTTCAAACCTCGGAACAAATTTTAAAATACTTTGGTCTTACTTTGTGTTCCAGAGAGCTTGTTTTATTAATAGAAAAATGTACAGTTCCCGCGCAGTAACCGCACTTCGGCGCAACAAAAATTTAAGGCGACATCTAGTACCCAGGTATATTAATATCTTACTTGTGTAACATAGATTAGGATAAAATTGTTCGGCGTGCATCCGTTGTCTGATTGCCATAACACAAGTTTTTACTTAGCATGGGATTAGACGACGTGATGTACGCTACCTAGCTTTTATACTTTTGTATAATATTATTGTATGCTTATTGCTTAGTAAAGAATTTCAATATCAAGGTCATAGTTTTATTTTTTTGGGTTTTCCTCGAAAGCTTGTACTCTGGCGTCTAGAATATTCCTTTCTAGAAGGAACCTTCTAGAAATACAACAATCGCAAATGTTTACTACGTAGGAGTTTCCATGGATGGCAATCGTTTTTATTGTTATAACGGTTACAGTGAATATTTTTTCAAACCGAACCAAATCAATTGACTTGATTTAAAATATTTTTCATAGATTTCTTTATTGAAACGAAGTTCCTTATCGATCGCTGCGAAAGGGGGCTAGACGGAAAAAGTTGTAACGACATGACACAAAAGTGTCGGTATATATTTGCTATTATAATTATTATTGTTTTTTTTTTAAATCTTGTGTATAGTATTTATTGGACTGCATGGTAAAATGTTACTTCTTTTGTTTATTATTGTTAACTGTATTACTTACTTTGCTGTCTGTCACTATACCGAATAAATAAATAAATAAATAAATAAATAAATATTACAACTGGAGCAAAACTGCTATAGTTAATGTAAGCCGTGCGGTAGTGCGTGTTTCTCTCTCTGTCTCTCTCTTTTTTTTTTGTATTTTTTTATTTTTTTTTATAACTTCGTTCCATCCGGGTGTCCCTTGCCACCTCTCAAGTTTTTTCTTCTCATTTGTGGTACAAAAATAATTTAAATCATAACAATCAATTTCCTACTTCATTTAAAAACATTGTAAGTATCTAACCTTGATAAAAAGTGCGTATTTCCAGTCGTGTCTATTTAACCAGACTCTTATTTACAAGGTGTAACAAGACACATTGATAAATACTTTAGGATGTGGTACACTGTGAAAGTAGGTACACGTAGCGCTGAAATTAAGAGGAGGGACACACACACCCTAAACTCCGAAAGTATCATCACTTAGCTTTGTTACACAGGGTGTATAAGTATTGGATGCGTATCTACATCGGGCGTAGGTTCACGCGAATAAGACTATGCCAACAAACGTGGACATAGTCTTTCCAAAGCTTTTTTATTCCTTTTTAGAGCCTATTGCACCCGATGGCATTTGATCAATATGCGTTGCAAGCACTTATACGTATTTTATTAAATTAAGACATTCAGATTTTCTACAGAATTAAACAGTTTCCTCCGGGAGGTTAATAGTTAGTATTCGAGTTGAGAGTTGTAATTTAATTTTCTACCGCAGAGGTTTAAAATAGTTCTAACACTTTTTATAAAAAATATACTTGACCCATTTCTAGAGCAGAATCTAGTTTAGTGACATAAAATCCTGCGACATCTACATAAAAGTATAGCCAATTATGTCCACAATCCACCACCGTAAAGACTCAGGACCACATTTTTGCCTGTCCTGTGACTGGTTTTGACCACATAAAACTGACCTCTAAAGTCCTCTAATAACATATATAAAACCTCATCATTTTCCAAACACAACATATAACACTGGTACATTCACACAAAACATCCCCTGCAGGCTTAGCATGGTCACCATAGAAGCGGTTTCTTTCTACGGAAGTATTGACAAAGTGACAGTTAGACAAAGGCAATCCGCCATTGCGTCACTAAAATCTATCAGTGTGTCCAATATTTCCCATTTCTAATTTTATGCTAAGCCTGCTGGGGAAAGATCACTCACCGGCGACTCTCCAAGCGACAGCTGCGGCCGCACACGCGAGTAGAACCGCCGCTCGCAACATGGTTCCTTTAACTGCGCGCGCGCGCCTCCACCTCTCTATATAAACGCGCAAGATAATTAAGAAAAAAAAAAAAACTTTTCCATATTAAGTTCGCATGCCTATGTTATTGTTTACTAAACGGTGTTAAAATATAAATATTTATACAGTTAAATGTTTTAATTTTAACACAGCAATAAAATAAGTATATTTCATGTTTGATATAAATTAGATTATTTTTAGTGTATAATAAAGTACCCTTTTAATTTTAAAGATTAAGCGTTTTAAATTGTAACAGATTTTATTTAAATATTTATTTCTCCTATCCACTTGGACCTTGATGATTAATTGAAGCATCGTCATAATATATAATGCTTTTATCGAATATATTGTATCTATAAGGATTCAAGAGTTCTATACAGCATCTTCGGAACCAGAGTAGGATATACTGCGGTCAGCGGTGCAAATTATTTGTCGTATAATTATGCCTGAAATCCTTTAGAAAAGGGTAAAATCACTATATTATGTTAAAGTCATAGAAATTTCAAGGAGTTCCATCGATTCCTCAAGGATCGCATCATCAGATCACCACTTTTGTGAACATGTTACCAAATTTGGACTATATCTTATACAACAGCAAAAGGATTTTGGAAATCGGTCCACAAACGGCGGAGTTATTCGCGAACAAATATAAAAAAAATATAATATCCTCCTCCTTTGTTGAAAGTCAGTTAAAAAGTAGCCTTATTACAATATCAGCTACGGCTGGAGCGATTTTGACTGGACTTTTTTGGCAGATGCCAAAAAAGTCCCGTCAAAATCGCTCCAGCCGTTCCAGAGATTAACCGGAACAAACAGTCAGACAAAAATTGTAAAAATGCTATTTTGGTATTATATGTACCGTATGTACATTTATATGCAAGTAGTAAAAAATAGTTCTTTCAATATTACAAACAGACACTCCTATTTTATTGATATGTGTATAGAGATGTATAGATTGAGTGTTTGACAAAATTCGATATTTATTATTTACTAGCTGTCCCGGTGAACTTCGTGTCATTTTAAAACCTTCCCTGGACTTCTACGAATATTTTAAGACTAATATTAGCCCAATCCGTCCAGCCGTTTTCGAGTTTAAGCGTTACTAACACAATTGAAAATCCATTTTTATATATATAGATTCAAAAGGAGCCCTAAAAATATTTTTCTGTCTTTATTAATATTTCATTGATCTGAAACTTGAACAGATCTATATAAAATTGTACAAAGCCTTAATCTATCCAAAAGTTTGTTGTTGTTTTTTTTAATTTCGAGTATTGGACATGATCACACGCACGTAGGGGCTACATGACGTATTCCTCGTCATGCCCACGTCACACGCCGACGGATCGGAACGGGTTGTCGATGTCATTTACATGAAATTGTAGTTGATGGTAATTTTATTACACTTTTGGGATAAGCGATAAAAATCGGAAGGCACGTGTATGGATGACGTGATCTGCTCTACATAATTGAAGATCAAACGAACTTACCTTAAGTGAAGTTCGATCACAATAATTATATGAGCGACTTCATTCTTAGCGATTTATGCTTACTTGTTATATAGTGGCGCTCCCATGCGTCACCCTTGCACGTATTTTAGAGATGTAAAAAAAAAATGTCACTGTCACTAAGTCACCTGTCATGATTCATGACTTTTCCGGCGCTTAGACTCGAGCTACTCATTTTGTTTAGAGCAAATATAACTTACCTGCGGTGTTCATTTTATATTTGTAACTTGGGTAGGGAGAGACTGGTCACAGTCAAAGTATTAGTCGACTCACCTGTAATATGGGGTGGGTTTGGATAAATCGCTAAGAATGAAGTCGCTCATATAATTGTGATCGAAGGTAAGTTCGTTTGATCTTCAATTATATTTCGCGACTTCATTCTTAGCGATTTATGCTTACTTGTTGTATGATGTTTAGAGTAAAACAAATATAAAATGTTTAAGTAATTATTCTCTATTTTTATTTAAGGTTTTAAATTACAAAAAATGTGTGATAATTATTATAATATTATCATTGGTAAATGGAAATACTTAATAAATATTACAAAATATAATATTCCTTCATATTACAAATATTCTTTAAGTACTCCTTATTATGATCTTAGATAACATTTGAAGTAACTGACTAAAATAAATACATTTCTTTCTTATAACATAAATTATAATATTTACGAAATTTTATTCTGTCTAGATTGGGGAAAAATATTTCCTTATTATAGAATTTAGCGAATATAATAGAGGTAGGCATTAACTATTACTCCATCCTAGAGATTCTTTGATTGGTTCTATGTTGACTCCCAGTTTATTAGCTTTCGTCGTAGCTGTATAGCGAGTGCTATATGGACCAAAAATTGAAGTATCAATACCCCTTTTACCTAATAGTAATGTCTTTGATCCAGTTACTTAATGTTTGAGTACAATTGTTATTTGTTATTATATGATTTACGAAAACGAATAAAAAGGGTAATCTCATTTACGATAATTTTTCCTTTTATTTAAATATTCTAAGAGGTATAATAATGCCGGACAAATCTTATGGTCCTGTGAATAGTAAGGAAGTTTAAGGCGAGGATAAACCCCAATTTGTTATTCCGTGACTCCCGGTTTACCTAGTTCCAATATATTATCGAAGTGTTAAAAAATATGAGATATAAAGCACAATATTCAAAATACCTTAAACCATAAACATTTTAATAAAACGTAATACTTATGGCTGTAATTATTAACTTACCTCCGAAAAAACTCTATTTCATCGAAATATAAGTATTAACTAGGATAATTGTACATTTTATTTGAATAAATTATTAGTAAATCTATATTAGAAATTCTTTACCCGAACAATTTTGTTTCTTAATATTTATTTCCAATGATATTTAAAAAAAACATGAAAAATAGAGAAGATCCGCCCGAGAACCTGTAGTTTTATGCTAAGCTAAAATGAATCTTATTGCGATGCGTATACGCTTGGTCTTTGGTTGTGTGCAAGGTTATCGTTTTTGATTGAGATTAATCCCCGGCTTAAGCACCGGTTGAAAACTATAAAGCTTAGAAGTTTTTATCATAAAAAGTTTTCACCTTTAAGTTTCCACCAATAACCTACAGTAATTATATTAATCAATCACATATTATATTTTGTTTTTATAATATCCGGTAAGCAATACCTACGTAGATTAAAACCTCATCTTTTTTAGTAAAATAAATACTACATATTTTATTAGTTATTACACCTAATTTTTTGTACCCTATGCACTGTAACAAGTGCAAGTAAAGTGGCAGTTTGCTTAGCAAGAACTTTCAGAACCATTTTCGTTGGGCCACTGCAGAGATATAAACGATAGGGCAATATTAGTATCCCAATTCACTTCTTATTATTCGGCTTAATAAGTCTCATTCTGTAAGTTCCTTTCATATACCTCTTGAGTTGATATCATTTTCTAAATTAGTACATAATAATGATTGGGCAGGTTTAAAACTATTTTATAATTTAATGTGCTATATTTAGCACATTGGCTCAGTTTATCTGACAGAAAAGCTATTACCCTATCGACTGGCAAATTATATAAATCGTTTTATACCACTATAGTATTGCATTTAATATGTATTATCGGATAAAGAATTTAGTATTATTTCAACACATTCCTCAGACAGTGGTGACCTCCAGTATGTACTCCCGGATAACCTCACGACTCGCGGCAACTATAGGCGTAGCGAGCGATGAAGATGTTACAGGACTTTATAAGTAGATTTAACAAGTTAATATCAGGCTTACGAATAATAATATGCTTATGATTCTTAGATAATTCCTTAAACAATGGGAACTACGGCTGTACGGCTATGTCAATCATCAGGGTCTTTGTACCACGTAACTACGTACTATGGCACTAGACTATAATAGTAAATGAATCTACGTCGAATTCACCACCTTCGTTACTTATTTTCTTATCTTCACACCATTGCTAAATTTTCCCTGGTTATATAGTTCAAATAACTATAATTGGACGCTACCCATTCTGTTTATACGCAAAATAGCGATCGTATATTATCGATCGACTAAAAAAAAAATTCACTACTACTAAGATACCTAGCAAAAAAGGCTGCCTTGTATTTCAATAAGTGATCTCATTTCATTGCTAGTACAATGTCCATGGTATCTTTGTTCATTACAAAAATAAAGTTTTAGAAGCATCTGAGAAAATTTCTAACGAAAATTTAAATTATTTTATTTCACATTTTCTTAGCTCAGCTTTTTGGCTTAGAACATCTTTTGAAAAGATTATTGACTGATTGTAACTAGGATCTTGGAAAGGTTATAAAAAATTAAGTTACATTTCCTAATTCTTTCTATTCATAAATGATTTTTTTTGTGGTATTTAATATTTTCCTGTGGTAGTTCCAGAATTATAGACGCAGAATTAAAAACGAAACAATTTACATTTAATATTAGGTAGTATCCTAATCTTCGATTCATTAATAATAATAAAACCCATTTTTTCAAATACATTACGAGAGGAAAGTATAACTATTAACTATATACATTCCTGACAACCTTTAAAAGTTTCACCTATTAATATAAACCTAATTATGTAAATATAATATACATACTAGCACCAATTTACTTTCTTAATTCTTTTTACATCGTTAATAACTGGTTCCAAAATCTTAGTAAAGATATATGGAGCAGTACGTATTATTATGGCGAATGGTATATAATATATTATATACTATAATATTATCTACGAGATTAATGAATCGGTATCGAAGAATATGCGTCCTTTAATTAAATCGATCCTGGTCATATTATAACAATTACTTATTAGGTGATAAAAAATTGTTTAAGACAGTGCCGTTATCCTTAATTTTAACGTTTTTAAATTGACACAATACCTTTCTAGTGTCCACAGCTTTATGTAGAGTTTAAATTTTCAATTTTAGTATGAATATTTTGTCACCGATCTAGGTTTCGGTATTATCTAAGAACATAGCTTAGGAGTCAAAAAATAATCTGCAAGGGGAGTAGGTACACCTCTCGATTGCTTTGGTCTCAATTAAGCTACTAATATCAAAAACAGACACTAATAATTATAATTATAGCACGGGGTTACATTTTTTACAGGTTTCGATTTAAACGGTATCTTATACCGGATAGTAAAAGTGTAATACACCACTCGTCATAGAATAACGTAATCGGCCTGCGTAGTAGGGTACCTCAATAAATAATTAACGATAGGCTGGCTTGCGCGTCTGCGCTCGAGTTGTCTGCGGCGGCCCGGCGCGGCGGGGCGGCTGAGGCGCAGGCCGGTGGGCTTCCGAGGCGCTCGCTCGTGGCGGCGTGTCGGCGCTGCGGCAGGCGGGACGGCGCTCGTGCTTGTAGAAAACAAAGAAAAATTGTATATTAATGCTACTGGGAAACTTACGTTTCTCTTCTGGAGCTTGATCAACAGATGAACAGTTGAAAAGATTCAGCCACTTTAGCCTCTCAGCAAACTCTTCCCCGAAAAGTTATTTGTCACTATTATCAGATTTGCATTTAGCGCCTCTTTGTCCTTTAATACCTCGATCGTGTGAATCGCAGACACGACAGGTATTCAATTGTTACAATTCAATTATTAAAAAACCTTTATAATAACCTCGTGCCACCAACCCACAATATCTTTGTGGACTGGTTTTTTGGCCGAGTATTTATTTTTGTTTCTGGAACGTCGCGTCGCCCAGAAGTTGCAAGACCTTTCGTCCTGAATAGGCTGAGGTTCCTTACCTGGTGTCCCGTCATTCGTCTGTTCCTGCGGCTGATCGCCATCACGCCCCGTAGATGGTGCCGATTTCAACGACGTTGGGGCGACCGCAGGTGTGAGATTCAGCACCGGCGCGTATTCCTCCAGGAGTAAGGGCCATATGGTCTGCGTGCGATCAACTTCTTGAACAGGATCATCACGATCTGTCAAAAACCACAATATTTGCAGTTGTATTATCATATTATTTGAACAGCAAAAGCCCTGATATTTGCAGTTACGTATTCGTTATGTACATCAAGTGTCGGTAGATGTTAAAAAAAATAATATTATATTCTATAGCAGCAAGGAAACCCCAGTTTCGATAGTTGTGCGTCCGTTTTCAAACAGAAAAATCCTGATGTTGGCAGTTACGTGTCTGTTTCCAAACAGCAAAATCCCTGAATTATTTGCAATTATTCGTAATGTACATGAAAACATGTAGGTAGGTGTAAAAAATTTTTCATATATTCTTTAACAGCAAAAACCCCGATTTCGCTAGTTGCGTGTTTGTTTTCGAACAGCAAAAGCCCCGACCTTGGCCGTTGCGTATTCGTAATTTACATCAAAATATGACAGCAAAAACCCTGAGGTTGGTAGTTGCGTGTCTGTTTTCGAACAGCAAAAGCCCCGACCTTGGCAGTTGCGTATTCGTAATTTGCATCAAAATATGACAGCAAAAATCCTGAGGTTGGTAGTTGGTAGGTAATATTAGCGGTTGCGTATTCGTAGATATTCTACATTAAAATATGTAGGTAGATGAAAAATAAATTTCGACGGTACATCTTTATTGCGTAACAGAAAACCATTACGTGAAAAAATTATAATTATGCGTTATCTATTGATATATCCCTTGGTATTATTAAATTATAATATAAAATAAGTATAATTATAGCTATTCCCCCTGAGTTAACACTTACTTGGTCTGATATCTGACGAGGATGAATCGATTTGTCGTCCCATTTTTCTTCGAATATTTTCTCCGCTATCCGGACTCCAACGCTTCTTCCCCATGTTGAAAGCTCCACACCGTTGACCGTAGGTAAGTTGCGAACGTGCGAAGGGTTCGGCACGAAAACACGGAATGAGTAGCTCGAGTCTAAGCGCCGGAAAAGTCATGAATCATGACAGGTGACTTAGTGACAGTGACATTTTTTTTTTTACATATCTCTAAAATACGTGCAAGGGTGACGCATGGGAGCGCCACTATACAACAAGTAAGCATAAATCGCTAAGAATGAAGTCGCGAAATATAATGTTATAAGATGACGATCGCAACTTCGTCTCCCCAGAAACTTGTTTATCACGCGATAACTGTACATTTTGCCGTGATAAATACTATGACTTTTCCCAGGCCGCAAGGAATCTTTATACCAAACTCGACTTGGTGAACTTCGTATCACCTCCCTCCCAAGTCCCAATATAAACCTTCCCCTGTGTAAGGGTAAAATAATGTAGTGTCACAACACTAATGTAATGTCTCAGCACTATGTTGGACTATTAGCCCGGCCGCATATTGTCCGAAATTTCTGATCAGAAACATAATGATAATTTAATGTATCTATACATATTATAAAACATAGTCGCTTTTTTTTCCTCATGTCCCTTTGTTCCCTTTAATCTTTAAAACTACGCAACGGATTTTGATGATTCTTTCAGTATTAGATAGCCCATTTATGGAGGAAGGCTAAAGGCTATATTTTATCACGCTAAGACTTGAAAGGGCTAACTTAAACGCGCTAATCTCAGGAACTACTGGTCCGATTTGTAAAATTATTTCAGTGTTAGATAGCCCATTTATTTATTCTCCTATTAAGACTAGTAGGAGAATGTGAAAAAACGGGGGAAATTATTTGAAAGGGCTTATCTCGTGAACTACTGCAGCAATTTTTATGTTATTTGGCACAGATAAGAAGTAGAGAACGTGAAGGATCATAGGCTATCGATTTTAATCATTTTTTCAGTGGCTATATATTTTATACGTCGCGTCGGGTCGGGAGAATAAAATGAAGGCAGTTTCAATTAAGCATCGAGTGGATTCATTTCACCCGAACCACCACCTTACACGTGGACTACCACAAACATTTCAAGACTAAAATTAGCCAAATCGCATCAGGCGTTCTCTAGTAATTATGATGCGCGAGGGAGAGAGAAAAGTATTAAAATTCTATAAAAAATATATTTTTATACATTTTATCTTAAACTTGAACAGGTAACAAACATACACACTTTCTGGTTATAATATTAGCATCTACGAATAATAAAAACTAAGGAAAAGTAACTCCGTCAAAAAACATGCTCCACAATACTTGTCAAAAAAGTGTACCTTAGGTACACATTTCAATACATTTGCAATATTTAGGTGACCTTGAGCGGTACTAGGCTGACGTTACATGACAGATCAAAAGGAACCAAATTTAAAACGGTAATAGTATGGGAGTTACGATTCCTTAGTTTTTATTATTCGTAGATTAGCATGGATGAATAAAAAATAATAAAAATATTTGACATCACAAAACAGGCCCAGACGCTGTAAGTTGTAACTGTGTCACCATTATATTTTTGTTACTTTTTATGTTTGTGTTGGTAAAATAAAGTAGACCTAGATAAAATATTTTTACTAAACAGATGAATTATACGAAGCTTATTTAATTCGTAAAAGTTATACCGTAAATGGAAGGGTCTCATCGTTATTGCGCGATTTAAAAAAAAAAACAGTTTTATTGTTAACTTAGTGGAACACTCCTTTTACCACGTTATTTTAAAGATTTTATGTATTCATTACCCCTTAGAAAATCAACAACACTGTGAAGTAGATTAATTCGTTTCAAAAAAACTCAAAGCTGAGCATTGGTGGATTTTTTATCGTTCGGATAGGGACTGAGCGCCTAGTGCAAAAATATATATGGGATTTGCAAAGACCTATTTTCTTATGTCAATGGGGATTTGACATAATAATAATATTAATATCGCATCTTGAAAATAAATGTCAATGCGCTTGCAATGCTTTATGTCAAATGCCATACATTTTTTACATCTTTTTTTTTATGAAATAGGGAGGCAAACGAGCAAACTGGTCACAGCACAAGTTTCACGCCGGTTTTCTCTGAGAACGTGGTATTTCTCCGGTCGAGCCGGCCCATTCGTGCCGAAGCATGGCTCTCCCACGTATAAACTAACTTCGCATTTGAAAGTTGCGAATGCATTTTGAGTGAGCACCCAGTTAGCATGTTTCAATGAAAATACGATAACGTATGCGTTGCAATAGCTCCTAGTTTCGTAGCGGGCCGCTACGTCGCGCGTCGTAGCAAGCTCCTACTACCTAAATATTAAGACAACATGACCTAGTCTAATAGCTTTGTCCACACTGTGCCTTTTTCTGTTCGTCAAGGGCATGCGTTATAGCGCAGTCAACAGCAAACGTGAGGCATGCCCGCGACGCATGCCCTCTGACCGTATCCAAAACTTCAAAAATGACAATAGTGGTGGTGTGTGGACCCATTTAGTGTGGACATAGCTATTAGCTATGTCCACATTATGCGCTTACGTCTTTAATTTTCGTCATCTTCTTTCATTCAACTTTCGTTTTGACGCATTCAATAACTGAATACGTCAACGAACGCAACGCAAACATTGTAATTTTTGTTTTTTGGATAAGGTCAGAGGGCATGCGTCGCGATCATGCCTCACGTTCGCTATAGATTGCGCTATAACGCATGCCCCTGATGAACAGAAAAAGGCACAGTGTGGACATAGCTATTGCATTATACAATTATACATACACACAATCATTATCATCATTTTATAATAAAAATATGACTTATAAGTAATTACGTATTGACTTCGTACGTTTCTTACATTTTTTATTATAAATTGTGTAGTTCAGAAAGGAATAAAGTACTAGTTTGCTAATAATGCTTTCACATTAGCTGATCCGACAAACTGAAACTGAATCATTACATCTAGCTACTGGAAAACTACATTATAAATTCACATGGTATTAAAGCCATATGACATACAGCGGAAAACTACTTTTTATTTGTAGTGATAGGTCATATTATAAAAGGTAATAGATGATTATTATGTACTAGCAGAGAAGTTGACTCATAGGCAGATGTGGGACCTACATAATTAGGTCGCGTTATGTCAAATCTAGCCAGATCACGATATACAATGAATTGACATAATCCGACCAAATGATGTGGGTCCCCCAAATGCCGATGAATCAATTTGTTCTACGGTACTATAATCACTTATCTGATCTAGTTATACAAAACAATAGAAAAACAAAGAGTTTATGGGAAATATTGTGTATCAAGTGCAACAGGTTTGTAACAAAGCAATGTGGCGTCGTATAGAGGTACTAGCTGGTAATAGTTGCGACTTGCGACAACAATGAAGCGCCTTGAACTTACAACACAATTTTCAAGTGCGTTCTATCCAATTATTGCCACTTATGAGTGTACAAAATTAATAAATATAGGTGTCATTAATTTGAAACTTTGCCTTAAGAGGGTGCATAGCTCGAAAAATCCATACATCCATACTGATATTATAAATGAGAAAGTGTGTCTGTCTGTCTGTTACCTCTTCACGCTCAAACCGCTGAACCGATTTTGCTGAAATTTGACATGGAGATACTTTGAGACCCGGGAAAGGACATAGGATACTTTTTATCCCGGAAAAATGTACGGTTCCCGCGTGATAAACGAATTTTGGCGCAACGGAGCGGGCGTCATCTAGTCCTACTATCCTACTAATATTATAAAGGCGAAAGTTTGTTTGGATGTATGGATGTATGGATGTGTGGATGTACAGATGTTTGTTACTCATTCGCGCAAAAACTACTGAACGGATTTTAATTAAACTTTACAATAATATAGTTTATACACTGTGTCAAAAATTTTGTCCACGAGTGTACAAAATGTGACCCGCATACATGCATACTTCATGCATGTATTCGGTACACAATTTTGTATGAATATAAAAGTGGCAATTAATGTCAACGGATTTATTTCGTAAAGAGTGAGTGTTTCGTTGCTATTGCCATATTATTTTAGTGTGCGAAAAGGAACCAAATTCAAAACGGTTGAAGTATGGGAGTTGCGTTTCCTTAGTTTGTATTATTCGTAGTTAAATCATCATTTGTTTTCTCTAAGTGCGGCCGTTGACACAAGTAGTTATGTTATCTAAAGTGAATCAGCTGCTGTCCTTAACTTCAGGTGTTTATACATTTTGCACTAATTTAACGCCCACTGCCAAGGGCAACCCCATTTAGTCTACGTTATTATGGAGATTAGTGGAGATTTTGGGTATTCCCTCCCACTTTTGGTCGTAAGGTCAAAATGTGCAATAGGCCATAAGGCCATATCGACTATGTTTAGAAGTAGCTCGATTCTGCTTTAAATGACCCGTAGGTCTTGCACTCAGACTCAACGTAAAAATTAAAAAGGAAATGACAATTTTGAAGAAAGATTTAAAATTCGTTTTCGAATTTAATTCAACATTATAATTAATCCCACCAAAACATGGAATATAAAAAGGAGCCAAGCTAAATATTGCATAGCTATGCAATATATCTATCGTAAAAAGTTTTCAGATCACATTTAAGCCAAGCCTTCAACTTATTTTGTAATTTAAATCAACATTTAGTGAAGGTATCAATAATTTTCTTTATTTTATAATTATTATAGCGACTCGGCAATGAGCACAAGAGAAACAAATATAGAACTGCATATTTGGAGGAGTTCATACTTAGACAGACGGCAAACGTAAAGTGTTTTTACTTTTTTAGTAGGTATGTAACGACGCATATGGTCGATGATATCCAATAAATCCAATTAGGTAGTCACTGAATATTTCTCTAGTGCTCATTGCCAAGCCACTATAATAATTATAAAATAAAGAAAATTATTGATACCTTCACTGAATGTTGATTTAAATTACAAAATAAGTTGAAGGCTTGGCTTGAATGTGATCTGAAAACTTTTTACGATAGATATATTGCATAGCTATGCAATATTTAGCTTGGCTCCTTTTTATATTTCATGTTTTGGTGGGATTTCATTTCTTTTTTTAAGGTTGATTTTCTTTTAAGGTCACGTTAAAACTTTTCTGTACTTAGCTTAGCAACCATTCTCTGTCTCCTTTGTTATTTTTTCATTGGGGCTTCGTTCGTTCTACGGTGGACAAGTCTCAACGGTAAATACTTCTGAGTCGATTATTATATTCAGCTATAATTGGCTCTTAATCTTTAATACTTGAAGGTGGTCATTTTCAGCATTGCTGTTGAATACAATATGGCAGCACGGATGTAAAAATTTCGTCCGTCCGTCTGTCACCAGGCTGGATTTCGAGAACCGCAATAGCTAGATAATAGAAATTTTCACAAATTATGTATTTCTGTTATCACTATTTTTATAGTGATAACAGAAATACATTTTATTTTAATTGGACTGTTAGCTTTTGCTAACAGTCCAATTAAAATAAAATAAATTATTAATAGGGGGTCTCATACAACAAACGCGATTTTTTTGCCCTTTTTGCTTTATATCCATAATGGTAACAGTATGGTTTTCGAAAATTTCATAAAATACTCAATTGTACGTCTACTTTAATAATAAATAATAAAAAGTAAATAAACTTATTATTTAAGAGGGGCTCCCATACAAATTTACGGTACGGAACCCTATGTACGCCAGTCCGACTCGCACTTGGCCGGTTTCATAATTTTTCCTTTCATTGTGGATAATGACCTACCTTATTGCCAAATTTCAAGGTTCTAAGTCTGCTAGAAGTACCTTAGAATTTTGATGATCTGTCAGTCAGTGTCAGATGCGGTCCTCTAGCATTTTAGGGATTGTGCGGCGGTTTAACACCCCGCCCACGGAAAAATCACACGTTCAGAAACCGACTAAGAGAAATAAACGATCTGATCCAAATACCGATGACCCTTGGCGAAGAAATACGGACTTTCGATTGGCCTCATGGAATGTAAGCTCTCTGTTTAGACCCGGTGCTATCTACCAAGTAAATAAAGAGATAAATAGATATGGCGTAGGTATAGCAGCCCTCCAAGAAGTAAGATGGCCTGGTAAAGGTGAATGTAACATAGATAGTACCTCAACTTTGTTTTACGGCGCACTATGGAAAATGGTAGAACTAGAGCATATCATAAATGGATTTTAAAAATATCACAATTTGAATGAAATATTTATTGCATTCGATACTCTAATAACCAAATAATCCTAATCAGACATTTTTTTGTTCTAAAACTGCATAAATATTTTTTTTTCATAGGTTGAAGTAAGTTGAAGTAGCGGATGGCTCATTCAAATGTTTGCATACACGTAATTCAAATGAATATTGTGAAAAAAGTATTTAGCTCATGCATGCGGTTTTATACATTTTTAAAAATGATATTTTATGTTCTTAATAATGAGCTATTAACTTTTTTTAATATGCTTTTTATTTTTGAGTAAGTACTTAAAAATTGACATACCCTATTTTTCACTTTTCTTTTTTTTTCGTCGAAGGTTTTCACATTTACCGACGGCTCGCGACGCGCAACTTTATGTGTTATTTGATAGCCTAACTATTTATAAATGAAAAATTTAAAAAATCAGCTGCGGAAGTTTGCGGTCCTGGAAGTTATGGGAAAAAATGTGATAGCGGTCGGAGTAGATAATTCGGTATCTTTTGCGGTTACTGCTGACATAGTTTACAAAAACTATATTAACCACAATATTTTGATAGCAATAGCTTATCATCTATTTTGCACTCGTCGTGCATGAGTAAATATGCATAACATTCATATTAGTACGTATTTCATATCTAAAAAACCAGTATATAAGGGGAAGCAAATATCTTCAAATTGCACACTTCAGCGTGTATTTTATATTGAGTGACACTTATTTAAATTGGTTATTTCCATTAAAATGTCAACTTTCAACTGTACTAAGGGCGATTTCATCATTCCCTATATCGAGCGTGGCAGAACCTTGGAATCGTTGTCCATAGTTCTACAGCAAACATTAAATGTTTCTGAAAACATCTTGTGTTTTGTAATTGGTGACATTCAAAGAAATATTCTGCCTTCTTTCAATAAGCGCTGGGCTCAAGCATCACGGAAAAAGGACGAATTTATTCGAAATAATACAAGCTGGCTGCAGTCAGGATATTCAGTACAGTTTCCGGAGTCCGAAGCACATTCACTGCCATCAACTTCTGGTAAACGAGGAAGACCGTGCATTGCTTATGGAGACTCCTCAGAATCAACAAAGAAAAGGAAAAACACTCTTTTACTAGAAGAATATGGGTTTGAGCACATTTGTAACGCATTTTTGCAAGGACTGCGGGCCTTAGGTGAGTATGCAGAGGCTCATCTTGTTGAAGAGCTAAGAAACTCTGAGAGCGAAAAGAAAAAAGTTTTCTCGACTATGTGGAAAGAGTCAAACCAAATGAAGATTTTATCTGATACAGAAGCATTGAGTGCTTTTATTGATTTGGAACTAACTAAAGCACAATATATGTACCTAAGAAATTTAACCAACGAAAGAAAGTGTACAATGTTTCCCCCATATTACAAAATACAAGAAATAAAACAAACTTGCTATCCACCATCTTCTACAATCGAAATCACAAATACTTATGCTAAAGTGATTAATATACAAGACTTACTGGACCACACAGTTGCCAGAATTTTAAAAATTAATCCAGTTTTCCTAGAACAACACAGAAATTTAATCCTTTGCTGTAAATGGGGATGTGATGGTTCATCTGGCCAAAGTCAATACGAGTACAAGCAGAAGCTGCCAGAAGAATCGGAAACTATTTCAGATGCCAATCTGTTCGTCACTTCATTAGTTCCCATTAGATTAATTGATGACCTCTCAAGAGCCATTATTTGGCAAAATCCAGTACCTTCATCTGTTCGTTATTGTAGACCCATTTCTATTGAATTTTGTAAAGAAACTCCTGAAAAAACTAAGGCAGTTGTAGACGAAATTACCAGACAAATTGAATCTTTACGCCCGTCATTAATAAACAAAGATGGTGTTGCAGTAAATGTGAAGCACGAACTTTTTCTAACAATGATTGATGGTAAGGTGGCTCAGGTCCTAACAGAAACTCCGTCGGGTTCTACGTGCACGATATGTGGGGCTACTCCTCGACTTATGAATGACCTATTAAAAGTGACTGCTAGACCTGAAAATGAAAGTGCTTACCAATATGGATTATCCACATTGCATGCCTGGATTCGCTGCATGGAAATGGTATTACACATTTGCTACAATCTTGACTTTAAGACTTGGTCTGCTACAACAGAAGAAAAAAAGAAATTGAAGAAAGAAAAGAAGGAATTTGTTCAAAAACGTTTCAGGGAAGAGCTAGGATTAATTATCGACAAACCTCGTCAATTAAGTGGAAACTCAAGTGATGGAAATACAGCACGAAGGTTCTTTTACAATTACACTTGCTCGGCGAACATAACAGGTGTTGATGAAACATTGATTAAACGCTTGTATATTATTTTACAAGCTCTATCTTCTGGAATGATGATCGATCCCGAAAAATTTGGAGTTTATGCCTTAGAAACTGCGCGAATTTATGTTAGTAACTATGATTGGTACTACATGCCATCCTCCGTGCACAAATTACTTATACACGGAGAAAGCGTGATCAAACATTTTTCTGTTCTTCCTATTGGGCAACTGTCGGAAGATGCACTAGAGTCGCGCAATAAAGACTACAGAAATATGCGCCTGCACCATGCCAGAAAATGTTCCCGTATAGCTACAAATGAAGACGTATTTAAAACGCTTCTATATACTTCAGATCCATACGTTTCAAGTTTAAGAAAACCTTATGTGAGAAATGTGAAGGATCTTGATGAAGAGGCACTAAGTCTTTTGAAGGTGGTAACTGGTACCTGAAGGTGATCCTACATTTACACCGGAAGTAATTTTAGTTAGGAATAGCGAGGATAATAACAATTAGATATAACATTATAAGTAACTAAAACCTAGAATAAAACCAATAATATTATAAGATTTGTCTAATCTAAGATAAATTAGTTTGGTGTGAGGCATAGATAGGTACTATACGATTTTATAATTTTATGTATTTTATTATGCTTGTGTGATAAGTATAATTTTACTCATATTAGTACTTATTTATAAAAAATAAACTACTCGTATTACTTTTTTATCTTTTCTTTTTTTTTAACCTAAAATAAATATGTATACAATGAGAAAAAATACAAAAATTGATTATTTTTTAAATCTTTGTATATTACTGTATACATGTGCCAAATCTCAATACAATACGATGAAAAACCTTGAAGTTACAAATTTTTGATCCGATAAGGACCCAAATTTTCCACTGTGCGGCGGCGGCGAATCTGGATGCCATACACGCGGCACGGGCTTTATAGTTGCAAATAGGCTATTAGGGAACGTGATTCGTTTTGAAGTAATATCTGACAGAATCTCAACTCTCCGTATTAGAAATAAATTCTTTAACATCTCTTTAATCAACGTGTATGCTCCTACCGAAGTAGCTCACGAGAACGAAAAGGATGAATTTTATGAACTCCTCGACTTAGTTTACGATCAGCTACCAAGGTATGATACAAAAATTATGTTGGGTGATTTTAACGCTAAGATTGGACGGGAAGTTATTTTTGCACCAACCATTGGGATGCATAGCAAACACGAACAATCTAACGACAATGGCCTACGACTCTTAAGTTTTGCAACATCCAAAAATATTGTTATAAAGAGCACTATGTTTCCACATAAAGATATATATAAGGGCACTTGGAAATCACCGGATGGAAAAACTGTCAACCAAATCGATCACGTTCTTATAGAAGGAAGACGCAAAAATACGATCCAAGATGTAAGATCCTACCGTGGCGCCGACTGTGACAGCGACCATTACATGTTGGGTATTAAAATAAAAGCTAAAATTACGACATATAAAAATAAAAAATCGCACAACAACTTAGGAATAAATACAGAAAATCTTAAGAATGATGCCACAAGGAAAACATTTCAAATTGAATTAAAAATACATTTAACGATTTAGCTGTAGAGGACACAAATATAGATAATATTTGGACAACAACAAGAGACACCATCAAAGAAGTTGCACTAAAAACGCTTGGATGCAAGACCTGGAAAGCTTGGTGGAACGAAGATTGCGAAAGAATCATTGAAGAAAAAAGGAAATATAAAATTTTGGCAGAACAGAATAGCAAATTTTTAGACAATTTTAAAGTATTAAAATCAGAATTGAGAAGAATAATAAGAAGAGCAAAAAGGAATCACCTAGATAGTAAAGTTAGATATATTAGTATATTACGAGTAGTATAGTATAAATACCCTTTAACGTTGTTAGTGATGGCCGAAAAGGAAGATCTTCCGACCGAGCGAGATAGCATGCTCGGGCAGGCCGAAGCCCACTGACGTCATTTCAGACGTTGTATATATCTTGCCGTTCTCCGAAACTTCGATAGCGCGATGCAGGAATGTTAGGCGGATTGTGGGTACCGCCACATCACTCCCTCCCGAAGACCTGTGGTATTCTTCGATGCGCTTGTATTGTCAGGTGTGGGCCGAAGCTATGCGTGCAATGACCAGGAGAGGGACCCCGTGCTCTTCTTGCTGACCGGTCGTTGTAGCCTATGGCTGCCCCGTTCAAGCCAGACACGGGTTCGACCGGCGCGGACGCCCAACGCGGCTTATGGTCGAGGCGACCCGGTTATGCTTGATGTCTGCTGACGTGGTGCGGAGGGGCGAGGAGTGTTGATAATGATTGATGTCCAGAAGGATGCGTGTTCTTGTCGGTGGTCACCAATTTAACGTTGTTAGTGATGGCCGAAAAGGAAGATCTTCCGACCGAGCGAGATAGCATGCTCGGTCAGGCCGAAGCCCACTGACGTCATTTCAGACGTTGTATATATCTTGCCGTTCTCCGAAACTTCGATAGCGCGATGCAGGAATGTTAGGCGGATTGTGGGTACCGCCACAATCCTTTGGCGAGCAAACCATACAACTAAGATTATTTCACATTATAAGTAAGATCTGGCAAGATGAAAAACAACCAGAAGAGTGGAACACAGGTGTTATATGTCCGATTCATAAAAAGGGATGTAAGAAGAGGTGCACAAATTATCGCGGAATAGCTCTTTTGCCAACTGCGTACAAGGTCTTATCATATGTGTTGCTTAAAAGGCTAGAACCTCATGCGGAACGAATCATCAGCGATTATTAGTGTGGATTTCGGCAAAACCGCAGCACAATCGATCAGATCTTCCTTCTGAAACAACTTATGGAAAAACGTTGGGAATACGCCCAAAGCATACACGCGTTATTTGTCGATTTTAAAAAAGCCTATGACAGCATCGACCGTAATGCGTTATACACGATCTTAAGGAACTTCAACATCCCTAAAAAACTAGTTGACATGATAATGGTCGCCACTAAGGAAAGCAAAATGAGAGTGAGGGTTGCTAAAGAGCTTACGGACGAGTTCGCAGTGGTCACAGGACTTAAACAAGGAAATGCGCTGTCACCTGTGCTTTTCAATTTAGTTCTGGAATATGTCCTCAAAGAAGTGATTGCACTAGATGTAGGGCTACAACTGAATGGGAAACATAGGTTGATAGGGTATGCCGACGACCTGGCATTACTGGGTGAAACTCCAGAGGAAGTGGCCAGCGCGGCCGAAGTCTTAGAAAACGAAGCCCTTAAGGTAGGCCTAAGTATAAACCGCGAGAAAACAGAATACCTCCACATTAAACGCTATAAAAACACGCGCACAAAACGAGAAGACCTGAATGTGAGAGGGATTTCTTATAAAGGGACGGACAGATTTAAATACTTAGGCTGCACCATTACCGACACTAACACGAGACAGGAGGAAATAAACACCCGCATCCAAAACACCTTACGATGCAGCGCGGCACTTCATGGAGTGTTAGTGTCCAATCTCCTAAGTAGAAAAAGTAAGATCGCCATTTACGCCATTTAAGTCTGTAATAAGGCCAATATTTATGTACGGATGCGAGACCTGGACGCTCACACTCGATGAAGAGAATAAATTACTGGTAGCCGAAAGAAAAATCCTCCGCAAGATCTTGGACCCGGTGAAGACAGAAGACGGAGGAACCAGAATCCGAACCAACGCCGAAGTTGAAGACCTCATGGCTGAGCCCAATATTATTGGCGTATCAAAAGCCCAGCGACTCTGATGGCTCGGTCATGTTGCAAGAATGGGGGAGGATCGTGTCACTAAAATGGCGTTTCTTGGGCGTCCGATCGGGCGACGACCTGTCGGCCGTCCACGGTACCGGTGGCTAGATGTCGTGGAGTCGGACCTGCGCGATCTTCATTCGAATATGAGATTCGAAGTCACAGAGTGGCAAGAAACTGCGCAAAACCGCGACAAGTGGCGCAAACTCGTGTCGGAGGCCAAGATCCACTTTGGGTCGCTGAGCCATCGTAGTAGTAGTCAGTCAGTGAGTGACAAAATGTAGTAACTTTGACCATCCGTAACTATTAAATTATTTATCGAAATTTCATGTAATTTGGAGGTTAAGCTAGTTTTAGTACTTGCTCTTAGTGACCGAAATTCTAAATCCCTAGCTTTGTTAACATTGTAGATAAAGGGGGTGTGAAATAGCCACGAACCGCTTCGAGAAAAGTATGGTACGGCCGTGCCTTTGCTAAAAAGCTTGGCTGGGGCATTGCCGTGCCCCCAGATCCAGTCCGGGTCAAAAGCAAAATAGTATTCTCTTATATAGGTACGTCGAAAGTTATGACGCTGGTTTAATACAGTCCACACGGCGCGTTGCGTCGACGCAGCGCTGCCATATTTTGACGCATAGCCGGCCACACGGGCGCTGCGTCATCGCAACCCGTTATTACGTGAAGCAGTCTTAAGGTCAACACCCCCTCTCGCATCGTCTCGGAGGCTGTTGTCCGTCATGTGTGCGTTGCGACGACGCAGCGCGCCGAGTGAACGCCTTAGTTATTTGTAAGTAAAACAACGCAACGGCAGCGCTGCGTCGACGCAACGCTGACGCAACGCGCCGTGTGGACTGGCTCGCGTTAGCTCAATAAATGATAACAAATTCGTCTTTAATTGCCCATATATACGCAATCGACGTGAACATACGTCGATTGCGTATACTGATACGCAATCATGGCTCACCATCATGGCCCAATGGTGCTAGTTTAAATTAGATTTTAATTTTTGTAGAATTTTACTATATACTGCATCGAAACCATATAGAAACTGTATTGTTGAAAGATTGTTTAGCAGAATTCGTGTACAGGTTTTTTCGTTCGAGTGACATTCAACAAACATATTTTACGGGTGAAAGACCTCTTTATTGCCTTTTAAATTCAGTGTTTTTTTATTTTTTGAATTTTAAATAAGTAAGTGAATAATGTCACTAAATGTTTTAGTGCTAGTTTGGCCTTACCATGAGCTGTTTAGTTTTAAGGATGTCCACCCACATATTTTGGTCACCTATTTTTTTAAAGGAGAAGAATAAGTATTTTATTATAATAAACTGACTAGCAATAGTGTAAAATTTTTCAGCTTTTACTGTTTTGTTATATAAAACACATCTTAAGTATACAAAAAGTGCGTGAAAAATAAAATGAAATTTTGGTTTTCGATCATCGGTTTAAAGAGAAAGTGAAGAATGATATACAAGAGTATATAATATAATATAATATATAGACGTGGTATACAAACGCAAAACACGGAACCACTTCGTTATTTCGGGGTATATTTGACGTTTGCAGGATATTAATCACTTTTCAAGATTTTTCCTAAGTTTTTAATGCATAAAAATACATACCGAATTAATTTGCAACATACAAACAACAACAAAATCTCATTATCACGTAATGTTGTATTGCACCTTTAGGATTTCTAATAGTTGCTCCAACTTTAAGATATCTAGTTGGAAGTTGGTAAGTACATACAACGATTTGGCTGATTACCAAACTACTAATTAGTGTGTCTCTGTCGTGCACAGTCTCTCATGGCCTGCTGACTCCAGGTGCTGCGGCAAGGAGGAGCACCCGGGTTTACCCAATAAAACCCACCGGTGTCTCCTTCCTCCGCTACGCCGCTGGGCCACCGAACTCACCTACGGAGGCGATATCTGCATCTTACCTAAAAGACCTAAAAAGCATTGCAATAAACCCCTTCTATTTATGCTTAGCGACCTAGTCCTGGTGCGCAGATTATATAACCTGTTGGTTTTTAAATAACTCATATTAAAAACACAATATGGGTGTTTTCCAATAAGAGCATTATAGCGCATTATGCGGCATAATGCTTAACGTTGAATGTTTCAACAACAACACCGCTTCGCACAATCGAGCACTATCAAAATAGTGGTTTCGCTTGATGCGTGCAATGGACTATGGATACCAACTCTGACAGAAAAGTAGTTTCAGCATAATTCGACATTAAGCGCTTAAACGCCACTGAGTCGCATTAGGGTCTCTAATTAGAAAACTAGGTATATTACTAAATGAACTGCAACAATGCTCGTTTACCGAACGTCCTTACGTCTGCGAATCAACATATTTACTTAAACAAACAAAACCTAAACTTGTCCACATGTGAACCAAACTCTTCCTGTACCACATGGAAAATACCGAATGCCACCGGTTCCCTGGCAACCCTGCCTCTTTTATTTTCAGGTTGCTTTTTTATGGTTACCGGGTTTCTGAAGGCTGTTTGCGCTGGTTGTGTAGTATTTAAATATAGTCCTTATATTTATAGAACACTAAAGGAGTGAGCACACTGAGACGGGCCGTGCCGGGGCTTACCCTGCCGGGGCTCAAAAATCCGCCTCCATACAATTTGTATGGAAGCGGAAATCCGCTGCGCCCCGACACAGTGTGCGATACGCGCATCCGCTTCCATACAAATTGTATGGAGGCGGATTTTTGCGATGAGCCCCGGCACACTGAGCCCCGGCACGGCCCGTCTCAGTGTGCTCACTCTTTAAATGATGCCCGCAACTCCAACGCCCAAATGCGTTTATTGCGCATGAACTGTACCAGTGTTCAATGAGAATTTAAATCATTATGTAAAATGGACAATAGCTATAGTTCATACCGAAACGAGAAGCGACGCGACGATAATATTATTATCCTACCAAAAACGTTCCATGTAAAATATAAAATGTTGCCAAGACCACCATATAAGGTTTGCCCTGTGAAAAATATATCATGCAGAGCCAAGCTTCTGAATATACACAGCCTAACTCTATCGACCCTAACTTCAACAAATTCAACATATCTGCAAATTCGCTTCGCTACCGTCGTCTAGGTCATGCGAATATTTAGTTTCTGATCGGAAGTGAGTAACAAAACAAGCCATACATGATATTTACTGATATGTATCTGACGAAAGTTATAAGTTTATGAATTTTTTTGTTGGTTGTATAGTAAACCTAGATGATATTATATTATCATATTTCAGCTTTCTAGCACTTCAGAAAGTAGCCAAACATTTGATGATATCAATAAAATCTAAAGTATTAGATCTATTCCATTGTATGTTTAAGGTGACGCCGCGTTAAAGTAAAAAACCGTGTTGGATATGTTTTAGATTGCTTGTTTTCTATGAGAGGCCGGCCCAGCCTCTCATAGAAAACAAGAAATGGAACAGCAAGAAATGGAAAGGGCGTAAGCGACAAAATGGTTTTTGTCACGTAATTTAAAAACCATAAATATATTTAATATAAGCTATGGGCAAATTAAAGTGTATGCATGAACCAATCTCACATAACATAATAATAATAGTAATTTCACATAATAATTTATTTCCTTATTTCACAATTTTGTTACACAATATACAAAAGAGATGAGATCCACCTAGTAAGTGTCTTGAGACACTTGTGTCAGGTGAACTCGCCCTTCCATAACTATTAGTAGTGTAAATAACATTTCAGGAAAGAAAGAGATAGATATTAGATTTACAAAAAAAAAACAAGTTATAACAATATTTAATTTTATGTGTGTGTGTGTGTGTGTGTGTGTGTGTGTGTGTGTGTGTGTGTGTGAGTATGTATATGTATGTTTGTGTGTGTGTGTGTGAGTGAGAGTGATTGTGTAAAAAGAGAGAATTAAAAGAGAAAAACATTAGATTACCAGATATTTGAGTAGTGCTTCAGTTTCTTTATACGTTTTAGTAAGTAGCCATGTCTGTACCATTTTTTTTACAGGTTTGATAGGAGACCAAATAGATATCAAGAAATTTATTAACTTTATTGTATATGTGAACCGAGATTGATTTATACTGTCCTTGAGCAAAGGTTGTGTTTGTCTTAATCGTAGCTGCAACTTTTCCTTTTTTCGCCGTATGGTATTGGTTATGAATTCAAGAGGTAAGTATTTATGACATCTAAGAACCAGAGATAGCACGTAGAGTTTTCTCATAGACAAAAGTTTGCACAAGGAGTAGAGTTCTTCAGTAGAGAAACGATACGGCTTACGATACATTATTTTCAGCAAGCAACGTTGGCTTCTTTCGATGTTTATGAATTTATCGTTACTAGCACCGCCTCAAGCCGTAATACAGTATCCAATTATTGACTGCCCTAAAGAAAGATAAATTTGATCTGATTGAAAAATCTATGTACAAATGGAAGCTTCAATCACTCTCCTCTGTTGGCAAAATTAGAATCCCTTTTTTTACAGAGGTCTTTTTGAATAATTTTTGTGTGTTATAAAAGTTGACCAATCGTGTTATGCTATGGGTAATTCAAAGACAAAGACATGACGAATACTGACGATGCTTTAATTTCTTAGCTTTAGTCATTACTGAGAAAAATCGATATCGCTACAGCCAAATTATCAAGGCGTCGCCTTAATTAGTCTATTACTGACATCATATCCTAAGAATATATCTGTGACATTGGAAACCAACTCTATGAGGGTTCAAAAAAACAACGAAACACTGAGAAAAGGTAGGTAGGTAAGGTATATACGTGGGAGAGCCATGCTTCGGCACGAATGGGCCGGCTCGACCGGAGAAATACCACGTTCTCACAGAAAACCGGCGTGAAACAGCACTTGCGCTGTGTTTCGTCGAGTGAGTGAGTTTACCGGAGGCCCAATCCCCTACCCTATTCCCCTCTCTTCCCTCCCCTATTCCCTTCCCTTCCTTACTATATTAACCTATTCCCTCTTAAAAGGCCGGCAACGCACTTGCAGCTCTTCTGATGCTGCGAGTGTCCATGGGCGACGGAAGTTGCTTTCCATCAGGTGACCCGTTTGCTCGTTTGCCCCCTTATTTCATAAAAAAAAAAGGTAGTGCCCGCGCTTCGCTTGGTGTGTATAAAATATAATTCTACCTTTATAGATAAGCAACCCTCATCCAGACTATTATATGTTGATAATATTATGAATGCGAAAGTCTTTCTGTTTGTCTGTCTGTTACCTCTTCACGCTTAAAACGCTGAACAGATTTTTATGTAATTTGATAAGAATGTACAATGTACATACTTTTAATGTACATGAAAAGGATATAGGACAATCTACTTTGATTCCAAAAAAATGCACGGTTCCCGCGCGATAAACAAATTTTGGCGCAGTGTAGTTGCGACGTCATCCTCAGACCAAATAAAAAGGCGTCATCTAGTATAATTGTTATATTGCAGAGGTATATCAATTCCGTTTTTTTGCATTTTATTTATTTCACTTAGGGCTGATTTTTCAATTGTCAGATTTTTATCACAGGAATAAATTTAGCGTTTTGACAGATTCCATATGAATAAAATGTCAAAATGTCATAATATATTTTATTCTTTAGGTAAAATTTATCTGACGATTGAAAAATCGGCCCTTATTCGTTCAAAAATGCGTCAATTAGTAGAAATATTGTTTTTCAAATCATACCTAAAAGCTAAAACAAGCTTTGTATGCCCGTAGGCCGTATAAGTGTTATGTAATGTCTGCTAATTTACATACTATTTTGAATGTATCATGAATCATGTTGTCGATGTCCGCTGGCAGAACTAAATTCGCAATTTCAAAAACAATGGAAATAGCCGGTAGTTAAAGTATAATATTTTTTTTCCAGGATACAAAGTATCCTATGTCCTTTCCCGGGACTTAAATAAGCAAAATCGGTTCTACGGTTGCCGGTTTGGGTGTGAAGAGGTAACAGACAGTCGGACAGACAGATTCTGTCCGTCCGTATTAGACATAATTTTGCAAAATAAAATATTGGTATGGACCATTATAGTACCACCACGCTTAGATTTACAAACAAGTAAAACTGTAAGCTAAGAAAAGAGTGAAAAAACACTTTTACTCTTAGCGGATTTTTTTAATGTTGTAAATTAACGAATTATTAAGAAAAAATTTAAATAAAATAAATTATTAAGGGGAGCTCCCATACAAAAAACACAATATTTTCCTTATTTTCTCTCCATAACGGTACGGAACCCTTTGTGCGCGAGTCCGACTCGCTCTTAGCCGATTTTTTTTGCTTTATTCGCCCTAGCTGACGATCGGCCTTCTAATTTCAGCAACTTGTATTACATTTTACTCTGAGTTTAAGATAAAAATAAAAGATGTTTTATAAAACAGCAGCAAGAAACTTCCACTATTTTAGGGTTCCGTAGCCAAATGGAAAAAATCGGAACCCTTATAGATTCGTCATGTCTGTCTGTCTGTCTGTCCGTCCGTATGTCACAGCCACTTTTCTCCGAAACTAAAAGAGCTATACTATTGAAACTTGGTAAGTAGATGTAGTCTGTGAACCGCATTAAGATTTTGATACAAAAATAAAAAAATATTAAAAATATTAGGGGTCCGCATAGGTCCGCACAACTGAAACCAAAAAAAAAAAATTTCATCTAACCTATGCGTGTAGGTTTCTAACATATTTTTTTCCTAACCTGAATAGTTTGCGAGAGAGACTCTTCTAAAGTAGTAAAATGTTTGTCCCCCCCCTCTAACTTCTAAAGTAGGGGCATGATAAGTCTAAAAAAATTTATGATGTACATTACTATAAAAAACTACCAACGAAAATTGGTTTGAACGAGATCTAACAAGTAGTTTTTTGTATACGTCATAAATGGTAAACCTTAATTTAACTTTCATTAAATCAACTGAAATCTAAAAATAAATCAAAAACCTTTGAATTTCATGAAAATAAACCTTATTGCTGCTGCGGAACCCTTCATGGGCGAGTCCAACTCGCACTTGGCCGGTTTCTTATTTTAAAGTTTTATTATTAAAATCAATGAAACCGTTAAGGTACGAAATAATTCATGAGCTATGAGGAAGTTGTTAATAAAACGTATTACAAGGTTTAATAGTCTATTTTTATTTTTGCAATAAACACTCCATACATTATGCATATTTCCCAAACGCTCACTGAACTTGGAAACGCAGGACCTTCTGATCCGGTCCTCAGATCATCAGATATTCTATAGGTCCACTCATTATAATACTAATGAACTTACAGTTTGTATGATGTAATTTTCGTTTGCGTGCAAAAGTTAATCGACGGACAGCTGGCGACCAAATCGGTCATGTGGCTTCAGCTGTATTAAAACTCCATTAGCTACTTCCCTGAACAACCTTTTCTGATAATCTGCGTGCTGGCTGGCCGTGGACGATGGGTGGATGTAGTGGGGTGGGAAAAAAATGGAAAAAAAATGTTAGGTTCAGCGACTTTAATTTTTTTTCCAAACATTTGCTCTGTACTTCCTGTGTACCCAAAAAAAAATTAAATCTGTCAGGTGGTGGTAACGTAGTCAATACTTATTTAAAAGAAGATTATCATAGCATAATAGTCATAGATATCTTGATTATAAGGCACAGCAATGTTCAGATAGCTACTTCCAACGCTGTAGAAGGTATCATTTTTTGCCATTCAAACTCAGGCGCCAAATCAGTGACATATGTTTCTTAGTGAACATCGCAAATGGTTCCATCGACTGCCCTGAATTACTCTCAAAAATAAATTTACGAACCAACCGACAAGGATTTTGTCACCGGCCTCTACTTGATGTACCTTCTGCAACAACTTATAATAGAAATAATGCAATTTTTCTTACGAAGCACTTATGCTTTTAATAAAGTATCGCAGGACATGGACATTGACCTATTTTGTACTAAATCTAACGTTGTAAAACGACTATTGGCAAATTCATTCTTTGATTAGGATTGTATAATAATTGTGTTTGAGGTACTTTGTATTATTACTTGGTTTTGCTCATAACTCTCATTGTATTATTATTTTTTCTCTTGTATTTAAGTTATTTGTCTTTATCTTTCCAAAATTAGTTAATATAAGTATATTTAAGATTAATATAGTTTGACACATTTGTGCTGATTTGTATAATGATTATCTTTTTACATACATGTGGAGGCTTGTCATTAGCTATTTAGTTATCTAAATTATTGTACTAGCTATTTAAGTTATTTGTCTGTGAGCCTTCTGAATATAAAATAAAATAAATAAAAAATAAAAATTAAAAATTAATTACATTTCATGTCATAAATTAATAGTATTAAATTAATTTACTCTACAACTATCTTTAATTTACATCATATTTAAGAAACAATTAAAAGATAACTTATAGAAAAATGTTATTATAATATTAAAGTTAAGAATAATAGGATAGAAATCTAAACACTAAAATACAATCTAAAATATACAGATATATTATATATACAAACTTTAAATATAAAACTATAAAAAGAAAAACTTGCCCAAGTCGTCCCCATCTGGCAGAGTGCCCAGCAAGCTGACAGCATTGCCACGTTGGATGGCAATTGCTATCCGCTGTGCCAGGTAGCTCCCAGCTCTGGGGTCTCGGGTGGCTTCAACAAGCTTCTTAGATATTCCTCTAAAAAGCTTATGTGCCCCCGGACCCCATGCGCCTAGAGTTTCCACCCCAAACGGTTCAAATATAAGATCTCCGCTGAGGTTCTCATATTTGCGCCGCTTGAGGTTCTCTGCTTGGTTTGCGGCTGCGCCCGCACATCTCGAGGTGCTCTGAATATGGGACGAGGCGAGTTTGTCGACACAAGTAGCATCCCACACAAGGGCCCGACCCACATTTCAGGGCACCAGGGTCATTCCATCGGGTCTCTTGCCATCGTCGCGCGCCAAACCGGAGGGCTCCAGTATCGCTGGCACGCCGGCAGTGACAAGAGCCCGACGAATGAGGTCATTCAGGTTGTGATGCCGCGAAAAGCGTCCGGCACTTCGCGAGCAGCACAACCCGTGGTGACCATAGCTGTCAACGCGCGCGCCGCAAACACACTGATGGGGGACGACATGGGGGACACCAAGACGCAGGGCAGTGGCAAGACGGAATGTATTACGGTCCAGCAATGCTACTGTGTTTTTAGATGGCAGTGCCTGCAGCCAAGCTCCCGACTCCCACCTCTCTACGGCCAAAAGTCGAGCCCGTTCTACGGCGCTGGTAGACGTGTTAAACAGTTTATTACGCACCAGTTCACAGATGGGCTCGTCCCAGAACCTTTGGGAAGATGTGTTCTTGGGAACCTCGCTGCCGGCACTAGCAATGTCCCAGGCATCCTTGGCCTCGTCCGCAAAGGGAATGACGAATGGGCAAGATGAGGGCTCTAAAATGTTGGCTATTACTGCGCGATTTGCGTGGACCGAGGACAAGAACGCCGGTAAAGCTGTATCAGATGTTTTTCGTATTCCCAGGCCACCGAACCTTACTGGTAGTGTAGCTTGGGTCCAGGAACATTCATCAAATTTTATGTTTAAAATTGTGGAAAGCGTATGCTTTAGGGTGTCATCTAAGCTATGGAGAAGTTCTGGTAACTTCCAGAGCTGACAACACCGCAAAGCATACGTAAATTTTGGAATTTCACTTTCTGTGGCCGTACTATGAAGCGCTCCTTATGGTTTACTACTCCTGTCGAGGCAGCCAACGCGCTAATAAAGTCTTGTTGCTTGAGCGTATGCTTGTAAACATAATAGTTTTGTCGGTACATTTAATCTTAATACAGGTCCAAAATTTCGCTCTTCCACCTTTCACGGAGTATCCTGTCAATAGGCTCGGATAACAGCAGACTTCTTCTCGGAGTATATTATCACTTCGCAAATCGCAGTCCTTGTGGTTGTATGGAGAAATTATATCGGTTCACAATGGGGTTCACATACTCACAATTTTCCCTCTTGGGGTTTGATCAATTATTATTATCGGCGGTGGAGAGAACACGGGAAAGTATTTTCTCCCTCTTTTAGCTGAAACGTTTTGGATTTTATTAATTTATTTGAAAAGAAATTGTTGAGAAAATTTTAGTGACATGACAGGCATGACAATATAGTATACTATTTAAATGATAAAATCAGTAATTATTATACTTAATAAGAAATATATTTTATTTCTTAATAAGTATAATAATTACTGATTTTTATAGTATACTTACTATAAAAATCAGTAATTACTATAAAAATACATACTAACATAATATTTATTGCTTTTAGTTCCATTGGTAAATTATTATAAATTGCAGGAGCCATAGAAATACACTTCTACAAAATATACACTACAGTATAATATTAGCGTGCTATTTGTAATACGATTACAAAGGCGGTATGTGTCACGTTGACGCCTGTTGCTCGCTATCGAGGCTAGCTCAAAAAGATTTGGATTTTGTTTGACAAAAGTTGCTACCTCATAAATATACAGACACGTAAGTACCTATTAGAATTTTATATTTCACAAAAAATGGTTTACAGGTATCGGTTGATGACAGTCCAAACATAGCTCTTGATCATCGCTTTTGTGCCTTAAAAATTATGTCAACATCTGTTGAGTTTCCCCAGAATATTACGCCATACCTCAGTATTGAGACCGTTATATGCAGTTACTGTTGTACTGTCACTTGAGATTTTAGATAAGTCATGAAGTGCATAAACTGTTTTTTTTTTAAACAAAGTTGTTCAATATGAGCTTTCAATACATTCAGAACAAATTTAGAAATGAATCTGCGCGTAACGTCATGGTCTGATTTAACCCTTTTGTGTGTTTACCCGAAAAGCTTCGTGTTTGCGCTTCGCGGCTTCGTATTTGTACGCATCGTGTTTACGGCGCGTAGCATCCGCGAATCGCGGCCGCAATTCGCGCCGCGAGTGTAGAGCCCGCATATAAAGGTTGGGTTACACCAGAGGCGTGGTTAAAGTTAAAGTAAAAGTTATGGTTATAGTTAAATATGGCGTCCTTTAGCTTTAACTTTAACCATAACTTTAACCGGAGAAATTCACAGATGTCTGTTGGGTTAATTTTTTTTTTTTTTTTTATAGTTAAAGATACAGTTATAGTTAAAGATAGTTGGTGCAACTAACTTTAACTATAACTAACCTAACCTAACCCAACCTTAGTAATAACGTAACCGGAGAATTTTGGCCGGTTATGGTTAATGAACTTTACTATAACAAAACCTACTCTAGTTGTTTCATCAAAAAATTAAAAAGTTTATAAAAATATTATTAAGGTTAAATTATTATAATTACATATAATTAATGATCATGGTGCAACAAATATAATATTTGTGAGGTTCTGTGGTTATATTATTTATACTAGCTGTTGCCCGCGACTTCGTCTGCGTGGACTTCAATTTATAGCGCGCGGTATCAACAAAATTGTTGTCAAATTTAAAAGCTTTTTAAAACCCTGGTACCCCTTAAATCGAAATGCCCAAAAACAGCTGTGCAGTGTGCACATAATATTTCATTATTTTAAATTAAACTTTATTTATGCCAAATTTTAAAGCTTATTTAGACCATTACACAACTTTACCCATAAGCAGCTATAATTTATCATTCATAGGCTTAAGGTCACGTCACTGCATACTGCATAGATAAAGTAATGAGCAGTAAGTTGTATAAAATCGTGTAAAACAATCTAAAGAATCGAAAATTATAATTTAGGATGGTACCACCTCTTATAGAAAACACTTAAGAGCAAGCGATACCGCGATGTAGATGACTCTTAGCGCCATCTGTTATGAATTTTGGAACTAACTTAATTTGAACAAATTTACGTATTTTCACCCTCTTTCAACCCCTTTTTCCAGTTAAAAAGTAGCCTATGTCCTTTCTCAGACTTTAGACTATATGTGTACAAAATTTCATTACAATCGGTTCAGTAGTTTTGGCGTGAAAGCGAGACAGACAGACAGACAGAGATACTTTCGCATTTGTAATATTAGATAGATGTCACGGTGACGGCGCCGCGCCGTGTTTGACGGGGACGCGGCCTAACTGGAGCATTTAACAGAACTTTATGAATTTAAAAATTTTAAACATAACTGGTAACTACGCTTAACAAGTAACGGTTGATAACTGTTGATTATCATAAAAATAGAGTTGATTATTATCATAAAATTAGAGGTATGTTTCAGAAAATGAGCGTTAGAGTAACCGTGCACTCTGGGAGTATTGTGGTCAGTGGTTTAGTTATTGTTACATTGTCAAGGTAGGTGTGCGTCTATCACCGAAGAAGCTATCACTTTAACGTTAAGGGTAAGTACTGAATATATTATTTTTCTTATATCGGGAAACAAGCTCAGATGATATTATCTAGTAGAGTTTATTATTAGTAAAGCAAAAAAAATGACACGACATTTCAAAGGGTAAGGAGCATCATCCATACTACGAGAATATGTGCTACTTTGAGTCCCAAGAAAGGACATAGCATAGTTTTTATCCCCAAAAAAAGAGTAAGGTTCCCACACGTAAAATTTCGACGCAAGAAGTCGCGGGCTATGACATCCATACTTTCTTTCTGTCTGTCTGTCTATTACCTCTTCACGCCTTAACCACTAAGCATATTTTGCAGTTGTGTGGATATATTTTGAGTCCCGGGAAAGGTATGTCCTTTCCATGGATACTCTTTATCTCGGAAAAGGGTTCGGCTCCCGCGCTATAAACTAATTTTGGTGCAACAAACTTGCGGGCTAAACATATATCTATCTATACATAATATTATAAAACAAAGTCGCTTTTTTTCCCCTTATGTCCCATTGTTCATTTTAATCTTTAAAACTACGCAACGGATTTTGATGATTCTTTCAGTGTTATATAGCTCATTTATCGAGGAAGGTTATAGGCTATATTTTATCACGCTAAAACTGATAGGAGCGAAGAAATAGAGGAAAATGTGGAAATAACGGGGACAATTGTTTGAAAGGGCTAACTTGAACGCGCTAATCTCAGGAACTACTGGTCCGATTTGAAAAATTATTTCAGTATTAGATAGCCCATTTATTGAAGAAGGCGATATTTTATCACGCTAAGACTAATAGGAGAATGTGGAAATACGGGAGGAATTATTTGAAAGGGCTTATGTCGCGAACTACTGGAGAAATTTTTATGTTATTTGGCACAGATTAGAAGTAGAACACGTGAACGATTATAGGCTATCATTTTTTTCAGTGGCTTTCATCGCACGGGTATATTTTATACCCGTGCGACGCCGGGGCGGTCGCTAGTTTATTAGAGTTTATAGCGCGGTTAAATAATAATAATTAATAATTCAATTGATTTAGACACTCGCAAGAAGCAATGGCTGTGGCCAGCGCGCTGTTCGGGGCGGTGTGGAAGTGTTTGGCGCGATGGGGGCGGTCGCACCGGCTGCTGCTGACCCTGGGGGTCGTGGCGCTGCTGGAAGCTCTGAGGTGGCGGAGCCAGGAGGAGAACCCGACATTCGACGCATACAGTATTATCACCGGTACATAGTAATGTTACTAATTTGTAATTAGCTATTGCATGTCTACTCAAAATGGTAAAAAATCTAACCAAAATTTTAGATAAGGAGTATTATGCTATGCCGCAACGGTACGAGCTGGACGAGTACTACGGCTGCCTGGTGCGCGGCGGCGTCTACTGCTTCGGGCTGTTCCAGCTGGAGGCGCCACCGGGGAACGAGCTGTTCCACATGATACAGGTGAGACAGACGTGGAGTACTACTCCCTGCCCCAGTTGTACGTGCTAGACGAGTACTACGGCTGCCTGGTGCATGGCGGCGTCTACTGCTTCGGGCTGTTCCAGCTGGTGGCGCCACCGGGGAACGAGCTGTTCCACATGATACAGGTGAGACAGACGTGGAGTACTACTCCCTGCCGCAGCTGTACGTGCTGGACGAGTACAACGGCTGCCTGATGCGCGGCGGCGTCTACTGCTTCGGGCTGTTCCGGCTGGAGGCGCCACCGGGGAACGAGCTGTTCCACATGAGACAGGTGAGACAGACGCGGAGTACTACTCCCTGCCCCAGCTGTACGAGCTGGACGAGTACTACGGCTGCCTGATGCGCGACGGCGTCTACTGCTTCGGGCTGTTCCGGCTGGAGGCGCCACCGGGGAACGAGTTGTTCCACATGATGCAGGTAGGGTCTAGAAGCTTCTAGAAGTTTATTTTGTTATCTGGAATTGTTAGAATGGGGCGAGAAACTAAGGTCTAAACCACTTTAACGATGATGATTTCAGAAATACTCTAAGGACTGGATTTGGCGCTCCAACCATAGCTTGATACACCGCGGGGTGTGCCTGCCGCGGCGCTGTCCACGCGAAGAACACCAGGACCTTGAGGACCATGAGTGGTTAGTATAAGTTTTAAATGAATGTCCGGTATATGCCAAGGAAAGGGCTATATCTAGAGATTCTCTGCGCTGCAGATGTTCGTTCCTTCCATTTGATACCACTAAAACGACACCACCAGTGGTGTCATATGGAATCTCTAGTCCATAATATGACACCAGCCTAGTGAATAGTGATGTCAAGATGACCATTTGAGTGACAGATAATTAATATAAACTTTACTGCTTGAACTGAATTGGAGTTTTCATATCAATAATAGTTTGCATGAATATGAATGAAGAAATTGTACACTGTAACATTGTAACAAGTGTGAGTCTGCACTAATTGTATATTATATGAAAAATTATTTAATATGTAATTAGGTATAAGAGTATGTGAGAGTTGATTATTCAGAGTGATTGGATGGATATTATAGATTACTTATGTTAATGAGTGAATGAGAAAAGTTAAAATTATAATTATAGTACTTATGTACTTTTCTAAAATAGTTTTTTGTAAATGACAATAATTTACTGTACTAATCTATAATAAAAATAACTATTTCCCCATCTTGGATAGTCGTCCATTAAATAAAAGAGCTATAATGGAGCGCAGCATTTTAGGTGTCAAAAAGATTGACCGTAAATATTCGAAACACCGCACTGTGCTCCAAGACAAGAATAATGAATGTGGGTAAAAAAGCTGCTGGTCTTAAAAGTGGGGCTGGGCAGGGCACGTCGCCCGCATGCACCCGGACAGATGGGCGCGTTTAGTTACGGAGTGGCTACCGAAGGTCGGCGAAACAGGGCCCAGGGGCAGACCCAAGAAAAGGTGGCGCGACGAACTAGACGCTGTTGATAAAGAGTAGCCAAACACGTGTGGAAGGAAAGAGGGGAGGCCTTTGCCCAGCAGTGGGACACAAACGGCTAATTAGATTAGATTAGTAACAGGTCGGGAGCTTTAATTGTTCAGATCCACTTTTTTCTAAAATTAGCAATATACGCCTCTTTTTCGTTAGGGCGTGTTCAGACGTGCCTGTTTTCTATGCGTAAGCGGTGTGTGGAAATGTATGAAAATAATCTTTATGTAATTTGGCATAGAACCTCAAATTGCTTATAGCGTTTAGGAAAGCACGCGACGCGCGCTGAATCCGCACGTCTGAACGCGCCCTTAGAGTAATTTGTCTCTACATATTGTTAACATTAAAATTTGTAAGTTAAACGTTTACATCTTACGTGTTAACAACTTAGGTTCGCGTCATGCGTGAACTCGAGCATGCTATCGGAGTACAACATGTCGGCGGGGCTGACGCAGCTGGAGTACTGCACGCGCGAGCCGCAGGGCGGGCGGCTGACGGCGGCGGGGGCGGCCTTCCTCGCCCTGCTGGCTGTTCTCGTGATCGCAGTTATTGTCAGCACCGTGCTGCACGTGAGACTATCCCATGAGAGGAAAAAAGGTGAGATTATATTGGAAAACTGCAAAGGTTGCAGAACCTTTGCAATTATTCCATGTTTGTACTAAAATAGTATGACCGTGAAATACCTATATTATGCCCTCCGATGTTCCTTTACGAAACAATCCAATGTCTTCCTTTTACATTATACATCGTTTAAACTTCTCACGACATGAGAGGGCGAATCTATTCCTCTCCTCCCATTGCTCCAACTTCTTCTCCTATTTCATGCAGTTACATTATGTAATTCCTTTTCCTACAACATTATATTTAGAGCCTCGCCTCCGTGATTTAGTGGTATAGAGCGCGGCTCTTGACTCGGCGGAGGTCGTGGGTTTGATTCCCACGTTGGAAATATGTTATTTCCAAGTTTGGTTAGGACAATGCAGGCTAATCACCTGATTGTCTGACAAGTAAGATGATCCATGCGTCGGATGGGCATGTAAAAAGTCCGTCCTGCACCTGATCTCTCGCCGGTCGTGTCGGTCTTCCGTCCCACTGGGTTATGGGAGTAAAGGAATAGAGAGTGCTCTTGTGTACTGCGCACTTTAAAATTACGCCTGTGTAGCTGGCCTGGTTTCACTGAAACCGGCCACCGTCACCGTAACCGGTGTGGGAGCTATTATTATATTTAGAGCACTCAAATAGAACTGTGGGTTGACTGAACTAGTCAGTAGTCACTATTGCCGATCTTCAGATATGGGGTGGGCACTATCGTGGTCGGTGCTTCGCTCGTTGTGGACGCTGGCGAAGCCGTCGCCGCGTACTGAACCAGACCTGCGATTCCTGGACGGTCTTCGGGCAATTTCGATGCTTGTCCTCATCGGCCTGCACGCGGGCGGCTTATCTATGCTCCAGACCGCCGACACTCGCTTCTACGAACAGGTGACAGTACTTAAGAGGATACCACAGCGGCTAGAGAAATGAAAAAAAAGTACGTGTAATATCTATAGCTGTCTCCCTTACCTCAAGCCTATACCGCAGAACGCGATAGAGACAACTGCAGAAAATCCAGAAAATCAACGATTCGTTGTCCCCTGATTCCTTCTCCAAAACTTAACCGATTTAAGTACTTTTTTCATTAAAGATTAAAAAAAGGCTTGAGCTGTGTTCCTATGTTTTCCTTTTTTTGTATAATCTATCCAAATCTGTTTTCTGGACGTTTGAACACAGTGGAAAATCTGGCCATTTTTTTTGGGTTTTTGAACGTTCATATCTTATTTAATAATTAAATTATGAAAAAAAAAGAAAACATAGGGACATTGTATTAGTGGCCGTAGATATTCAGGAAAAAAATTATAACTCTACTAGCATTATCCAGGGAGGAAACAGGGGACAGCGTTTGTATGGAAAAAATGGCGGTGTGGAATCCTCTGACGCTAGTAAATACGTCGTCAAGAATAATGCACGATAATTTTTTTCACGATGTCATGCTTTCATTCATTTATTTCCATTCATTTTTGCGTTTGAACTTCGGCATGACCATGTTGTCGTTGCAACGTGTAGCGTGCCTTAATTTTAATTGCTACATTTAAATCAAATCATTTATTTTGCATTATGTGTGTAGGATATAGGTGTTACATTCAGTTTAGTTGCAGCGCATAGGCCACTAGGGGTAGGGGCACACAGCACTAGGGGCATGCAAAAGTTATTTTACTTAGTTACTATTTACAATTATTGATTGTTGATAAAACTAAATGTTTACATTAAAATTCACATTATAATATAAATCTATTAAATTACTTCTTATATAAATACTTTTTTTATATTATTATAATCTAGAGCAATTTCGTATATAGAATTTACATAACAGCAGTCAATAGAATAGTACAAAATATTATGTTAATTAGTAATTGTTCAGCAAATTAGTTTAATTAATAATATCACCATTTACATGTCATCGATAATAATTAAATAGTAGAGAATGTCAAAATACATAAAAATAACAATTAATAATATTATATCTATATACATTTTCATACATTAAATATTATTCGATTGCACAGAGCTCTTTGTGGCTGCTGTCTGGGAACCTCACTCTGATGGTGCAAGTCTTTTTCATCGTGTCCAGCTTTCTGATGGCGAGAAAAGTGCTCCAACAGGACTTTGTGGCAGCCAAGAAGACTTTCGTGGAGACAATGAAAGATAGAATCGTGAGGTGAGCCTAAGTGTTGCTAATGTTGCTAATGTTTGCTTTTGTCATGGGTGTAGACAGAGGGAACCTATGGCGTAGGCGACGAGGCCGATTTTTTAAAGGATTTATGAGTTTTGACGCTCAAAAATATTAATAAATAAAAAGTTTTATAAATAAAAGTTTGAGTATCAAAAAATTCTTTCTCTCAACAAATCCGTACTCTTGCGTCATTCATAAGTAGGCCTCGCAAAGTATAATAATATTTTAGGGGGCCTCGCAAGATATATTATCTTGCCCACATCAAATTTAGGTCTTGCCCCGCCACTGGGTGTAGATATAAATTGATGAACATTTCCAGCCGGCCTAAGATGTACAACGAGAAAATTTTGTCTACATGTTTTCTCGATGTTTGATGGTATGATATATTTCAGATGGAGGACCTACGTAGTTTGCAATGATTATATTATTCCTCTATGGTAGTTTGGTCGCGTTACGTCAAAGCTAGCCGACAGACCAGTAACATTGAATTAACATGATTCGACCAAATGAGGTTGTTCTGTTAACTGCCAAGGAATCAATTTCCTCGATGGTAGTATCAAACCAACGTTCCAACGTCGCGTTGACCTTAAATCAGTTTGATAATACCAATGTATTATATTATTATTTGTCCGATATATTTTTGAGGAAAATTGGAGTGGCCTTTTACGAGTGTGTGTTATAAAGCATATTACAATATAGAAGATTTTTCAGGATTCTCCCGAGCTACGCGTTTATGATCCTCTACATGGTGACCTTGAATGAGTACAATGCCTCCGGGCCTATGTGGCACTGGGCGATAGATACCGAGGTGGCCACGTGTCGGCAGCAGTGGTGGACGCATCTGCTGTTCTTTAACAACTTCAACACTTCCCTCAAGTGCATTGGACCAACCTGGTGAGCTCAACATTCTACTAGGACATAAAAAAGGAGAACTTAATAATTGAAATAAGAGTAGACCTGATTTAAGCATTTATTGCCGTCCATAGGTGATCAGCCAAGTCTACAAAACATTATAATATAGTGATGAGAGATATTATGTTCATCCCCAGGTACCTGGCAGCAGACATGCAGCTGTACGCGGCAGGTCTGCTGCTGACGCTGCTGCTGCGCGGTCGTCGCGCTGTGCCGGTGCTAGCGGTGCTGCTCGCTACCGCCGCCGTTTTTTACGTCTACTTGGCCTACGCGTGGAACCTAGTACCTTTGTACGCACTCCATTTTCCTGAGTAAGATGCTTTATCACTTTGAACAGTTACTTAGATGTATGAACCTATTACCAAATCAAATTATCATCCATTCTCCTCAGCAACGTTAGAGATGAATATGTGGGCGTGTCTACATTCGACGTGCTGTACCAGTCGCCCTGGGGCAACGCGTTCGCCGCGCTGACGGGGCTGCTGCTGGCGCACGCGCATCGTACAATCAAGACATCGAATTATGATCTACGTTCTTACAAGGTAAAAATTCAGAAGCACTCATAAATCTACAGGAATAACATTAATAATTAAACATCAAAATCGAGGGGTGGTTCGGTAGAGGGCAGGGCTAGCAGGGTTTCGTAGAATAGAGTTACATAATTATAATAATTTACATAAAAAAATCTTTCATTTTTGCAGGTGTATCGTTTTGTTGCGAGATGGTCAGTACCGAGTATATTGGTGTGGGTTGTGCTCTGGCCGAGCGTCCACCCCCAACCACCACATAGGCCCACTCGGCTCAGATACGCCCTGCTAACTGGGCTGACAGGACCAGTCTTCTGTCTTCTTGTCGCAGTCATTATGATGGAAATTCTGCTCGGTGGGAAGAGTAAGTATCTTGCTGCCATAAAGTTAATATACCTAGCGGAATAGAGAAACAAAGGCCTGAGCAAGCGAGATGTCACTATCAGTAACACTGCGTGGTAAAAAGAGACGAGTGATACATGACAGCAGCACTCTTTTTTGACGTCCAGTCGGCACGTGCCGCACGTTGACAATTTAATCTCATAGAACATGCTTCAAACATTTCAAACATGCTTATGTAAGTGTATACGTACACATATTTTAACACACAGATGTAAAGCAAGTTCGTTTTCGTTTGACAGCTCGAGATTGTTGCTCTTTTCCGCTAGGTATATTAACTTTATGCTTGCTACACGTTGAGCTTCCTTACAATATTATTTGTAGCTAGCACGATGCTATTTCACTTTTGCAGGCGCTACTTAAATATTATTTGGTCTTGCATCAATGCTATCGCCTATCGGTGAACAAAAAACTTAGGTAGTAAAGGTTGTATGCATGATTCGGTTAAGTTTCAGGTGGTCTTAGGTCTCGGTGACGGTGGCTGTCCAATGTCCATAACATTCAGAGCTTCGGTTTGTTGTCTTAGAGTGCCTGCGGAGATTCCTCACGGGCAACGTGTACTCGGTGATGGCACGGCTGTCCCTGCCCGTGCTGCTGGTGCACTTCCCCATCGCCAGGGTCCAGCTGATAGCACAGGACAGGCCAGTACACCTCAGCAGCTTCAGACTGGTGAGTACTAAGACCAACTATTTTTTGTGTCAAATAGCAATACGGCTACTTTCCGAACTAATAAGAACATGTAGGTCTTCTAAAAGAGAATTGTATGATACTCTGTGCCATCCTTTGAAAGAGAGATTTTCGAGTTTTGCACGAGTTTTGCTAGCTGCAGTTCCACAGCAATAAGTGAAGTGAAAATCTGGCGTATTGAAAAAGTTTTGACTGTTCTGTAGCTCTACCATGAGTTTAAAGCTATAGTATTTTTCGATACTCGATACCGTCTACGTAAATTTTTAGTATGGCAAATTTTGCAGCGCCTCTAGCGGTCACTTGTGGAACTAAAATCGCCATACTAAATATTTACGTAGTCGGTATCGAGTATCGATAAATACTATAGCTTTAAAGTTTTAAACTCATGGTGCAGCTACAGGTATTCAAACAGGTGAAGTTACCAACGTAATACCGGCGTTAAAACGATTTTTCTTCACTACTCACTTTATTTATCCACTCAATGTTGAAATTATATTTGCTACACCAACTGTAGCTTAGCACGGTCACCATAGAAACAGTTTCTTTCTACGGAAGAATAAACCAAGTGACAGTTAGACAAAGGCAATCCGTCATTTTGTCACTAAAATCTGTCAGTATGCCCATCCTTTCCCATTTCTACTGTTGTTATGCTAAGCCTGCAGGTGCCGCGATGTAGCCTTAGGAATTAGGATCTATCATGTCAAATAGACATGTTATCGTGACACATGACAGTAGTTTGACACGATAGACCCGGCTACATCGCGCCACCTGGTGGCAAATATAATTTCGACAACCATCATTGGCTGAATCTACCAACTGATCTTGTTTCAGATCTTCAACATGTTTGGTGTGTGGGCAATGTCGTACGCCATGGCGGCGGTGCTGGCGCTGCTGGTGGAGGTGCCGACGCAGCGCCTGTACCGCGAGCTCAAGACCAGGAGTCGGGCTGTGAAAACCGACTAAACACTTTTGAAAAGATGTTATGCTGCAATGAATTAAACAATACTATAATAATTGTACTGTTTAATTATTTCATAATAACGGGGCCGTGTATTTTTATCTTTTATTTGTGGAGGGACAAACATCTTAGGTGCAGGGAAATGTACGGTTTCCGTGGAATTTCCAATTCAGGAGGGCGGAGCCGCGTGGAACGTCCAGTGCTACATAAAGGAGTGAGCACACTGAGACGGGCCGTGCCGAGGCTCAGCGTGCCGGGGCTTATCGCAAAAATCCCCCTCGATTTTTGCGATAAGCCCCGGCACGCTGAGCCCCGGCACGGCAAGTCTCAGTGTGCTCACTCCTTTAAAGCGCAGAATCGAGCGCATCGAAGCGAATTACCAAAACTAAACATAACAAATTTAACCCTAACTCCAGAGAGTAACGCACACATTACTTCTGAGATTTTAAAAAGAGGCGCGCATTCGCGCGAATTAGAATGCCGCAGGTCTATCTTATATCTTTTTAAAATTTGAGAAGTATCAAGTAATGTGTGCGTAATGCTCCGGAGTTAAAATTGAATTTGTTATGTTCAGTTTTTGATATTTTGCTTCGATGCGTTTCGACTCTGCGCTAGTGTAAATTGACCCTAAATCTTAATTCTTACTCGTAACTCTGTGCTAAATAACATCCGTTTAAGAGCTGTTAACAAAGCTTTTGCATCTAATATAATCTCATAAAATTCTCCACCAATTTCTTTTTCAGCTTCTGGTTGTGTTATAGTCTAAGCTGTAAGTTTAACAATTTTTAACAAAAAAATTAAAACCGATTTCCAAGTAAAAATATCTGGGTGCACGGTAGTGCCCCCGCCAAGACGAGCTAAGCGAAGCGCAAGGGCACCGGGCAAGGACATCTCACGTTTCGTCGTATTTTTGAACCCTCGTAACTTTGGTTTGGATAATGCCAGATAGTTCAAAAATTAAACTGCCATATATTGACATGAGCATAATTATTAAATGCGCAAAGTTTGAATATCGAAGCTATACTTTTTTTTTATCGTTGGGGAAATGCAATTACGCATCCCCGGCGGTCTGGGGATGGCTACCGGGGTATGTGTGACTCCCCAGGGCGGTGAGGCCGCGCCTGGGCATATCCACTAAAAATCCAACGAGTGTTCCTACTTTCCGCTTTAGGCAGAGCCACGGGATACGCGGGATACACAACCGCAACCCTGTCAGCGAATGCCCCTAAAGGCACTAGTGCATGGCTGTTAGGCCCACACTGCACTGTACTATGATGCGATGCGCGGAACCCTTAGCGCATCGCAGCCAACTCGGGAGCTCGGTGCTGTTGGGTGACGGCGTCGCCCCGAGCTTTCCCGCTAAGTCGGGATGTCGGGGCCATGTCTGGCCCTGTGTCTTTGTCTTGGCATCCTCTGAGGGTCGAGTGACTCCGCCTCACGTCTGCACTCTGACTCCTCTTTCGCTGACATTACCTCCTCGGCAAATGTCGCGACTGCTCTCCAGGAATTTTTGCTGCTCAGCATCTCGCGTACGATCGCTGGCAGCGAAATGTCATTTTCGATGGCGGCTTGCAGAGCCGCTCTTTGTCCGGTCCATGCGGGAAAGCAAACAGGGTGTGCTGTGCCGTGTCCCGTTCATCGTCGCAGTGGTGGCAGGCTGTGGTCTGCTCACGTCTGGCGATGTCACACAGGTACCGATCAAAACACCCATGTCCGGTCAGCACCTGTGTGAGGCGGTAAGATAGCGCCCCGCCTTCTCTGTCTGCCCACTCCCTCATTACGGGACGCATAGCAGCTAGTAGGTCGACACTAACTGTGGATACGTTTAGTCGCGCTAGCCATTGCTCGAACGCGCGGTCTTTCGCGTCATTTCTCCACCGTCGTATATAGTCTGGCGGTGGAAGATATCCCTCCTCGCGCTCGGGCTGGCAACGCCAATAAATATCAGCCAGCGATTTGGCTTCAATGTCCCAAGGGACGCTGCCTGCGAGGACGCATGCTGCGTCTTTCGATATCGTGCGGTATCCCCGAACCGCTCTAATGGCCAGTGTACGTTGCAGTCTGACCAAGATCTGTCTGTTTTTTGCCGCCAGGTGTTCGGCTCATATTGGCGCCCCGTACATGCACATTGAATGCACTATGCCCATGTAGAGGTTTCGGCATTTGAGGCTGGGTCCTCCTAAGTTAGGGAGCAGCCTCGCTAGTCCACCGGCGGTCTTTGAGACTTTCTCTGACAAACATCGGAAATGCTCTTTAAAAGACCACCGGCTGTCCAACACAAGACCCAGATAGGTCATGGACCGACGCACTTCGATCCGTGTACCTCCCACGATTACAGCAGCATCCAATGGCTGCGCACTCCGCGGCCCATGAAAGCAGATCGCCTCGGATTTATCCAGGGCGACCTCAAGTCCCAGACCGCGTATACGGCGCACCACTTCTGCGACCGCAGCAGTCGCCAGTATTATGGCTTCTCGCTGAATCGAAGCTATACTTAAGATTTTATAGGTGTCTTTTGGACACCCACAATTTTGTCAATTACTCACCGATCATCAAAATTGTTAGGGTACTTCCTGAAGTCTTAGAAAGCTGTTATGTAATATAATAATATATTAGTACAGAAACAAAAAAAAAATATCAAACCCAACCTAACCTATCCCATCTCCTTGATATAGAGGCCAGAGGGTGGCCTCCCGTAAACTCACTCACTCGGCGAAACACAGCGCAAGCGCTGTTTCACGCCGGTTTTCTGTGAGAACATGGTATTTTTCCGGTCGAGCCAGCCCATTCGTGCCGAAGCATGGCTCTCTCACGTCTATATATTTTGTGAATACTCTAAGTTCATCGACTGTCCCATGGAAATTAGATATGTTCCGCAGTAAAATGTAGCCTATGCGTTAATCCAGGATGTCAGCTTACTCCATGCCAAGTTTTGTCGATAACGCTTCAGCCGCTTAAGCGTAAAGAAGTAACAAACATCCCACCAAAAACACCAAAAATGTTGCCAAGATGAGAACATCTAAATATTAGGTATAGTTCGTGGGGTCAAAAAGTAGTGAGATCTCATGTAGAGCCAAGTTTCTAACCTTACATACTCAGCCCTAAATCTAAAAACCTTAATTTTACACTAAAGCGCGGCAAAATATTTGATAATAATATAACGTGTCAGCCGCACGAGAAGAATCTAAAAACTCTACACATTAGTTAAAATCTGTGGTCTGACCATTTTCAATTAGTTACGGCATATTAAGTTCAAAGCCCTGACGAATAACTCACAAAGTCACGAACTGACAAACTTTCACCTTTATATTATTAGTATGACTAGATGACTCGGTGAACTTTGTATCACTTCCCTCCTAATATAAACCTAACCTGGACTTCCACGCATATTTCAAAGCTAAAATTAGCCAAATTGGTTCAGCCGTTCTCGAGTTTTAGCAAGATAAACAAAATTTCAAATTCCTTTTTATTTTTATAGATTAATTTTAAATTCAATAAAATTATTAACATTAGACCTCTGCCACGAAATCAGCGAGCAGCGGGGCGGTGGCGGTAATGCGGGGAGCGGCGCGTTCCAATGTATAGATTTATAATATGGAACTGAGGGCTAGACAAGCGGCAAGCCAACGCCAACGCCACAAAATGTATGGGATTTGATATTACTATTCGCTAGGGAAGCGATGACTTATGTCAAATCGCATACATTTTGTTAGCGTTAACGATAATAATCGCTTGCCACTTGTCTACTACGGCAGGCCTTGTAGGCAGCGGCGCGGCGAGCGGCGCGCGGCGTACTAGACGGCTACCCTTGCCGCCGCCACCGCTCCCGCCCCGCTGCTCGCAAAGTTCGAGGCTGAGGCCTTACTATGATAATATGATTTAGGCATTCCGCTTGATTCCGACGGCCCCGCTGAGCTCGCGGTACAGGCGCTGCGTCGGCAGCTCCACCAGCAGCGCCAGTGCCACCGCCAGAGCGTACGACATCGCCCACACTCCGAATGCGTTGAAGAGCTAAACGGAACAGAGATATTAAATTAGTCGCCAAAAAAAATTACCTACGTCATACGTGGACAAAATTAGTGTTACAAGTTTAAAGCAGGTAAAGGCATTTTTGTATGGAGTCGCACCCAAGCTGTAGCACATCGACACATAATATTATGTCAAATGAGAAGGCATAAAAAGTTGAACATTTCATTGTATGACGAAAAATCTCTAAATTAAGGGAGAAAAAAGTTAACGTGGGTTTCCATGGTTTAGAGATTTTTCGTCATACAATAAAATGTTTATCTTTTCAAGCTCAAAGTGCTACAATGGTGGGTAATATGTGCCCTTCCTTCTTTAAAGTTGATACTGCATTACTCACTATATTGATATAGTCAACGTTTATAGCCCAGTCTCTCACGGCCAGCTGGACCTTGGCCAGGGGGAAGTGCACCAGCAGCACCGACAGGGACAGCCGCGCCAGCACCGACAGCATGCGGGTTGACAGCAGACGTCGCAACGGTGCTGGACATGAGACATTGATAGCTCATAGCATTTTTGGCATCTGAAACTGCCCCGAGGCAAGGCGGGCCGAATGGATACGGAAATATCCGAACGAGCCCGGTGATCCACGAACCGCAACATGACCGGCTTGCGACGTTTCTAGGTAGCTGATAAAATTTAAACTTCGGCTATTTCGTATCCATTCGGCCTGCCCTACCTGCCCTGCCCCGGGGCAGTTCTCGATGCCGTAAACACAATAAGTAACAACGTGACTTCAAGACACCCATAGAGCATAGAGTGTAGAATATTTCAGACATTCCTACAGCTCTAGAGATCGCAACCAAGACAACCTGATCTGGTATCCCCTTAATACGGAAACTTACACGTATCTGTATTATTTGTATTATTATGAAACGCTCAGCAAGAGAGCTTTAGAGTTGTATATTACGATGATCTCGTAGGCAGCGCAAAGAATCCAACAAAAGCTTGTCAGTTAAAGTAAAGGTCATTTTATTAATTAGTAGGCTTAATACAAACTAATTATTTTCCCGTGGTGCTTCCCCCTGTGTTCGGACATGAATTTGGCTGTTACCCGCTTTGCTTGGAGAAGGAAATTGTATTTCTCCTACTCCTCCTACCTTTCTTCTGATTAATTTCGTTGCAGTTCCCAAAACAGATTTAGTTCCTCGGGCATCTCTGAGATCATATCAAAGGGTTTTCATGTACCACTGTTGATCCTGGCGAAGTGGCGACACAGGAGTTGCAGTGGTATATGTGGTGGGCCATTTGTCCGTTAAAAAAAAGTTCAGCAGTACTCACAGTCCCCTCCTTGCAACATTTCCATGATTATAACTGCGATTAGAAGGCAGAACACGGGCCCTATCAGTCCAGACAGCATGGCTGACTTGAGCCGACTTATTGTGCCTTGCGGGTGAATGCAGGGCCAAGTTACGATCCAGAGTAAGACAGCCGGTCCTGCCAACTTCGAAGCCCACTGAAACGCCTGCAAAAAACAAGAGTAAACTGATAGTCACAATAACCTTTTAATGTATCCTCAGAAAATACAATAGCAATTATACTCGTATTGTGTCTCGTTTTTCCACGATCGAAGTTTTAAAAAGATTTTGTGGAATAATAAAAATAACTGAGAGTGAATTGCAGCTCTGGATTTTGCAGTATAGGCCATGGCCTATGGGCGGCAGCATCCTATGGCGTCCTAGGGGGGTGCAGCGTCCTAGGATGGCGGCAGAGTTCGTACATAGGGGCGGCAAAATTAAAGTGGCCTATACTCATAAAAAAAGTCCGGCTCTGGTAAACTGTATTACCTGGTTGCCCCGTAGATCGTACTTGGATATCTTGAGTGCGTGATGCGCGTGCGCCAGCAGCAGCCCAGTTAGTGACGCGAACGCGTTGCCCCAGGGCGACTGGTACAGTAAGTTGAAGGTCGCAACGTCCGTGTACTGGCCACGATAGTTACTGAAAATATGATTTAAAAATTGAATAAAATTACTATAACGAAAAATGCCGTGGTCTGCCCCAGTTTAGAAATTTATTCTAGTTAAAAACCTCCTCTTATTTAACATAAATTATAACACACCTCTTTTGGCGTCGGGGGTTAAAAGGAACTAGTGTAATAAGTTAGATTTTTCACAAAAAATCAATAACCAAAATATATATAAAACATATAAGTAACTTTTGTTTTCTATGTTTTATTCCACAAAAATCGTTCTTTCCCGGGACTCAAAGTGTCTCCACACCAAATTTCAGCAAAATCGATTCAGCGGTTTGGGCGTAAAGAGGTATAGGATAGACAGACACACTCGCATTTACAGGAACCGCTATATTACTACTGTAAATAATGTTTTACAAGTGATTGCGACGGTGGCATTGAATCGAGACGAATGGAAGGACTTGGGGAAGGCCTTTGCCCAGCAGTTGGACAGCATAGGTTCTTAAAAAATGTGGTTAGCTCACAGACATAGATCATGATAGATACCGCATGTGTATGTACTTCGCGTGCCATATCGCGCTCCCAAACGACGAGCAATGCTCGTCTTTCGAAAGTCTGTTCTTTAGTCTGCTGTCGGAATCGGACGTCAATGGGAATTTTAAAAATGCCTAAATGCCTAAAAGTGCCGTATTGTCTACACATTCAAATAGTAACGTTGGCCTAGATAATGGGCACTTTTCTTATCACCGGTACGACACAATAGCTATGAAAAAGTGACACGCTCGTTTTCATACAAATGGAGCGACATGCGGTATCAATCTTGATCTATGTCTGTGGGTTAGCTCCAACTGGCTTACTCGGGAGAGTGTATCGCGTACGACGGCATGAGGTTCCACGCGTAGGCTATGACCGCACTGAGCGTCATGGCCGCCGCAAGCAGTGCTGACAGAATCGGCAGCGCTCGGCGGCCTCGCAGCAGCAGCGTCAGCGCCAGCATAGCGACGTACAGCTGCATGTCTGCCGCCAGGTACCTGTGAACAGCAACTAGCCAGCGTGGCGTCATCTGCCGCCATCCTAAAACGCTGCATAGTTCATATATTTACGTGTGAAGTATTTTGCCGCGATTTAAGTATAAAATTAAGGTTTTTAGATTTAGGGCTGAGTATGTAAGGTTAGAAACTTGGCTCTACATGAGATCTCACCACTTTTTGACACGACGAACTGTATGTTCTCGTTTTGGCAATATTTTTAAATAAAAATGTTTTTGGTGGGATTATACTTTTCTCCACCTAAATTAACTATATTATTTGCATACGTTGCATTCTATACGTACTACATACGTTACAAAATAAAGTGTTTTTTTTGTGATTTGTATAAAGCCGGGTCCAGACGAGTGTAACGTGTAATGTAAGATTACGTGTAATTTAGCGTCAACAGTGTGGACGGCACACGAACTCAAAGCGAATTGTCCAAACGAGCCTTTGTGATCGCGCAAAAACCGACAGCCGATGGATAAACCCCGAGCGTTACGCTTCCGGGGTTTATCCATCGGCTGTCGGTTTTTTTGCTCTTAGTGCCGTCCACACGTAGAATTCGTGTTACATTACACGGTAAATTACATTACACGTTACAACTCGTCCAGACGATGACGTTTCTAAAGAGAAGTTTCTAAAGTCGGTTCCAGACCCGACTTTAGAAACTTCTCTTTTAGCCGGCCCCTAGACGATCAATAATTATGGTATTGTGCTGTGGGATAATGCGTGGCCACCACAAAGGAAGATCTTCCGACCAAGCGAGGTGGTATGCTCGGTCAGGCCGAAGCCCTAGTGATACATTTCAGCTGTCGTATATATACCGACGCGCTCAGAAAACTTCGATAGCGCGATGCAGGAATGTTAGGCGAATTGTGGGTACCGCCACATCACTCCCTTCCGAAGACCGGAGGTCGAATCTTGAAGTCTTGTCGCTTGAGTCGCCAGTGCCAGTGAGTTCCAGTGAGTCGGAACTGTTGCAGTGAGTCCCAGTGAGTCGGAACTGTAAGCTGCTGCACGGGGTCCAGTGAGTCGGATAGCTGCCGTGCGGGGCCGATGCTACGTGCTGACCAGGAGAGATGTGCTCTGCTTGCTGACCGGTCGGAATTGTGGGTACCGCCACAGTGTAATATCACACTTAAATTTTATCGAATAGTTTATTTGACAATTAGATTGAAGGCGCGATGTTCAATAACAACCCTAGATGGTCAATAATATTACGCAATACCACAGAATATATATTAGTTGTACCAATACATAATATTGCGCCATAAAATTGCTCGTCTAGGGGCCGGCCTCGAGAAATTTTCTCTATTATCTGCTATTTTGCCAGTTACCAGCCTTCTCCCATACCAAGTTTGTTTTTGACACTTCACTTGATTGTTGAAGTTGTTGACGAAGAGGACATTCATCCACCAGGATTGCTGACAAGTCTCCACCTCATTTCGGACTCCCCACTTCCACGCAGGCCCAGAACCGAAGTACTCATGTAAGGTTGACATGTAGAGTATCCAAACCGTTAAGGTGGGCAGTATTCTGGGAGCATATAATATAGTAATTTATAGTAGTTATTACGATTTATGTAGAAAAATCCATAAACTTTTATGCGAAAGTGTGTATGTCTGTCTGTTACCTCTTCACGCCCAATCCGCTGAACCGATTTAGCTAAAATTTGGCATGGAGATACTTTGAGTACGGTAAGAAAGGAGATAGGACTCTTTTTCTGACACAACAGAGTTGTGGGCGTCATCTAGTGTTATATTATAAGCCATGATTAATTAAACTTTTTTAGGATTTATAGTTAAATAATGCTAAGTAGGTACTCACATATGGTTTTACTCGATAGTTTTACTGCAAATCGAGCAAAAACCACCGTGTGGACCGCAAAACTCACAGCTCGAAGGCTTGCATCGAGCTCGCTCGATGTTTCCTTCAAACTTACTCGACGCGAGCCGTCGAGCTTTACTCAAGCGTGTGGTGGACTCAAGGACTTCGAGTGGCGCGAGTCGACCTTCTCCTAGTTCAACAGACATCTTTTGGCTCGAACGGTTCGGTGAATACTGAACGGCGAGCTTACTCGATAGAGTAATGCTGAATGTGTGGACGAAAGCACAAGCTACGGGTTTTGCTCGACGTGATTGCTCGATCGAGTAAAACCGTATATGAGTACTTAGCATAAAATTGAAATGTTAACTTTTTAAGTTACCTTACGATTCTATTTTGCATCGTTTGTACGAAATTTATCTCTGCTGGTATGTTCTCCTTCTGGAGGACTTTGTGTGCCATCAAAAAACTGGATATGATGAAAAAGACTTGCACAGCTAGTGTCAAGTTGCTCATTGTCATGTACAATTTACTCTGTAAACAAACTATATCTTAAAATAGAATAAAACCAAAAATTGTGCCCGAAATGTGTTACAAAGTATCATTCTTCCCATAAAACACCATGTATGGCGAACCATGTATGGCGAACCATGTATGGCGAACCATGTATGGCGAACCATGTATGGCGAACCATGTATGGCGAACCATGTATGGCGGACCATGTATGGCGAACCATGTATGGCGTACCATGTATGGCGTACCATGTATGGCGTACCATGTATGGCGAACCATGTATGGCGAACCATATATGGCGTACCATGTATGGCGAACCATGTATGGCGTACCATGCTTGGCGAACCATGTATGGCGAACCATGTATGGCGTACCATGTATGGCGAACCATGTATGGCGTACCATGTATGGCGTACCATTTGATATATTTCATTTTTTAACCACGCCTCCATTTCCATCATCATTACTTACTTAATCTGGGAAATCATGCAATATATTAGTTGTTATGAAAAGTACTTTGAGCTTTATTACCTGTTCGTAAATACGTGTATCGGCAACACTGAGTATGGAGTAGATAGTTGCGTGGAGCAACATAAGGATCATCATGGATATAGCTCGCAGACCATCCAGGAACCGCAGGTCCGTGCCAGCCGTCTGTACCGGCTGGGTCAGTGACCGCCACGAGCGAAGCACCGACCACGATAGCATCCAGCCTGCATCTGTTGTAATTGTTTATTTCTATAAACAATAATAATGTTTTAGTCATTTTTTTATAAAATAAGGGGGAAAATGAGCAAACGGGTCACCTGATGGAAAGCAACTACCGTCGTCCAGGGACCCTCGCAACATCAGTAGAGTTGTAGGTGCGTTGCCGGCCTTTTAGGAAAGAACGAGCTTTTGACCGCGGCTTCGCTCGCGTTAAAAAGTATTATTATATACAAACTTTCATCCCCTATTATAACCCCTTGGAGATAAATTGATCAAAATCCTTTCTTAGCGGATGTCTGCGTCATATCATCTACCTGCATGCCAAATTTCAGCCCGATCTGTCCAGTAGTTTGGGCTGTGCGTTGATAGATCACCATGTCAGTCAGTCACCTTTGAGTTTTATAAATATAGATACGTTCTCTTCTTGAAGATTTCGTATCAATACGGAAATACTGCTGGTGATAGTTCGTTCCAGAGTTTTACAGTGCGCGGTAGAATTTTTTGTGTAGTTTGTATATGTTTAATATATTAAAACACACCTTTTTTACTTTCATCTGATAGCTTCAAGTCCAAAATGGTAGTGATGGTGGCTGCTATCGCGAGTACGACGACAAAACCAATGAACAAAACACCTTTAGCGGTTAATGTTCTTCCCTGTAGCTCCCTCGTGCAGTACTCCAGTCGCTTCAGTTCTGCTGACACACCGTACTCCGAGATTAGGGTCGAGTTCACGCAGGATGCAAACCTGTAAGTAAAACGACGCATAAGTTATGATAAGTTATGACTTATGCGATTTCTAATACTATCTAAATCACTATCTAGCAAAACTCTGGTTCATACTGTCGCCAGCAGTATTTTCGGACCAACACAACCTGCGAACCTAGAGGTACAAGAAGAGAGCGAATTCCCTCTTAAAAGGCCCGCAACACACCTGCAATTCTTCTGATGTTGCGAGTGTCCATGGGCGACGGTAGTTGCTTTCCATGAGGTGATCCGTTTGCTCGTTTGCCCCCTAATTTTATAAAAAAAAGAGTTGACGGTAACAATAAGGTCGAGTAGAGAATAGAAAATGAGGTGGAGTGATCACGGCCACCTGAGTGGTTAACGACTAGATAACCGATCCCTTCAACGAATTAACATTTATCTCATGAGGTATACCGTATATCTTATGTGCCTATAGGCATATCCTCTCTCAGGGACCTATCAGACAGAGAGCGGTCACGAGTTCAAGCGTTCTGCGTTCGCATTTTACGTTCGAGCGGTCAGTCACACAGGAGCAATTCTGACGCGGTCAGAATGCCCCCTGTGTGAGTAGTAATACAACACAAAAAACGCATAACTGACCGCTTGAACGCTTGATCGCGTGAGCGCTCTCTGTCTGATTGGTCCCTTAGTTGCTCACCATTGCCGATCATCCTTGCCGGGGTCATGGGGGCAACGGCGCGGCAGGCAAAACCCGCGGTACAACTGACTGTGGTCCGAATGCCGCACCCGATCCTCGGAGTAGTGCTGGAAATAGTCCACAGTAACCGTACTCGTAACATTGAACGTCGAGGAGATCCGAAACCCACATATTTTACGAATTTTCAAAATTATCCTTACATTAATGATAATATAACCTATTTTCGTCATAGTTACTACAGTATACCACGAAAATACTACTAATAAATATAAAATGAACATAATATGTCTCAACCCATAGCATAAACGTAGTAGCCGTAGTACTCTTCCAGCTCGTACAGCTGGGGCAGGGAGTAGTACTCCGCGTCTGTCTCACCTGTATCATGTGGAACAGCTCGTTCCCCGGTGGCGCCTCCAGCTGGAACAGCCCGAAGCAGTAGACGCCGCCGCGCACCAGGCAGCCGTAGTACTCGTCCAGCTCGTACAGCTGGGGCAGGGAGTAGTACTCAGCGTCTGTCTCACCTGTATCATGTGGAACAGCTCGTTCCCCGGTGGCGCCTCCAGCTGGAACAGCCCGAAGCAGTAGACGCCGCCGCGCACCAGGCAGCCGTAGTACTCGTCCAGCTCGTACAGCTGGGGCAGGGAGTAGTACTCCGCGTCTGTCTCACCTGTATCATGTGGAACAGCTCGTTCCCCGGTGGCGCCTCCAGCTGGAACAGCCTGAAGCAGTAGACGCCGCCGCGCACCAGGCAGCCGTAGTAGTCGTCCAGCTCGTACAGCTGGGGCAGGGAGTAGTACTCCACGTCTGTCTCACCTGTATCATGTGGAACAGCTCGTTCCCCGGTGGCGCCTCCAGCTGGAACAGCCCGAAGCAGTAGACGCCGCCGCGCACCAGGCAGCCGTAGTACTCTTCCAGCTCGTACAGCTGGGGCAGGGAGTAGTACTCCGCGTCTGTTTCGCCTGTATCATGTGGAACAGCTCGTTCCCCGGTGGCGCCTCCAGCTGGAACAGCCCGAAGCAGTAGACGCCGCCGCGCACCAGGCAGCCGTAGTACTCGTCCAGCTCGTACAGCTGGGGCAGGGAGTAGTACTCCGCGTCTGTCTCACCTGTATCATGTGGAACAGCTCGTTCCCCGGTGGCGCCTCCAGCTGGAACAGCCCGAAGCAGTAGACGCCGCCACGCACCAGGCAGCCGTAGTACTCGTCCAGCTCGTACATTTGCGGCATAGCATAATACTCCTCATCTAAAAAAAAAGTCTCCACAATGTCTAAAGACATCACACAATGTATGTATTGTAATTTGTAGGTATTGTAGAAAGGTATGCTAAGCACTTATATTGTGTTATTGTTTGAGTTACTGTATGTATTGTGTGGTGACAAACTAAAAATAATCTTATTTATCCAATACTAGTAAGGTTCTGTTGGCAACAAATATTATCATATTCAATAATTTACCGGTAATATCGTGTATATCTGATGCAGTTGGCTCCTTCGCTGCCATGGGGCTAGGGGTCCTCAGGGATCCCAGTAATGCCATAGCCCCCAGAACTCCCAGCACCAGTCGCAGCTGTCGCCTCTTGGCCGAAGGGCCAAACACATCCATCAGTGACCACTCGTCCGCTATATCAGTCATCGCTTCTGCAAAATTATTTTCTTGGTGGTTTCATGGTATGCCAATAGGGAATGTTATTATTCGACAAATTTACTATTCGAATAATTCGAATATTTTACAAAAGTTTTCGAATAATTCGAATATTATTCGAATAATTAAAAAAATTTGAATAATGCTGAAAATTCTGAATAAAAGTAACAAAAAGCTTCATACAACGATGTACAACCTATTTTGTTAATACTATGAAGTAAGCAATTCTTATTTTTAGTTTTATCAACATAAATCTTTGTAAATGACATAGTTAATTTTTATTGTTAAACACTTTAAAAATGTATATTTTAAGGTTACAGCTAGGCAGTAAAAGAAAGGCTGTAAAGTGTAAACCGTTTTCGATCGTAGCACCTTTTACTTTTCTCATGCTTAGTCTTGCTAGGCAGCAGTTGAAATTAAATAATAATATGAATTATAATATTCGACGTAATGATATCTGTTCATCAATACTAAGTATTACTAAGCAAGCTCACCCGTCTTTTTGATATTTTCGATCCATGTTTACCTGGTTCACCTAGTCGGCTTCACCTGTGTCAACGTGGCTCGAAATTATAAAAAGGGCCACTAGAAAACAAACACCACAACAAAGAAAAAAATTGCAACAAATCCCAGGGGGAGGGTGAAACAATCGTAGAGCTGGTGACTTAAGTAACTTGAAGTTTGATAACGCCAATAACATGATATTAAGGAGCCATCGACATTTTTTTGTTACTGTACCGCGGTAAAGCTATTGAATAGTAAATTTTCATCAACTTGTCGAACCTGTATACGCCCTTCTGACGTAACCTCGATCGTGGGAATCGCAGTTCAATCGCTAAGCGACAGCCGGGTGTCGCAGGGATTGATGGGTTAAAGCCCGCGATATACAGGGTGTAACTAAAATAAGTGATAATACTTTAGGGTGTGTACGTGTTCCTTGTATAGAGTTCACCGTGAAAGTAGCAGCGCTGGAAGACCAAAACTTTTTTTCACTTTTGTATGGGGATACTCGTGACGCTCGGGCCCTTGCCCATACAAAAGTGACAAAAAAAATTTCGTCTTTCAGAGCTGCTACTTTCACAGTGAACTCTCTACAAGGAACACGTACACACCTTAAAGTATTATCACTTATTTTGGTTACACACTGTATAGTTATCACTATACAGTGTGTAACCAAAACAATTCTTTTTTAGTATATTCCTTGAATTACGAGGATGGTTGTTACATGCAGCATTTTTTTTTTAAATTACGTAAATAATTAAATCATTAAGGCTTCGGCCAAACCTGCGCGTTAGTAACGCGGGACGCGGGACGGGAGCGTCTGCCACGCGAAACTGGTGTGCATACCTGCGTGACTACGGTGCGAAACCTTAGATTATTCCCGCTCTGCTGACACGCTCCCTCGTTGCAGACGCTCCCGCTTCGTAGTCCCTTTGGTCGCGTAAGTTTGGCTGAAGCTTTAGAAATACTTTAGGTGCCATCGAGGAAATTGATTCTGCCTAGCAGTTGACGGACCTACGTCCTGTGGTCGGCTTATGTCAATTCAATGTTAGCTTCGGTCGGGATGGGTTTGACGTAACGCGATCAAATTACTTAGGTCCAACATCTGCCTAGGAATCAACTTCTCTGATAGTATTTTAAATGATATGACGCTTTTGAAAAATTTTCATAGATACGGAACGACGTCAGCGGGAGCCCGGGACCGCTAGTAATACAGCATGACTGGTGTGACATGATCAATACTTAAGGAGAGTACTCGGTACTCGATTCTCATTATAATTATGTAATAAAATTAGGTACTTAATTTTTGTCCCAATTTTCCTTTAAATAAATGAATCATGGACACTTAGTAAATTACTATGCGGCCGGCGCGGCGGCCCCCCTCCCGCGGGCGGTGTCCATGCGTTGGGTAAATAATTATCTTTTGAGCTACATTTACTCAGTGATCAATTGATATTATTATTTTTTAACTTATATAATATAATAGCCAAATATCACGTCCGCGAGTATTGAACATGTCTCCAGTCATGCTGTATAAATAAAACTATTTTCTCCTCTTTTGAAATCGACATAATATAACCTATTTCCTGGTTAACTGCATAGTTGTGTGCTCACCTAATAGACAACTTCAAAACAAGTAGCTTGGCCGAAAACGAGCGCACCACTATTACTTTGGCGGTTTGGTGAAGACTAACCATCAATGTCCAAGTGATTTTATATAAGCTTTAAATTCATTGTATATTTTATACAATGAATTTAAAGCTTTTTGTAGTCATAATTTTTAGGGTTCTGTACCCATAGGGCAAAAACGGGACCCTATTACTAAGACTTCGATGTCTGTCCGTCTGTCTGTCTGTCTGTCTGTCTCCAGGCTGTATTTCAAAAACCGCTAAAGCTAGACTTTTGAAATTTTCACAGCTTGTGTATTTCTGTTACCACTTTAATAACAAATACTAAAAACAAAATAAAATTAATATTTAATACGGGCTCCCGTACAAAAAAAAACACAATTTTTTGCCTACTTTCGCTCTATAGCGGTACGGAACCCTTCGTGTGCGAGTCGGACTCGCACTTGGCCGATCTTTATTTGTGTTATTGGTACCAGTAACCATACAGCGCAAATATTATATTTCTCTTTTAAATATGACACTGATGTGTATTGTGTAAACTGGCCCATTAGACAAAGTCCCTTTCGTTAAAAACGATGGCGAAATTCTTTATCAAAATGTATGCGGTTTGACATAAGTCATCGCTAAATGACATTTCGCTTGCGAATACTAATGTCAAATCCCATACATTTTGATAACGAATTTTGTCATCGTTTTCAACGAAAGGGACTTTGTCTAAAGGTACTGTAAAGTGTATTCAGTAGTTATGAAAACAAGCGTTGCTTGAACTGTGTTCGCCACAGCTGATGCTGAGTAGGTGCCAGCTTGGTAAAACTTAATATTGAAAATACTATGTTCTTGATTATTTTAATGTTTTACCAAATATATTTTTTTTCTTTCCAGTGTACCGGAGCAACACCAAGAATCTAAGCCACATTCTTAATTTCACTTTAGAGTGGTTTTCAGTTTAGACTGACAGAGAAGAGGGAAGATGCATATTTTGCAACTACATAGGTAGGGAAGGGTAGGGTAGGGGATTGGGCCTCCGGTAAACTCACTCACTCGGCGAAACACAGCGCAAGCGCTGTTTCACGCCGGTTTTCTGTGAGAACGTGGTATTTCTCCGGTCGAGCCGGCCCATTCGTGCCGAAGCATGGCTCTCCCACGTATATAATATAAAGTGTAATATTCTGAGCAAAAAAATAATAATAACAAAAAATTTAAACACTAAAGCATTTAAACACTTTTTGTAGGTTTCTCATTTTCCTTAGTAAGTTTACTATAATACTTAAAATTTTAACTTTATCTTATTTTAGCATTTACCACAAAAAAGAGTTTTATTATAGTATGAAACTTTAAATTTTTTATCTCGTTCGGAATTCAGCGTAAATAAATACAGGACAAAATATTCCAGCGTTGTAATATGACGAGCACATATGACTGGCCAGTAGGTATACTGGGTTTTATTTCGGAACCTTACATATTATCTTTTATATCTTTTAAATACAAGATGTCCCGAAACCAGTGTCTAATTATTTAATGTTATCTTTAATGTTAGAGCAAAAATAGGCAAAAAATGTGTTTAAAATTTTTATTTTATTTAAATATTATTATTAACTGTTAAATTACTTACATTATTAAATTTAAGGCTTTTTAAAATATTTTTAAGGCCTTTGTGAAAATTTCATGTTGCCATTATTGATATTGAGGAAAAAGGCAAAAAAAAAATCACGTTTGTTGTATGGGAGCAGTCGGACAGACGGACAGACAACGAAGTCTTAGTAATAAGGTCCTGTTTTTACCCTTTAGGTACGGAACCCTAAAATTTTTAAAGCTAAATATGCAGGAAAACAAAAGTTAAAGAAAAATAGTTTGAGTTTTTTGTGTATTGTTTAATTATATATTGTTTTTTTGTGAAAAATCTAGCGCAAACAACAGTTTAATAAGCTATATTTTACTAGATAAAACATAGTCATATTTTTATGTTAAAATATAGAGGAGGTTTTTAGCTAGGGTATAATAAATTAAGTACTAAACTTCTTTGTTCACAGTCAAATAGTTTAGAAGTTCCCACTTTCCTAAAATGGAGGTGAAAGTTTTTATGGCGCATTTCGCAATTTTCACGCAGGAAAGCTAAAAATTTGTAAGCGGACTACACGAGACTAATAAAAAATGCACCATTTTTTAACTGTCGAGTCGTACGAAAATATATTTAAAAGTTACAATTACAGTATTTTTTTTTATATACAATATTATTTATACGTATCAAGGGCCCGCAGTGAGTAATCTTAGCAAATATTTTGGTGTGTGAAACACCTTGAAATGCTGAATAATTATAAGAGATATAAGTTTATTTAAGTATGCTTATTATTCTGAAAAAAAATAATTGTACCAATAATTTTTGTTTAAAATATTAATTGGATCGTTTGTTTTTATTCAATTATCCCCTCGAAATAATTGTTTAATTGGCTGTTTAGTCCTTTACGCCCTATCTAACTTTATCGTATTCAATACTTATGGCTGTGTAGCACTTCCTGTTTTTTTTTTGTAGGATGTAAAGGATTCTTATTTTCGTTTTTAACTTGGATTTATTTAGCTAAATTGTAAAGATAGCACATGGTAAAATAGTTAGGGTTTCCTTTGACAACATAAATATTATAGCATTTTGTTTGACAAAGGACACAAAAAAATTTTTGGCTCTCCTGAAAACAGTTGTCCTTTACAACAATTGAAATTTTTGGTATCGATATCACAATCGACAGAACAGACAGACAGACCACTAGGTCGACTAAGGAGTAAGGACCCTTCCACACACGGAATACAAATTACTGCTTCCACACAACGTTTTATACGCTGGTTTTGTATCGATAAATAACCTCCTCGTTTTTGGAAGTCGGTTAAAAATTACAAACGCAAGTTGAACGCTCAGCAAACGGAAGGAAGCCGACACGTTAACTTTTTATCTGCCAAAACGCGATGAATAAAAGACGAGCGCATCAGAAACGCGCGTCGTCATTGCGCAAGAAATACATCGAAAGGCCCCTAGCGTGGATTTACCTATTATATTATATATATTTTTTTAAATATATATATTATATTATATATATATTTAAAAAAATATAGCATCCCATTTAACGACTTCACTATAACATGACTTCTAGTCAAAATGTTAAACGTCACAGTTAACGTCTTGACGAGTTGTCCTTTAGCCATTCAATTGAATGGTGTCATTCAATGAATGCGCTAGTCATTCAATCGAATCGCAGATTAAACCAGATGACTGCGACATAATATTATAAAGGCGAAAGTTTGTTTGGATGTATGGAACTACTGAACGGATTTTAATGAAACTTTACAATAATGTAGCTTATACATCAGAATAACACATAGGCTACAATTTTAACCAACTTTCAAAATGGGGGAGGTGTTATGTTCATTTTCTTATATTCAATGATTACTCCGCCGTTTGTTAACCGATTTTCAAAATTTTTCATCTATACTAATATTATAAATGCGAAAGTATCTCTGTCTGTCTGTCTGTCTGTCTGTCTGTCTGTCTCGCTTTCACGCCAAAACTACTGAACCGATTGCAATGAAATTTTGTACACGGTTATTCTAGAGTCTGAGAAAGGACATAGGCTACATTTTGATGTGGGAAAATATCTTATTTCCATGAAAATATCGATGAAAATTTATTCGCATTGCGCAGGCCAGCGCTCATCCCGGGGGTCCTGGGTTCGAGTCCCGCAGGCGGAACAAGTTTTCAATGTTCCTGGGTCTTGGATGTGTATTAAAATAATATTTCAAAAATCTTAAATATATTTTATGTATAATATTATAAAAAATCCAGAAATATATCGATGCAATTTAGTTCTAATACGATTCAACAGATGGCGTTTTATTTTATTTTAGTTCTAATACGATTCAACAGATGGCGTTTTATTTTTTACTTAAATATATTTTATGTATCTATACTTCTATACTAATCCATACTAATATTATAAATGCGAAAGTATCTCTGTCTGTCTGTCTGTCTCACTTTCACGCCAAAAACTAATATTATAAATGCGAAAGTATATCTGTCTGTCTGTCTGTCTGTCTGTCTCGCTTTCACGCCAAAACTACTGAACCGATTGCAATGAAATTTTGTACACAGTTATTCTAGAGTCTGAGAAAGGACATAGGCTACATTTTGATGTGGGAAAATATCTTATTTCCATGAAAATATCGATGAAAATTACTTCGCATTGCGCGTGGCCAGCGCTCATCCCGGGGGTCCTGGGTTCGAGTCCCGCAGGCGGAACAAAAAGTTTTCAATGTTCCTGGGTCTTGGATGTGTATTAAAATAATATTTCAAAAATCTTAAATATATTTTATGTATAATATTATAAAAAGTCCAGAAATATATCGACGCGATGCAATGAACATTTTAGTTCTAATACGATTCAACAGATGGCGCTTTTTTTTTACTTCGTTGTAACATAGAACTAATCATACTTATTAGTTATTATGTTTTTGTTTATAGTTTTTAATACGTTAGAATATTATGTTTAATAATATTATCACTTGCTATAATAATAATCAATCTATCTTATCTTATAGAACTCCTACTGCATTTCTAAGGAGTTCGAGTGTGTTGTGTTGGCCTATATTCCATCCAGAAAATATTTTTACATTTTAATTCTAATATATGAAAACAGATGGCGCTTTATTTTTTACTTCATTATTATAACAGAACTAATCATACCTACTTTATTATATATTATTGTTTTTATTCATAACTAGCTGTTGCCCGCGACTTCGTCCGCGTGGACTTTAGTTTATAGCGCGCGGTGTCAACAAAATTTGTGTCAAATTTAAAAACTTTTTAAAACCCTGGTAAGTAGTACCCCTCTTAGGGCCGCGCTACACCGGAATGGCAGCGCTGAAAGTGCTCGCCTCGCCGCTGCCATTCCGGTGTAGCGCGGCCCTTAATTAATCAAAATACCCAAAAACAGCTGTGCAGTGTGCACATAATCTGTACTAATATTATGAATGCGAAAGTATCTCTGTCTGTCTGTCTGTCTGTCTGTCAGTCTCGCTTTCACGCCAAACGCCAAAACTACCGAACCGATTGTAATGAAATTTTGTATACTGATAGTCTAAAGCCTGAGAAAGGACATAGGCTACTTTTTTACTGGAAAAAAGGGTTGTAAGGGTCGTAAATTTGTTCAAAAAATTCATAATAGATGGCGCCGTGCGTCTTCTACATCGCGCTGACGCTTGCTCAAAAGTCTTTCTATAAGAGGTGGTATCATCTTACATTTAAGTCTCGATTTTTTTCGATTGTTATATCTATACAACGGTATTAAATAACTCAGTACTTTATCTGTGCAGGCAGTGACGTAACCTTAAGACCAAATTTCACCAACGACTGTTAAAGTTAATGCTCGAATTAGTATCACGTTAGCTGTTTTGTTTTTCATATGAATGAAAGAGAAGACAGGATATTTTAACAAGCTATTAACACTAACAGACGTTGGTGAAATTGGGGCTAAACCTATCAATGATAAATAGTTTATGGGTAAAGTTGTGTAATTGGGGGGCTAAATAAGCTTTAAAATTTGGCATAATATATAAAGTTTAACATACAAAAATGAAGTACTTATTGTTTGCACACTGCACAGCTGTATTGATTTAAGGGGTACCAGGGTTTTTTTATAAAAGCTTTTGACACCAATTTTGTTGACATCGCGCGCTATAAACTGAAGTCCACGCGGACGAAGTCGCGGGCAACAGCTAGTTTAGTATATATGGTATCATCCCAATTTGATATTATATTCACAAAAGTGGTGATCTGATGAAGGATCCATAAGTAATCGAGGGAACTCCTCAAAACTTATAGGGAAACATGTGGTGACTTCGGTTTCGTGAGAAGTATTCTAAGCATAATATGCTAACAACAAGTAAGATTTTGCACCGAGATATACCTGGTATACCGTGGTTCGGAAGATGCTGAGAGAACTCCTGATTCTTTATAACTACAAGTTTGGGAGTTTCGGCGTTATTTTAAGAACAGAAAGCATATGCTACTATGCAAATTACATTCATTATCATCATCACTACCATATTATACCATTTCATAGTCTTTTAGATCGAGACTCGAGTTTGTCAAGCGATAATTAAAAAAAATCTATACCTACCTAATATTATAAACCTGAAGAGTATGTTTGCTTGAACGCGTCAATCTCAGGAACTACAGGTCCGATTTAAAAACTTATCTCAGTGTTAGATAGATCATTTATCGAGTAAGACTATAGGCTATATTATATTATCACGCTAAGACTAATACGACCGAAGAAACTCAGGAAAATGTGGGAATAACGGGGGAAATATTTTTTATGAGAAAATGTACCGTTTCTGTAAAATTCCTAATTCACGCGGGCGAAGCCGCGCGGGACTTCTAGTATTATCTAAATCCCGCAATGTGCACGAAAAATTACAATATTTATTTATATAATGATACAATATACAGTACATTTTTTATAATAATTTAATTTTTTAAAATTACTTCTGTTTTTATTTCTCTAAATTGGGAGTTGCCAGGGCATGAAGGCGTCTGATAATAAATTATTTTTTTTAAGCAAAAAATTGGCAACCGAGTTCTAAAGTAAAAACAACAATTAGCGTTTAAAAACAATAAAAAAAATACTTTGAGTTCATCTCGGTGTCCTTGAAATCATTTTTAGGGTTCCGTACCCAAAGGGTAAAACGGGACCCTATTACTAAGACTTCGATGTCTGTCCGTTTGTCCGTCTGTCTGTCCTGATCCAGGCTGTATCTCAAGATCCGCTAAACTTCTGAAATTTTCACAGATTTTGTATATCTGTTGCCGCTATAACAACAAATACTAAAAACAAAATAAATTAAATATTTAAGGGGGCTCCCATAAAACAAACGTGATTTTTTTGCACGATCTCAATAATGACAACAATCTCAATAACATACCACAATGGCGGCCTTATTACTAATTAGTAATTTCTTCCAGGCAACCACGGAGAGAGGAAACATAATACAGTAAGTATATAAGGTGAATGTGCCATAAAAAATATATAATAAATCAAATGTAACATAATACATAATATTAATAAATACATACATGAATAAATACATAATATAAATACATACATAATAAATATTAATCTAAAATACATCCTACCAATATTATAAAGGCGAAAGTTTGTTTGGATGTTTGGGTGTGTGGATGAATGGATGTTTGTTACTCTTTCACGCAAAAACTACTAAACGGATTTTAATGAAACTTTACAATAACATAGCTTATACATCAGAATAACACATTAGCTACAATTTTAACCAACTTTCAAAATGGGGGAGGTGTAATGTTCGTTTTCTTATGTTCAACGATTACTCCGCCGTTTGTCAACCGATTTTCAAAATTTTTCTTTTGGTATGTAGGGTATCATCCCAATTTGGTATTATATTCACAAAAGTGGTGATCTGATGAAGGATCCATAAGAAATCGAGGGAACTCCTCAAAACTTATAGGGAAACATGTGGTGACTTCGGTTTCGTGAGAAGTATTCTAAGCATATGCTACCAACAAGTAAGATTTTGCACCGAGGTATACCTGGTATACCGTGGTTCGGAAGGTGCTGAGAGAACTCCTGATTCTTTATAGATACGAGTTTGGGAGTTTCGGTGTTGTTTTAAGAACGGAAAGCATGATATGCTACTATGCAAATTACATTCATCATCATCATCATCACTACCATATTATTATACCATGCATCCTCCAATGGTTATGACTTATGAGCCTGTAATGACCCTGTTATTGGTACTTTTCAGTCTTTCAGACCGAGACTCGAGTTTCTAAAGAGATAATTTAAAAAATCTATAAGTACCTACCTAATATTATAAACCTGAAGAGTATGTTTGATTGAACGCGTTAATCTCAGGAACTACAGGTCCAATTTAAAAACTTATTTCAGTGTTAGATAGCTCATTTATCGAGTAAGACTATAGGCTATATATTATCACGTTAAGACTAATACGACCGAAGAAACTCAGGAAAATGTGAGAAAAATAGGGGAAATATTAGAAATTACGAACTACTGGAGCAATTTTTATGGCAATATTTGGCACAGAAAATAGTAGACCAAGTGAAGAGAGTAGAGACATAAGTTATTTTTAGGAAAATGTACGGTTTCCGTAAAATTCCTGATATACGCGGGCGAAGCCGCGCGGGACATCTAGTACTGTATATAATTGGACGCTGTTAAGCATTCGTGTACTAACCCACACAAAAATTACGTATTGAGTTATGAATGCAGTTATGTTCTGTAGATGATTTAGAACAAGACTGCATTCAAAATTTATCAACAAAAAAAATTATGGGTTAGGACACTAATGCTTAACAGCGACCATAATATAAATAATATATATTTACAACAAAGTATGGATTTTTTTTAAGTTATTGTGATATTTTATCAATAAATAAATAATAATTAAAAATAATAATTGTATGGATAGCCAGGAAATTTAAGTTGAGCAATTATCATTATTAGCAATTATTAGTAAGAAAGTGTTGCTTGACCAAGGCCTTAAACCGACATAAAGTTTTGGTCATTCTTAAGGGCCCCCGAGACGATCAAACGGTTTGATTCAAACCTTACGTGTTTGATGCAACCGTTTGATGTCGGTTTGAATGGTTTGTCAAACGACACTGCGCAATTTCACTCGATAATCTTGAGATACCTCGCTATTTATCCCAAAAACGCATTTATCTTGATGATAATAATATTGTGATTTCGATTCATAATCTGAAGTATTTCAAATGGAAACTTATAGTGATTTTGGATAAATAATGAAGTATTCCAAGTAAATCTTGACAAAAAGTCAGATTTTGCACCAAGATATACCACAGTTCGAAGGTTTAGATACATGTTTGGGGGAACAGATCTCCGGCCTCCTTATAGATACATGTTTGGGGGTTTCGACGTTGTTTTAAGAATTGAAGGCATATGCTAATGGTACTCCATGTAAAATAGACCACAAGTATATTAAAAAATTAAAACACTGGAATTTACTGCAAAAAATGCCATTTTTTAATTTTAAATTTAAATTTTGGCACCAAAACGGATCTATATTCTGTATTCACGTCACTACTGTTTGACAATTATTGACAATAGCCCCACCTGATCGTACCTCTCAAAAAGTTGTCATGCACTTGCGTTCCATTTAGCATTAAAAACGATAAAAATACTCAAAATGGAGTCATTTTGATCGTTTTTAATGCTGATTGGAACGCGGGGATAGCATGTGTGACGTCACCGAACGTTGATTGGTGTTTTGAAATCTATTCCGTTTCAAGTTACTTTTAATTCGTAATTTTTGTAAAAAAAAAAACAATATTTATATAATATTAACCTTGCAGTGACCCTTCTTTAATGTTTTTTATTATATTTGCATGTTGTATGCAAGTCATTTCGGCTTTTTCGATTCAAAAAGTTGTCGATCCCTGAAGATTTTTGATCACGTCATTAGCGTAATTGAAACGTTTAATTATTATGTTTTTATTGTGCTTCCAGAACTTATATAAACAAGGATATAAGCCATCAGACTTCATTTTTCGTTTAACTGTTGACCATACACTTTGAAAAACATTTTTTTCCTCAATGTTTTTAATATTTTTATTCATTTTTTTATCCTGTTCGTTATATTACGTGCTACTAGTAATAAAAAACAAGAGAATACGTAAAATGTTACTACAATTTCCACCAATAAAAGGAGAAATTCCTTTGGTGGGTAGCACTTTCAGGCTACTGGTAAAACCTGAAGGTAAGTCATTAATTCATTATACATACTAACACTATAATTAATGCGAAAGTGTCTGTTTGTTACCTCTTCAAAGCCAAACCGCTGAACCGATTTTTCTGAAATTTGGTATAGAGTTACTTTGCGTCCCAGGAAATTATAGTTAGCCAAATCTTCAAAGGTTAATTTTAACCAACTTCCGAAAAAGGAGGAGGTTATATATACATATATATATATATATATATATATATATATATATATATATATATATATATATATATATATATATATATATATATATATATATATATATATATATATATATATATATATATATATATATATATATATATATATATATATATATATATATATATATATATATATATATATATATATATATATATATATATATATATATATATATATATATATATATATATATTATATATTTTCTGCTGTTATCCACAGCAGAAAATATATATATATTTTTTATTATTGTACTTATGTTCAACGATTACTCCGCCGTTTATTAACCGATTACAATTTTTTTTTGTTTTGTCCTCGAAATTCAAATGGAAACATAATATGGTGATTTTGATTTTTAACCGTCTTCCAAAAAGGAGGAGGTTATATGTTCGGTTGTGGATATTTTTTTTATTTTTGTATGTTCAACGATTACTCCGCCGTTTGTAAACCGATTTTCAAAATTTTTGTTTTGTTATATTAGGTTTCACTCTAATTTGGTAACATGTTCACAAAAGTGGTGACCTGATGATGGGATCCATGAGTAATCGAGGGCACTCCTCAAAATTTATATGGAAACATATTATGGTGATTTTGGTTTTATGAGAAGCATCCTAAGCATATGCTACCAAAACGCAAGATTTTGCACCAAGGCATACTATGGTTCCGAAGATACTAAGAGAACTCCGGATTCTTTATAGATACAAGTTTGGCGGTTTATTCGCTGTTTTAAGAACTGAAAGCATATGCTACTATGCAAATTACATTCATCATCATCATCATCATTACCACGTCAGGGTCACCAATGTCACAACTCACATGGTTGTATATGCTTACTTCACATGGGCCGGTTATCGTACTTTATATTATTTAAGGCTTTTACTTCTAATTCGAGTAGGCGGGAGTAGGAAGATAATGTCCTTGCATTGTATGTTGCGATGTAGAGTAGGTGGTTTTTGTCGTCGTCGCATGTTTTCTCTGGATGGTTTTGGTCTACGTTTCCCACGGTGACCGACCCGTGTTGGGAGAGAAAAATGGAGAGGGGCGCAGCTTAGTTTTTTGAAGGTTCCTCGTGAACAAGGCTGATAGAGGTATTAGTATGTTGGCTCAGTATAGAGGGACGCAGGTAGCTCGTAATATTTTTATGTTTATTTTTCTTAGGCATTTGTTTTGTCTGGTCGTCTATACTATTTGTGATGTTTTATCACTTACTTCAGGGGACTCCGATAAAAGTATCTTATTGGTGTTCTCTCGTGACGTTCTCTGTTTTCGGTTTTTGGGTGTTATTTCTAGAATTTTGTCATAGCGAAGTATTACATTTTTTCCGTTAAGTCTTCTCTTTTGAAGTTCTTATTTAAGTTCCTTACGTTTTTGTAAAATGGATGGTGAGTAATCTTCTTTAATATAAAAGCCAGAGTTTTCTAATGTTTTCCGGGTTTTTAATATTTGAATTTTTCTACTTAGAGTTGTGGTCGTCACCACAACAGGTCTCGTTGTGCCTTTATTTTTTTCCAGCCTTTTCACTGACTCTATTTCCCATTTTGAACATGATATCTTCATTTTGTTGTTAATAGTCTCAAGAATAATGTTAAGTAACTCTTCATAATTTTGCTCCACTTCTTGGATTCCGAAAAAGAGTATGTTCTTCTTTCTAAGCTGCTTGTCTAGAAAGTCCATAGTTCTTTGTTGAGACTGGATTTTTGATTCTAGTTCTTTTGTTTTTTCTTCGATGCGGCCAAACTTGTCATCGATATTGTTATTGATGGTAATTTTTATATTCTCTTGCATCTCTTTCATATATTGTTTTTGTTGAGCTACGTCTTTTTGGATTCCTTGTAAAACTTTCATTATTTCATCCATTGCTTATGATTTATTGGTCACTAGCGCCCTCTGCTGGCGAGTAGTCGAACTGTTAAGCCAAGTGGTATACCTTTTTCTTGGTGTTTTCTTAGTTCCTCGGTAGATGGCGCTGGACAGGCCATCTTTTATTTTATTTATTAATGTAAACTAAAAAGTATTAAATAATGTTTCCTATCTAATAGTGCCTTTTTCCGAATTCAGAACCTTTTGCCTTATTTTTCCTCAACTATTTATGTATGTACTTACTCAACTTCATAATTTTGAAGGTGGTGAAGGTGGTGGACTGGTGATGGACTTCGCCGTAAAAAGCATGGAGATCTAAATAAGTGCCAAGTTCTATGGAAAATTGAAATATGTATGTATATTAACCAAATAACATTATGAACAACATATTATAATAGAGTATATTTATTTACTTTATTGAATATATTCTATAACAATTGATGTTATTTAAATAATGATCTTAAACAGATCTTGTAAATAAGATTAGATTTGACTTGGCTAGTTTTCGTCAGAATAAAAATTTTCAATAACTTTATTTATAAAATGACTGATGTAATGAAAACTGGCCAAGTTAGATCTTATCTAGTTTAAGATCTCACATTATTTAAATAACATCAATTGCTATAGAAATTAGCTCCCACACCGGTTTCGGTGACGGTGGCCGGTTTCATTGAAACCAGGCCAGCTACGCAGGAGTAATTTTATAGTGCCTAAGTGTGTATGCAGTACACAAGAGCACTCTCTATTCCTTTACACTCCCTTCCTCATAACCCAGTGGGACGGAAGACCGACACGACCGGCGAGAGATCAGGCGCAGGTCGATTTTTTACATGCCCATCCGACGCATGGATCATCTTACTTGTCAGACAATCAGGTAATCAGCCTGGGTGATCAGCCCGCATTGTCCTAACCAAACTTGTAAATAACATGTTACCAACGCGGGAATCGAACCCACGAGCCCCGAGTCAAGAGCCGCGCTCTATACCACTAGACCACGGAGGCGTTCAATAAAGCAAAGCAATCGACTCTTATATATTTTATTCATAATGTTATTTGGTTCCTATAATAAATACATATTTCAATATTTTTTTATGAAAATTTGGGGGCAAACGAGCAAACGGGTCACCTGATGGAAAGCAACTTCCGTCACCCATGGACACTCGCAGCATCAGAAGAGCTGCAGGTGCGTTGCCGGCCTTTTAGGAGGGAATAGGGTAATAGGGGAGGGTAGGGAAGGGAAGGGAATGGGGAGGGTTGGGTAGGGGGATTGGGTCTCCGGTAAACTCACTCACTCGGCGAAATACAGCGCAAGCGCTGTTTCACCCCCGTTTTCTGTGAGAACGTGGTAAGTATTTGAAGCATGGCTCTCCTACGTATAATTTTATGTATGTATGTTTTTATGTTTGTGCACGCATATCTCCGGAACTACAAGCCCGATTTAAGTGATTCTTTTTTTGTTGCACTAGGTATTGCTCAACTTAGGGAATACCGTACTGAAAGTTTCATAAAAATCGGTTCAGTAGTTTTTGAGATAGGGAATTTTAATTCTAAATTACGTATAACTTGAAGTCGGTTTTATCTTTTTAAAATACTATTATGTAATACCATGTAATGCGTATGCAGAGGAGGTGTCATTTAGAAAAACACCTTAAAAAAAAAACATTGTATTGTTATAAAAAAATATTGTTTTGTCCTATTTTTTCAGATTCCATGAACTTAATTAAAGAACTTTCATACGATATAATAGACGCCGGTGGAGTTGTGAGATGTCATGCGATGAATTATATTTATGGCATTGGTAAGTAATCCACATCCTTACTTAATATTATAAATGCGAAAGTGTGTCTGTCTGTCTGTAACCTGACCACTGAACCGATTTTTTTTATAAAATAAGGGGGCAAACGAGCAAACGGTTTACCTGATGGAAAGCAACTTCCGTCGCCCATGGACACTCGCAGCATCAAAAGAGCTGCAGGTGCGTTGCTGGCCTTTTAAGAGGGAATAGAGTAATAGGGAAGGGTAGGGAAGGGCAAAGGGAAGGGGATTGGGCCTCCGGTAAATTCACTCACTCAAAGAAACACAGCGCAAGCGCTGTTCCACGCTGGTTTTCTGTGAGCCCGTGGTATTTCTCCGGTCGAGCCGGCCCATTCGTGCCGAAGCATTGCTCTCCCACGTCACAAATTATGATGAAATATGTTATGGAGATACTTTGAATCCCAGGAGAGGACATATGATACTTATTACCCCGTAAAAATGTACGGTTCCACCACGATAAACGAGTTTCGGCACAACGGAGTCGCGGGCGTCAGCTAGTCAAATATAATCCCACCAAAAACATTATGTAAAAAAACTATCCAAGTCTCGATGGAGCTGCTTATTTAGCTCCAAAAAGTAATGAAATCTAGACAAAGTCGTGCCAAGTCTAAGTGCCTAATCACACTGGCGATTAGCGAGCGATTTGAAAGCGACGCGACTGCGCAGCGCACACGCCACGACTGCGCGCCGTGGCGTGGACGCCATTTTGTACACTCGTCTACACAGATTATTATTATATATAGTAGACTCGTCTAGGGTGTGACGTCAGAATCCATTTTGCCTGAGTGTCCAAAACGCCGAAGGCAAGCTGCGTGCACGCCGCGCAATCGCGACGTCATCGCGGCGTGAGCGCTGCGCAGTCGCGTCGCTTTCAAATCGCTCGCTAATCGCCAGTGTGATAAGGCCCTAAGGTTCCTTATAACTGCGATTTCTTTGTTATTATTGTTAATGTTGTGTGACTTGCCCCTCAGGATTATAAAGTAAAATGCTGTATAATCCGCAAGGACAGCATATTAATATAAAGTAGGTACAACAGTTTATACCTATGCATATTGCATACACGTAGGAATGGAAATGGATTGTTGGCCCACGTCACAAAAGACAAAGCCGATCTTCTGGGCAAGCTCTTTGCGTCAAATCAACCCTAGATGACGGGGACAGAAACCGCTGACGATACCACGATGCACGAGCATCATAATATCGGACATTCGGTTTCATCAGCGCTCAGTGTGAATGGCCCTCCGTTTCCTTGATATCCAAAAGTCGACTGACTGAATCCCTCCTATTGTGTTGAAAGAGTGTGCTCCAGAGTTGGCTCCGGTCTTAACGCGTCTTTTTCGGCTCTCTTAGTCTTCTGGCATTGTCCCGGCTTCTTGGAAGACAGCCTTGGTACACCCGATCCCCAAAAAAGGTGACCTTTTTTTTAATGTGCAGGGGAAACCTTTTATGGGTGCCCCGGGTTGGGGCTTAGGGCTGTTATAGCACCCCGGGGGTATATGGGACTGCCGGCGAAAACGCCGGGCTCACCCACTAAAACCACCTGCGGTTCGCCTTCAGCCGTATACGGAGGGGTGTCCTGGATGTAACAAACCTACTCCCTATGGATCGTATCTAACAAAGGACCGCTCGAATTGTTGACTGCCATAGTGTTTCAAACAGGTTGGACCCCTTGGAATTACGCCGAGATGTAGCTTCACTCTACATTCTCTATCGGTTGTATCACGGGGTGTGCTCTGAGGAATTGTTCGGAATCACACCTCCTGCAACTTTTCGCTATCGCTCCACGCGAAAAATATACCATCTTCATCACTTTGATGAGTGGCAGTCTTCCACCGTGCGTTTTTCACGTAACTTTAATCTGCCGCGCACTATAAAACTCTGGAACGAACTGTCACCAGCAGTATTTCTGGACCCATACAATCTGCACATCTTCAAGAAGTGGGCGTATTCCCTCTTAAAAGGCCGGCAAACGCACCTGCAGCTCTTCTGATGTTGCGAGTGTCCATGGGCTAGCCAGTTGATTTCCATCGGTTACCCGTTCGCTCGTTTATTTTATAAAAAATATACCTAAATAAATTATAATACTGCGAAAAAACACGTTTCATGAATGGACGATACCAACGGTTGCTGGGAACATCAGGATATTAAGGCCACATGCCGCAATGTTTCACTCAATTCATAATTTTGCCTAAAGGTGCCTTGCCTTAGGCTGGCCCTATGAAGAGAAAACCCCTCACCTTCCGCCTTACACAGGTACTCACCGGACACGGATATTTCGGCGCGTACTTGTGTAAGGTCGCCAGGAGGGAGCCTGCGATGAGTGCGGCGCTGCGGAGGACACGGCCCAGCACATCCTCGAGGTGTGCGATCGTTGGGCCGTGCAGCGCCATGGTTTCATGGCGGTGCTTGGGCGGGACCTCTCGCTCTCGAGCATGGTTCGCTGCATGCTCGAGAGCGATGAGTTCTGGCAGGCGGCGGTCTCTTTCTGCGAAACCGTCCTTTCGCAGAAAGAGGCCGCGGAGCGGAACAGAGAGGATGACCCATCCTCCGTTCCGCTCCACCGGCGTAGGACGGGAGGGAGGGAGAGGGGGACTCCAAACTTCCGTCTAAGCCGGGGCTCCGGGCAATGATGGGAACCTGCCTGGCTTAGCTAGTCCCGGCGCCGAGGGGAACGCTTCAGTTTGCCGGAGCGTTACCTTACTTTGGTGGAAGTCCGGGCCCTTTTGAGGTAGACCGGCCAGTCGAGTCAGGGAGTCCTGTATTAGACAGATCCAGGACATCCTTCCGTATACGGCTGAAGGCAAACCGCAGGTGGTTTTAGTGGGTAAGAGTCCCACATACCCCCGGAGTGCTTCAGTTAACTGAGGCACATCCCCAACCCAGGGCACCCATGATGGAAAAAAAGGCCGGCCATATGCAGCCGAAATTTACGATCCCTTATATCATTCTTACAGATCGCAATTAGAAAATTATGATTTGAAAAAATCAGAATTTGTGAGGAGCAAACAATATATTATTCGTTTCGATTCATTCTGAAAAAAAAAACAGATATGGGTGTGTGTATATTCTGATGAGTACCTAGTCTTAGTTTTAACCATAAACTTATAATATGTTTTCACAAACGTCTGAATTGGATTTTTCAGGCTTATCTGATGCAGATGAAATCACAGAACTGCTGAAGACATGTTTGGATAAAGGATATTTGTATTCGTTTTTTAAACATTTTTATGGTGATGTAGGAGTATTTGGCTCGGGTAAGTCATAAATGGAGGTCTACAACATAATACCCGCTTTCTAATAATTTCTAGAAAAACTCACAATTATCTTTCACCTCTCTTATAAAAGATTAATCTTTGGCAAATATATAATAAGTCAGTCAAGGGTGTGACGACGCGAGCCCTTACAAAGATCTGCTTTTAGCTATAGTTATTATGGTATCCATTGTAATCTACGCGATAGTATTCGAAAGACAGGAGTCCATCATAATGGACGCCCTTATGATGATTCCAGTAATTTTCATTTGTATGTTTTCATACCCCCCGAAGGTCTGAAAAGGTTTCAGCTAAATAGTATAATAGTTGTGCAAAACTTATTATTTCCAGCTTCCACGGCCAAGGCTCGCCGTCAATTGCAACTACCTTTTTTCACACCGAGGGTATTGAATGGATTTTTCGATATTTTCTACGAGGGAAGTGTTCGACTATCTCAAAAGCTGGAGCCACTAGCTGGCACGGGACCCTTCGCTGCTGATCAAATTCTGGGGGAGTGGAGTTTTGACACCATCATAAGTAATTTCATTGCTATTGCAATTTAACATGCTACTTCTATATTATAATATAATTCTGGTTTTAATAAATGCTATACTTATGGTTGATCCTTGATCGTTTTTTACTCCACTGATAAGAAAGGTAGGTATAATTGTTTGCCGTGCACCCGCATCTAAGCCTTTTCTCAAAGCTGACGCGCAAAATTAGTTGAAGTTAGGTTTAATAATAATAATATCTATGGACGCTTCACACCACGTCAGTCTGGCCCCGTGGTAAGTACCTGAAGGACTTGTGTTACGGGTACCAGACAACGGAAATATATTTAATACTTTTATACTATACATACATTTAGGATTTTTATTATATGATACACATTTAATACACATCCATGACCCAGGAACTTCGAAAACTTTTTGTTCCGTCGGCGGGATTCGAACCCGCGACCCCCGGCTTGAGCTGCCAACGCGCTCACCACTGAGCCACAGAGGTCGTCAAAAAAGGTTTTGTTCCTGAATTATATGCTGAAAATGTTTTTTCCATTGCAGAAACCATGGGCGTTTCAGACAACGATAACGAAGTATATTCTTCCAAGGAGTTTGTCGAAGCATTGAAAAGAAGCGATGACATAATTTACAATAGAATACACAGTATTTGGAAGCATCCTGACTTCATGTTCAAACTTACTAACAACCATTACGAGGCCAATCAGATGAGGAAAACTATTCAAAAAAACTCACATAAGGTATTACATGGTATTAGTAATGTTCTTAATCAAATTTTGAACTTTTTGTAACTTGTTATGACTGAACTTATTTATTTTGCAGATTCTCGAAGTGTTACAACGTACTATGAAACATGACATAACATCGGACGAAAACACAGGTATTGACTACCAACATTATTTAAATAAATCTAGTTCCAAGAACATTGCATCCAATCTTTAGTTCTAAGTCGGGGACGTAGTCTACGTTCGCGAGAAGACCATCTGCACCTTGAGGGTGGAGCGTTTGCACTCACACGCCACAAAGTCAACTTCAGCTTTTCACATTTGTGGAGAGAGTGCCGACACAACTTTTGTCCACCCTTCAGGTGGAGAGGTTCTAGCCTGCCAGTGTAGTTTACCGGAAATTCCGGGATAGGCTCCCCCAGTCCCAACGAAGCGCGGATCACGTCGCCTAAAGACTATCCGTGTTCTTTTATTAAATAATAATTTGAATTTGATTCTGAAAATTGATATAAGTGAAAATTATTTTACTCTATGACACTACACTTATGTGATCCAAAGAGCCTAGGAGACGGTCAAAAGCGACTCAATGACTTTTATTATGATTACAGATAAATACTCAAAAAAAAACGTTTTGGAAGATTTATTGAGGTCTGGGTTGAGCGACGAGGAAATTAGTCAGGAATTAGTAGTACTAATCCTTGGAACACAGCTACCCAGCTTCGCTTTGGGCTATGTACTGATGCTGCTCGGGCGATACCCCTCGGTACAAGACAGACTCAACAACGAGTCAGTTATTTTCTACTTATCTAATACTTACTAATTAGATACCGTTCATGAATAACGTGAGGAATTCAGGGGGAAATCTCAGCTGAAACTCACCATATCTTGGAAAGGGGTGGAGGATATCAGTAAATATTATCACTTATAATACCACAAGAGCTTCAAAATTATCGGATATTTCCCGATAGGTTCGTTGCAAACAAATGAAGGATTCGCTTCGCTTCGCGCTCGTGATTTTTTAACCTGAAAAACTTGACGACTTTATTTGTTTGCAGGGAACCTTGAGGGAAATGCCAGATAATTTTGAAGCTCGTGTGGTATTCGGGGGATTATTTTTCCGTCCCAAATGTCGGCCAATATAATTGCACCATGAGACACAATTGAATTCAACCTGTCAGTTTGACGTGTTTGTCTTTTATATATAGCAACTACCAGAGAAAATTTCCAAAAAATTATCAGTATAATACCATGTAGGTTGTACCACGTGACGTCGAATGGTGCAATTCTATTGGTCGATATTTGGGTCGGAAAAATAATCACCGTTATTTCTACTTTGGTGAGATGATCGGTTTCCCAGTTGTAGCGTGTTGAAACAAACAAAATCAATACATAAATATTATACACGATATCTCACAAGTTTTAAATAAAAACCGGCCAAGTGCGAGTTGGACTCGCCCATGGAGGGTTCCGCAGCAGCAATAAGGTTTATCTTTTTGAAATTAAAAGGTTTTTGATTTATTTTTATATTTCAGTTGATTTAATGAAAGTTAAATTAATGTTTACTATTTATGACGTATAAAAAAACCTCTTGCTAGATATCGTTCAAACCAATTTTCGTTGGTAGTTTTTTTTATAGTAATGTACATCATATATTTTTTTTTGAATTATCATGACTACTTTAGAAGTTAGGGGGGGGGGACACACATTTTACAACTTTGGAAGAGTCTCTCCCGCAGGTTAGAAAAAAGTGATATTATTAGAAACCTCAATATGATTTTTAAAGACCTATTCACAGATACCCCACACGCATAGGTTAGAGTCTAACCTATGAAAAAATTTTTTTCGTCTAACCGTTAGACGAAAATTTTTTTTTTTGTTTCCGTTGTACCCCTAAAATTTTTAATACTTTTTTCCATTTTTGTATCAAAATCTAAATGCGGCTTACAGATTACATCTACTTACCAAGTTTCAACAGTATAGCTCAGACAGACAGACATAACGAATCTATAAGGGTTCCGTTTTTTGCCATTTGGCTACGGAACCCTAAAAAGAGGATTAAAACATCACACGCAAGTTATTTACCTGATTGTATTTTTTGCACCTATTTTCCTATATTCACTTCAATATTCCTAATTTTGATGTGTTATGTTTAGACTGGAGGAGATACTCGGCGCTGCCCGACCCGTGTCCAGGGATGATCTCCCGAAGCTGGTGTACCTGGACATGGTCATCAAGGAGAGCTTGAGGCTGTTCCCTCCAGCGCCAGTTATCATACGAAGAGTATTGAAGGATATCATGCTACGTAAGCTACTTTCTTATATTAAATCAATCTTAGTCATGTTCTGTTGGCTTGGTACGGTATATTAAGAGGACGACAAACCCAAAAAATCAAACATCGTCCTTCTCTCTTCACACTCACGCCCGTCTTTCATATGCCAGGTGAAAAAGGACGACGCGGTTTCATCGCCAAATTAGTTTTTTTCTCAATAATTCGATAAATATACCACATTTTAAAAATCCGCTAGGTCGATCACTTAATGATAGAATTTTATACAATGTGTTAAAATATTAACTTATTTCAATGCATGGTAATAAATGAAAAATTCGTGAAAGTTAGATGAATCTTTGGGATTTTTTCTATCGAGAAGATTTTAAGATTTTGTATTTTTGCTCAGATCGAATTCTCGAAAATATAATGTAGTATCTAATTTAAAAAAATGAAACAATTCGGGGCTTATTTTCAAGTATAAAAATGAATTATAAAATCGACACTTTAGGGTTAGTCGCCCCCTTAAGGCGATTAAATTACGTAGGTCCGCCATATTATTTCTCTGAATCAACTTATCTAATAGTACAATTTTACGCAATAATTTAAGTTATTGCCATTTGCCACGATACTTTTTAGTTTTTATATATGGATTCTAATAATTACATTTTTTGCAGCTTCTGGTCGAGTGGTTCCCGCTGGCGTGGAAGCCATGGTGTCCATTTTGGGATTGCACAGAGACCCCAAATACTGGGGTCCCGACGCGGAGCACTTCGACCCGGACCGGTTCGCTCCGGACAGGATCCGGAGTGTGCCGGCCAACGCCTACATACCGTTTAGCTCCGGACCACGGAATTGCATTGGTAATAAACATGATGATTACAGGTATATAAAATCTCATTTTGATCCTGATTTTTAATTATCTATTTTATTTTCTGATTTGTGAATTTCTGTCTACAATAATTCTGCTTGGTTAAAACTTAAGACTTGAATTACCAAAACTTTTAGGTTACAGATACGGGCTGATGGCAATGAAGGTAGCCCTGTGTACAGTTCTGAGGAAGTACAGAATAGTGGGGGAGCCTGCTCCGGGCCCCGCGCCGGACATCAGGACCAAGTACGAGCTGTTCATGAAACCCCTCGACGACTTCACTATACAAATTGATAATAAACAATGATGCAATAATTGGTATGACTTGTTGATTTGGATTTAAAAGTCGACTAAAAAAGCAAGGGTAGTCGAGTTAGATGAAAATATTTTTTTTATTTTTATATAGGGTTTTATTGTTGTCTTGGAGAACCCTTAGAATAGTATCTTTGTGACCGTTTATGCGTATTTAGGGCCCGATTACACCAAAAGATATGTTCAGCCGATTATACATTGCCGCATTCTCTGATATCACACTACGAAATTCTATGTAGGTAATAGGTATAGCGGGTTTCGCTTCGTCGAATTAAGGTGACGCCGCGTTAAAGTAAAAAACCGTTTTGGATATGTTTTAGATCGCTTGTTTGTGAACAGTAAAAAAAATGGAAAGGGCGTAAGCGACAAAATGGTTTTTGTCGCATTATTTAAAAACCATAAATATATTTCATAAAAGCTATGGGCAAATTATAGTGTAAATATGCTTGAACTAGTCTATATACAAATTTTTGAAGCTTAAATCACTCTCCTCTTTTGGTAAAATTAGAATCCGTGTATTTATAGAGGTCTTTTTGATTTATTATTCTGTGTTATAAAAGTTGACTAATCGTGTTATGCTATGGGTAATTCAAAGATAAATACATGATGGATACTGACAATGAACTTTCATTTCTTAGCCATTGTTGAGAAAAATCGATATCGCTGCGGCCAAATAATAATTATTATTATCAAGGCGTCAACTTAAAGGTGAAGTAGGTATATACTCCGCACCACCACCGTACCACTCTGGACCTTTTATTAACTGGTACTGCTGGAGCTGTTGAATTAACTGGACTTATGCTTCGTCCATTGTCTTCATTAGAATTAGTGATATTTTAAACAATACTAGCTGTTTGACCGAGCTTTGCTCGGTATTCGACACTTAAAACACGAATAAAATGACATTTTCTAAAAATGATTCCTAGCTAGATCGATTTATCGCCCCCGAAACCCCCTATATACTAAATTTCGTGAAAATCGTTGGAGCCGATTCCAAGATTCCAATTATAAATATATATATATATATATACAAGAATTGCTCGTTTAAAGATATAAGATAAGATTATATTTGGTGTCAGATTTGATAATATGTATGGGAAAATTTGTTCGGCCCCTTTAGGCTTGACTTTTGTACTTTGGTCTATGAGAAATATACCAGTAGTATTATGGGACAATACTAAAAGAATTTCATTCTATATTTTTTGAAAATAGAATTATTCAAAAACGAATTGCATTTATTTAACCACAGGCGTTCCGATGGGTGGCAGGGTTGGCATCACCAAGTATAGTACTTTGGAAATTTTTTTCGTTGTTGCTTATTTTGCTTATTCTCATTTTCGAGTTACAACTGTTGCATGTTACATAATATTAATGCTTATTTTTTCTTTTTTTGTTACTTATATGTGAAAACTTTATAAATGGCTTTATATTTCTATAATAATTGTACTCTTAGTGAAATTTTTGAAAAGCTGTAAGTTTTCTGAATAAAATAAAATAAAAAAATAAAATAAAAATTGGATCTTAGTTTGGCCCTACAAGGGGCCGGGCCCAAGGGGTGGACCCTTGGGCCCGCCGACCAGGCTTAGATCGGCTCTGCTGGCCGGGCTGGTTGGCCCTGTGTTGTGCTTGCTCACTGCTCTAATCTTCTTATAAATATGTATATAATCTTCTTACAACTTGCAATGTTAGTTACCGTACTCCCCCGAAACGGCTTTACTGATTCTTAGCAAATTTTATATGTGTTACGCTCAAAGACCGAAATCGCTCAATGAGCGGAAAAATGGCTCACAACGCGTTGTGGTCACAGTGAAACACTAATGAAAACGGCCACGAGCCCACGACGCGTACTAGCAATCATAAAAAGACCATAACGCGAAATTCGTGTCGTGGCTGATATTATATTATGCTATTCGTTTTTCTTGATTTGTTCTTGATTGATTAATCCATACTAATATTATAAATGCGAAAGTTGGTCTGTCTGTCTGTCTGTCTGTTACCTGTTCATGCCCAAACCGCTGGACCGATTTTGCTGAAATTTGGCATGGAGATACTTTGAGTCCCGGGAAAGGACATAGGATACTTTTTATCCCAAAAAAAATGTACGGTTCCCACGCGATAAACGAGTTTTGGCGCAACGGAGTTGCGGGCGTCATCTAGTCGTCAATAGGTATGGAAGATTATATTTGAATTACCACGCGTACTACAAAATATTTATTCTTTTACTAAATCACTGCATAACGTGTTTATCATTATTATTTATAAAATATCCATAGTTCCATACTATCCGTACTAATATTATTACTGTATGTCTGTCTGGCAATTCAAATATAATCTTCCATACCTATGGACGAATCAAGAAAAACGAATAACATATCAGCCACAACCCGAATTTCGCGTTATGGTCTTTTTGTGATTGCCAGAACGCGTCGCGTCGTGGCAGCTTTCATTAGAGCCACGACGCGAATTTCGCGTCGTGGCTGTTTCACTGTGACCACAACGCGTTGTGAGCTATTTTTTCGCTCACTGAGCGATTTCGGTCTTTGAGTGTAACTGTTATGTATGTATAGTTGCATAGGATAGGAGGCGCACCTGCGAGCGCGCCCTGTCGGCCATTTAATAAAGCAGTGTGAAACTAGCTACGGTGTTTGTTGCACGCGTCCCTTTCCCTTGAAATATAAAACACGTGGCGACGAACCGGATCCTCGCGAAATGTCGGCTTCGTATGGATTTCTGTCGAATTTCGACCACCTGGCTCAGGACTAGTATAACTACAAGTGTAGATTGAACCAGTGGTTTATCGCAAATGATTTGAATGAAGACAAGGACAAGGGCAAGGTCAAGCGTCGGGCGATTTTGCTCAGTGCATTATCAGAGGAAACATATAGGTTAGCTAGCAACTTGGCCCTACCGAGAAAATTAGAAGAAGTGGAATTTGACAGTGTTGTAAAACTGTTGGACGAACATCTCACCCCGAAGAGGTGTGGTTTCGCAGAACGGTTCCATTTTTACGCAGCGGTACAGCGGCCGGGTGAAAGTCACTCAGCGTGGGCGGCCAGAGTCAAGGGGTTGGCGGCTCACTGCAGCTTCAAAAGTCTCGAGGAGGCCGTGCTGGACAGATTTGTCATGGGTATGGTAGCTGGCCACGAGAAGGACAAGCTGTTTGCGCAAAATCTGGAGGGATTAACCTTGAACACGGCGGTTGAGTTGGCGGAGAGTGTGCGGTGCGCGCGCGAGGCCTCGGCGTCGGCGCTCGGCGGTGCGGGGACGGCGGCCGGCGCGGGACCCGCGCCCGTGTTCAGCGTCTCCGACGGCGAAAAGTGCAGTGTGTGCGGTTATAGCAACCACAAAAGCGATAAGTGTCGGTTCAAGGCTTACAAGTGTAAAAAGTGCGGAAAAAAAGGCCATTTGCGTCGTATGTGCTCGTCAAATAAAGTGAATTACGTTCAGGAGGCTTCTGTGGATGAAGGAGATGACGGTGAGTCGGTTCACAATATTCGTTGTGCTCAGGGTAAACCTATGTCAGCGCGCATTTCCGTGAACGGTCTGTTTTTGGAGTTCGAAATTGATAGCGGCTCGGCCGTTAGTGTAATTTCAAAGAAAATGTATGACGCGAATTTTAGCAATGTACCATTGTCAGTAACTAAAAGGCAGTTGCACACACACTACACGGGGGGCAAAATAAGTTGTCTCGGGATAGTGCGCATGCCGGTGGAGTACGAAGGCCGATCACGCAGCCTGGACGTGTTCGTGGCCGCGGGTGCCGCGCCGCCGTTGCTAGGCCGCGACTTCATATGTGCATTTGACCTTGAGCTAGGGCCCGCTGTTGTAAATTATCTTTATGAATCAAACGAGATATTTGCTCGTCATTTGGTACAAAAGTTTCCCAAGCTTTTTTCTGATAAATTAGGTTGTTTTAATAAGTACAAAATAAACTTAAAATTAAAACCGGATTCGAAGCCGATTTATTTCAAACCCCGCCCGGTCGCTTTCGCATTAAAAGGTAAAATTGATAAGGAAATTGATCGTCTGCTTACTTTAGGCGTGCTAAAACCTACCGAACACTCTGAGTTCGCATCTCCTGTAGTTCCGGTACTCAAAAAGGATGGCGGAGTGAGACTGTGCGCTGATTACTCTGTCTCAATAAATAAACAGCTGATTGTTGAGCAATACCCGTTGCCTACGGTACATGAGCTGTTCGCCAAACTTCACGGAGGTGAACAATTTGCTAAGCTCGACCTCTCAATGGCTTATAATCAGCTCGTTTTATCGGATGATGCACAGGACATAACTTGTATTAATACCCACCGCGGATTATTTAAATATACGCGGTTGGTGTTCGGATTGGCCAGCGCACCGTCTATATTTCAAAAAGAGATGGAATGCATCCTGGCGGGGATTGAAGGCACTGTCTGTTTTTTGGACGATATCTTGGTGAGTGGTAGCCCGTCCCAGCTTAGGTCAAGGTTAATAGCGGTGCTGGAAAGGTTAGAAGCGGCCGGCCTTACCTTGCAGTTGAATAAGTGCGAATTTTTCAAAAATGAAATTCAATATCTTGGCCACATAATAGATAAGAATGGTATAAGGAAGTCACCTGAAAAAATAAAAGCTATCGTGGAAGCACCAAAACCATCTAACGTGTCAGAATTGCAGTCATTTTTAGGGCTGGTAAATTATTATCGTAGTTTTGTTCCAGACGCTTCTTCCATTTTAAGTCCATTATATAACTTGCTTCATAAAAAAACCGAATGGGTTTGGTCTGTTGAACACGATCAGGCTTTTACGAATATTAAAAAAATTCTGACTTCTGAGCAAGTTCTCGCTCATTTCGACCCCAGGGCAAAGTTAGTGTTAACGGTAGACGCATCTCCAACGGGTTTGGGTGCCATTTTGTCACAGTTTTGTCATGGTAGTGTGGAGAGGCCTATAGCATTTGCGTCTCGAACTCTCACTTCAGCTGAAAAGAAATATTCTCAAATACAGAAGGAGGCTACTGCCATAATTTTTGGAGTAAGACGGTTTCACCAATATTTGTATGGCAGAGCTGAACCTTTTATTTTGAGAACCGATCATAAACCACTGCTGTCAATTTTTAGCCCAAGTCGTGGTATCCCAGAAGTGACCGCAAACCGTTTGCAGCGCTATGCCATGTTTTTAGCGGCGTATAATTACGTTATTGAGTACGTGCGCAGCGCTGATAACAACGCCGACTATTTTTCGCGTGCGCCGGTGGGGGCGACGCCGCCCGGCGCGACACGCGACGCAGAGGGGTCGGAGCCGAGCGACTACGAAGAGCGAGCAGCGTATGTCAACTTCGTAGTGGAAGGCAGCTTGCCCGTCACATTGCAGCGTCTGCGTGAGGAAACGGTTAAGGACCCGATATTAAGTAAAGTCACACATTTTTTAATGACCGCCTGGCCACGAAAGGTTTCGGATGCTACGTTAAAACCGTATTTTCAATGCCGTTTGGATTTATCCGTCGAAAATGGTTGCCTAATGCGCGGACATAAGGTTGTAATTCCGTCAGTCTTACAAGATCAAGTATGTAATGATCTTCATAGCTCCCATTTCGGAATAGTAAAAATGAAAGCTGAAGCGCGTCAGCGGCTGTGGTTCCCAGGCATTGATAAGCGGCTGGAGCAGCTGGCCGCCGAGTGCGCAGTATGCGCGCGGCTGCGGCCCTCTCCGCCGCGCGCGCCGCTTTCACCGTGGCCTTACCCGCCGCGCCCGTTTCATAGGATACATTTAGACTTTCTGGGGCCATTCGGTAATCAGATGTATTTAATTATTGTCGATGCTTATTCTAAATGGGTCGAATGTTACAATGTGAGTTCTTCTTATGGTTCCAGGACCGTTATCGAGAAACTCACAGATTGATATCTAGATTTGGAATTCCCCATACCTTGGTCTCTGATAATGGTACATCGTTTACGTCATTAGAATTCGCGAATTTTTGTAAATTGAATGGTATTACTCACATTTTTTCACCCGTTTATCATCCTTCTAGTAACGGCCAAGCCGAGGGATTTGTTAAAATTATTAAAAAAGGATTAAAAAGTATTATTCTTAGCAGTTCAGTTAGTAAAGTTTCCCAGGAAAAAATCGCTAAATTTTTATTTGATTATCGAAACTCCAAAAACAGCACAACCGGAAAATCACCATCTGAGTTGTTATTCGGTCGTTCCTTGCGGTCTAGATTAGATTTGTTGAACCCGTCTGAAGTCATTCCGTCATCCACGAGCCTCACTGATGTTGTGGAGCGTAATCAGTTTTCACAGGTTAAAAATTATAAAGGGAAGTCTAGACCAAATTTTGAGGTAAATGATCGAGTGTGGATTAAAAAGTACCAGATTAATCACAAGTTTGATTGGATTGAGGGCGTTATAACCGGCAAGCGGGGGAGAGTTATGTACTCAGTATACCTACCAAAACTTAATTTAGAAGTTAAAAGACATGTCGATCAGATAAGACGTCTTGATAGTGACTCAGGAATTTCTGCGTCTACTGGAAATGCAGACCGGCAACCTGACAACGTTCCTGATACTTTCAGCTCATCATCCTTAGTTCATTCACCACCATTATCTAACGACAGTACGTCCAACTCAAGTTCTTTGTTAGCTGCAGTAGAGGATCCGTCTCCTGACATCGGAGACGTCGGAGAGAGAGAGAATGAGATAGAGACTGAAGTCAGTCCTTCTTCAGGGCCGGCTGTACTTGAACATTCACTACCAGCAACAGTAAATAATGACACCCCGTCCGTCTCAAGTGGAGAGGAGCAAGGACGAAGCGTTCACGCCCCAATGAGTTCAAACACTAGGTCTAGACGCCAACGAAAACCAGTTAATTTTTATAAGCCATAATATATATATTTTTTTGTTATTCATTAATTTAGTTCTTAAGTATTCGGGGAGGGATGTTATGTATGTATAGTTGCATAGGATAGGAGGCGCACCTGCGAGCGCGCCCTGTCGGCCATTTAATAAAGCAGTGTGAAACTAGCTACGGTGTTTGTTGCACGCGTCCCTTTCCCTTGCAATATAAAACAGTAACATATGCACATTCAGTAGGTCTATAGGAGAATCGGCTACTGGCAACTAATTATATTGATAAGTGCATTTGTTGAATAAATAATAGTAAATTATTACAACAAAGCGACGGCAGGTGCGACGGGATAGCGACGGACGTACGGTAACATACTTATTTAGTCACTTCAATGAAATAATATGGGCGAAATATTACTTTATATGGCAAAACAACGTATGCCGGAAAAGCTAGTAATTATTATAATAATTATAGATAGGGAATAGTGATTGCTCTGTTATCTGTAAGTAAACACATTATTGTTACGGACCTACGACATAATATTATAGTGCCATCTAGCGTCAAACCAGCGAAACTTATCGAGTGAACACAGACAACATGAGTCCCCTACTCGATACTAGATGGTTAGGTGGGCGAGTACATGCTCGAATAGACTGTGCTCGAACATTGTAGAAACATTCCACACTTGTTTACGCGAATCGGGTAACGAACTTTCTGGAACTCGACTCGCCCATATAAATAGCCGCAGGTAGACGGGCCAGTAACTCAGTTCGATACGAGGTATCTCAAGGCGACTTCGAAGTGAGAAACAAGTGATCAAAAAGTGATTCTAGTGGAACCTACGACTTGGTTACGTGCTCAGCGAATTGGATCTAGTGCTGTGAGTGTTGGACTTTGTGCTAGAGAATAAAGTCTTTAAAAGAGTGAGCAGGTCTTTTCTCTCCAAATCCTTCGAACCCTAGCACGTAAAATTATCACTATACTCAGGCATAGTATGATTTATCGACCACCTAGTTAATTGGAGTTTTAGTGATCTTTGTCTTTCTTTGAATTTATAAAACCTTTCTTTTAATTACCAATATTTGTATGTTTCGTATGAAGCAAAAAATTTTTTACTAAACAATAATTCATTTTGGGAAAAATCATTATAGAAAGTAAGTGGTAAGCATGGGTGTACCGAGGGGGGGGGGGGGGGGGCAGGGAGGGGCAGCTGCCCCCCGCTGGATCATGTTGACGTCCCTACTAAGTACCTATATTATGTAGTACTTTCATCTATAAATTAAAAATAATGAAACGAATTTTTGCCATTTGTTTGAAATACAATATTTTTACAATTAAAAATTATAAATTTTTTATTCTTTATTAAAACCTAGCTAATAAAAAAATCTGATATGTTTTAAGTGTCAAAATTACTTTTGGGTTATAGAATTACTATTTGAGCGACTGACTGTGAGTGACGAGAAATTAACAGAACAGCAACTTACAAATTCTTTATTTGAGTTACTTAAAATTCAAAATGAGCAGCTTTATAATTTTTGAGCGACCTAACATCTGTTTGAGTGTCAGCGTTACGTGCTGCATTTTTTGCAAAATTTGGCAAATGTAATTTTTATACTGAGCGGCATTTTATCTTAAATGAAGTGTTTCGAATACAAAAACCACTTTGAAAAAATCTTTAATGAGCAGAGTATAATGAGCTCACATTAAAACAAAAAAAAATGAATATGAAATAATTATTTGATGAAACACTTTCAATCAGGGATCCCTAGAACAATTTTTTTTATTACTATCAAGCAATAATAATATTATTACAAGCTACTAAAAAGTTCATTATGAGCAAACTTTTGTGAGCTGCTTTATTATTAATGATAATTGGAAACTGATATTCTATTTGAGGCCTTATATTTTATATTTCGAGTGACTGTAAATTACAGTTTTAGGTGTCAAAATTACTAAATTTGGGTTATAGAATTACTATTATGAAATAAGGGGGCAAACGAGCAAACGGGTCACCTGATGGAAAGCAACTTTCGTCGCCCATGGACACTCGCAGCATCAGAAGAGCTGCAGGTGCGTTGCCGGCCTTTTAAAAGGGGATTGGGTAATAGGGTAGAGTAGGGAAGGGATGGGAAGGGAATAGAGGAGGGTAGGGAAGGGACTAGGGTAGGAGATTGGGCCTCCGCTAAACTCACTCACGCGACGAAACACAACGCAAGCGCTGTTTCACGTCGGTTTTCTGTGAGAACGTGGTATTTCTCCGGTCGAGCCGGCCAATTCGTGCCGAAGCATGGCTCTCCCACGTTAAACTACGTCTTATTAAAATTCACACTTTTGTAATGATTGTACTGCAACAAATCGTGCAGTACGATTTCGACGTGTGAATGGTTCTATACACATCGTATGCGCTACTATTATTCGTTAAGACGTACCTATACTGCAAAAAAAAAGTCAAAAAAACCTGCAGGATTGTGCTGTGTGAACATAACCTTAGAGAGTAACCTATATACTGTGCCCATACTTTAAATTTTGATTCTGGTTTTATTATTTTGGCAAACGTAACATTTCGCTGAAAGTCAAATCTGGAGGCTTGTCTTTGATGATGACCATATCAGCGGTATGCAGTAGGAGAAGAAACACGTCGCGCACATCTCTATCGGCCGAGACAGATTCAGTCCATCAGCACGGAGGTGAAGGTCTTCATGAGCGGCATCTCCACGAGCAGCGTGAGGGGCACAGCGAGGCAGTAGGAGAAGAAACACGTCGCGCACGTCTCTATCGGCCGAGACAGACTCAGTCCATCAGCACGGAGGTGAAGTTCTTCATGAGCGGCATCTCCACGAGGAGCGTGAGGGGCACAGCGAGGCAGTAGGAGAAGAAACATGTCGCGAACGTCTCTATCGGCCGAGACAGACTCAGTCCATCAGCACGGAGGTGAAGGTCTTCATGAGCGGCATCTCCACGAGGAGCGTGAGGGGCACAGCGAGGCAGTAGGAGAAGATACACGTCGCGCACGTCTCTATCGGCCGAGACAGACTCAGTCCATCAGCACGGAGGTGAAGGTCTTCATGAGCGGCATCTCCACAAGGAGCGTGAGGGGCACAGCGAGGCAGTAGGAGAAGAAACATGTCGCGAACGTCTCTATCGGCCGAGACAGACTCAGTCCATCAGCACGGAGGTGAAGGTCTTCATGAGCGGCATCTCCACGAGGAGCGTGAGGGGCACAGCGAGGCAGTAGGAGAAGAAACATGTCGCGAACGTCTCTATCGCCTGAAAGAGAAAGACATATTATTGCTAACTCAGGTGTTTAAAACAATTACCGATTCATTGGAAGGGCGCGGATGTTTTATTTCCGTCCCATCTTAAGCCATCCAAAGGCCTCAAGAGAAGAAGGCCATGCACAGCTGACTTACAGTACTGAGGAGGCTGTAGTCGGTGAGCGTTCTCAGGGAACCCATGATGACCTTGATGATGCACCAGTGCACCATCAGCACGGGCAGCGACAGGCGGCCCAGCACGTGAGCGCCGCGCCAAGACAGAACGCGTCTGATTATATCTGGAATAGTACAATGAACTTTATAGTTGCATCTTATGGTTGAAAATTGGCATTCTTGAACAATACGAAAAATATGTAATCAGGGCGAGCGAAGCGAGGCCTAGTATATCCCACAAACTGTACATTTTGTGGTGCACTTTACGAAAAAAACTATCACGATTATGGATTTGTGCTTTAGCATAGTAATTTTTATTTATATGTATCTACATATAAATAAAAATTACTATGCTAAAGCACAAACTGACTGATGATGACACATCTGTGTCATCATCAGTCAGTCTAGGTGTGACGAAGCCAGCCCTCACAAAGCTCGGCTTTTAGCTAGTGATAGTCCTTGTAGTGTTACGAAGACCGCCTGTTTGCACCAACAGCCTCTTAACGGTAAGGTGTTTCCGAGTGGCCATTAAGGGTACATTTCCTTGAAGATCCCACATTTTTTTTGTGCCACCTGTGTCTTAAGAGCAGGGGTTCCCAAACTTATTTTGTCTACTGTCCACTTTGAAAACAAATTATGATTAAGCGCCCCCGTTGTTTCAATTCAAAATGCATCCAGATGAAATAAATCAACCCCCAAGCCTCTATATAACGCCCCAATATTTTTTCTGGATCCCTCCCTTTAGACCTTCAGCGCCTACAAGGGGGCGTTATCGCCCACTTTGGGAAAGGCTGCTTTAGTGCGTGAGGGCTTTCGTAAACCGTAAGTTCTTTCAAAAACGTATTTATTTTAAGAGATATAATATGACCTTAAAAGAACGCTAGGGAACACTTAGCGTTAGAAGGCGATAGGTGAAAACAGGAATACGATTTATTTATTTAGAAGTCATAACTCATAATAATCGCTTATTTAAAAAAAATGCTAGAAAAACATTGTCTAAATAATACTTCACTAGTTTTAATAAATTATTTTATGGCGGAAAATCTTTCCGATACGGAAAAAGTTCGTATATTTAACTAATTTTAAGACGACCGGTTATTATTATTATTTTTCTAGGAATTTATAATAATTACAAAAATAACAACATACTTAAATTAATAGTACGATGTTAGTGGCGGCCGAAAAGGAAGATCTTCCGACCGAGCGAGGTGGTGGTCAGGCCGGAGCCCATGCACTGACGTCATTTCAGACGTTGTATATAATATTATATCTTGCCGTTCTCCAAAACTTCGATAGCGTGATGCAGGATTGTTAGGCGAATTGTGGATACCGCCACATAATTGTGTAAGTTAGATAAAAAAGATGATGATAAAATATTTGATAAATAATTAAGTAGGTATGAAAAAAATAATGGTACTAAAATGGTAGAAGAAGCATGTAAGAAATAATAAAAGATGACATTGAAATATTATTTAAAAAGATCTCACTATCAGCGCTGGTGGCCATTCCAATGAAGAGGACGCAGAGCAGAGCGCAGAGGACGGGCCTCTCCACCGCGAGGTAGAGGGCGCTGAACAGCGGCGCCTGCTGCTGGACTACCCAGCTGCCCGCCAACACCCATGAGAACGCCAGCGGCAGCGACATGTGAGAGAACCACATGAACAGCTGGAAAAGTGTTCGTGTTTATTGTCCAAACCACTAGGCGAGTCGTAGAACTTTGTGCAATAATTATCAAAGTATGAAATTTTGTGAAGAGCGTCGTGGGTTGCGCTGTACAGGGTAGAATCACATTAAATGATCAAAGCTTCGACATTATTATAGTTTTTCCTTATGTTTCCATTTTTGTTGTCTGAGCTATACTACATTAGGCTGATCACCTGATTGTCTGACAAGATGTAAGATGCGTCGGATGGGCATGTAAAAAGTCGGTCCTGCACCTAATCTCTCGCCAGTCGTGTCGGTCTTCCGTCCCACTGGGTTATGAGAGTAAAGGAATAGAGAGTGCTCTTGTGTACTGCGCACACACTTGGGCACTATAAAATTACTCCTGCGTAGCTGGCCCGGTTTCAATGAAACCAGCCACCGTCACCGAAACCGGTGTGGGAGCTATTATTATACTACATAGGACAATGTTGTTAGGTTCAAATTTTTTTGATCTTCTAACTTTGATATTTCCAAACCTTGACATAAAATGTTTGTCTTTGAAGTTGACTGTGTATAGACTAAAAAGAATTTCATACTGTGTTATTACTGAAGTTCAGTCTGCCCTCCCGTATCTCTTCGTACACGTATCCCATCATGATCCCGAGTAAGCAGGCGGGGAGACTGCCCCACGGCGATATATAGAAGTTTCGCAGCGTTCTTGAACCACGGAAGAAATTTCGGAAACCTCTGTAATAAAATATTATGTTAAATAAGCCCAAAAGAACGATAAACCACATTTTAGTCTTTGGAGATCATCGAAATGATAGGCAGATATTTCGGAATGAAACTACCACATCTTCAAAGCTCACTAAAATATAATATTTAAAAATGCGTGTTCACAAAATCTACATCTAGCTGAATCCTTAATAATAATTTTCAACAATTTGTCAACCAACTGTCTTCCGTACATTTTTTCCTCTCCAGCCTTAAAATATAATATAAGCAATAGTGTCATAGACTACAAACTAAAATTATCAGATTTAAATAACGATCATTAATATTAATTAAAATTAAGCTCACAGGTGCGACAGAGACGCCACACCACCCCCCCCACGGAGAAAGCAAACCCCGGGGGCAAACTAATCAAACAATCTGAACCTCACTCGTCTGCCAGACCTTGTTGTGTAAGGCTCTTTGGGCAGATCAGTAGAAGGTGAAGGCTGAGGAGATGAAGTAATTATGGACGAAGGAATGACAGGGTCAGGAAAAGGTAGATTTGGAGCTACAGAGGAGGGAGGATCATCCTGAACTATGTACGCTGGTTTTATTCGGTCGACACTAACAGTGACTGATTTTCCCTTGATAGAGACCGTAAGGGTCTTACCGTCGGCAGACCGATCCATAATTTTAAATGGGCCGCTATACGGTGGCTGAAGGGGTCGACGAACAGCATCATCTCGTCAGTAGATGTGCGAGGCTGAAGCTAGATCCTTGAAAATAAAATTGGATTTATTCCCGTGACGAAAAGCAAGTGTCGGTCGAATTGAAGACATAAGCTGGCAAAGGCGCGTCACGAAATCAGTAGGATCGCTGGAGGCAACAGGATGAAGAGGGGGAACTACTAATTCGCCCGGAAGACGCAAAGTTTCGCCATAAAGCATCTCCGCAGCAGATGATCCAATGTCCTCCTTAAAAGCAGAACGGATGCCCAACAGTGCCAGGGGCAAGGCAGTAACCCAGTCGCCACCGTGACACATGATGGAAGCCTTTAACTGTCGATGAAATCTCTCGATCATTCCATTCGCTTGTGGATGATAAGCGGTGGTTCTGATGCGCTTAGTGGCAAAACTCTGCATCAACCTACGAAACAAGTCCGACTCAAATTGAGTACCTTGGTCAGTCGTAATGGTCGATGGTACACCAAAGCGCGAGACCCACTCATGAACAAATGTTTCCGCTACTTCCTCAGCTGTTATACCTTGCATTGACCAGACTTCGGGCCATCTAGATACCCGATCAATGGCAGTTAGGCAATAACGAAAGCCTTTGCAAGGAGGAAGTGGACCGACAACGTCGATATTCACATGCATAAATCGACCAGTCGGAGTGTCGAATTGACCAATTGGAGACGAATTGTGTCTCGACACTTTACTGCGTTGACACGCATCGCATGTACGAGCCCACTGCCGGCAATCTTTGTTAAGAGACGGCCAGACATAGCGATCAGCTATGAGGCGAGCCGAACACTTTATGCCAGGGTGGCTCAAATTGTGCATTTTATTAAATACTAAGCGACGTAGATCCAAGGGAACATAAGGACGAGGCTTGCCAGTCGAGAAATCATAGAATAAAGAGAAGTCAGTGCCTGGTACGCTTACTTTTGTAAGCTTTAAACTGGAATTTTTTAGAAGTTGGGACAACTCTTTGTCTGTCTCCTGTGACTTGGCAAGTGCCTCATATTCCTGTTCCAGGGATATTGCGTCGATTCGTGACATAGCGTCTGCAACGATGTTGTCCTCCCCACGAATGTATCTAATATCAGTCGTGAATTGACTGATAAATGACAACTGGTTCAACTGTGGTGGAGGGAGCTTTTCGCGACGTTGTACGAAAGCGTACAGCAATGGCTTGTGGTCCGTGAAAACAGTCACGTGTTGAACCTCAACGATGTGCCGAAAGTGCTGTACACTTTCGTACACAGCCAAAAGTTCGCGATAGTACGCTGGCCACTCACACTGACGAGGGGTCAGTTTTTTACTAAAAAATGCCAGCGGTAACCATTGCCCATCGCTATGTTGCTGTAAGCAAGCGCCGATATGCACACTGGACGCGTCGGTAAATAAACCGAGAGGTGCATTGGCGACGGGATGGTGGAGCATTGTTGCAGCCGAGAGGGTCTTCTTACACTCCTCGAAATTTTTAAGAAGTTCTGGTGACCAAGGAAATGGCTTCGAGCCTTTACTTTTGATAGCAACCAGGGCGTTAATGAGAGGCACCTGAAACTTAGCAGCTTGGGGAATAAAACGCCTATAAAAGTTAAGCATGCCTAGGAAACGGCGCATCCCCTGGACATTCTCAGGGGCTTAAAATCCAAAAGTGCTTGGACACGTTCCTGTGGAGGACGAGTGCCATCGGCACTGATGTGATATCCTAGGAACTTTACCTCGCTGACACCCAGGATGCACTTGGAGGGGTTTAACACGACACCATACTCCTGGAGACGCAAAAATAGAGTGCGCAAGTGCTCTTTGTGAGTACCCTCGTCTGGTGAAAAGATCAGAATGTCATCCACATAAGGGAAGCAGAAATCAAGATCCCGAGTGACCTCATCGATAAAACGCTGGAAAGTTTGACCAGCGTTGCGCAAACCGAAGGTCATAAAAGGAAATTCGAAGAGGCCAAACGGAGTCGTGATGGCTGTCTTCGAAATATGGTCCTTGAAGACCGGGATCTGATGGTATGCTTTCACCAGGTCGAGGGTACTGAACACATTGGCTCCAGCGAGGTTGTGAGTAAAGTCATTAATGTGCCTCACGGGGTACTTATCGGGAATGGTCCTAGCGTTCAGGGCGCGGTAGTCGCCACAAGGACGCCAGGAATTGTCCTTTTTTACGGTCATATGCAAGGGAGACGACCAGGCGCTCTTAGAAGGTCTGGCAATGCCACTACGTACCATGTCCTCGAATTCTTTTTTAGCAGAAATCAATTTCTGAGGCGCTAAACGACGAGGGCGGCAAGAGACTGGGGGACCATCAGTAGTCTGTATGTGATGCACAGTATTGTGCTTAATGACTCTGGGCAAACCAGGCGGTCGGGTGATATCCGGAAATTCGGCGAGTACAGACACAAAGTTGGAATTACCGGCGACGATGGCTTTGACGCTGGGCTGCTCGACGGATGCGCAGGATGCAGGGCAAGATAAGCCGGTGATACCATCTATCAATGTCTTACTGCGACAATCAGGTAACAGGCGGTAATGTGCTAGAAAGTCCGCACCTATTATCGCCCTCTGTACATCAGCAACGACAAATAGCCACTCAAAGTCCCGACGTAAACCTAAATTGAGCCGGAGGTTGACTGTACCAAAAGTTTTGACATTACTTCCGTTTGCAGCTGTTAACACGTAGTCAGGCGATTCTGCCCGTCTAGGAAGCCAGCTATGGGGGAAGCAGCATAAATCCGATCCGGTGTCAATTAAAAATTGGCGTTTAGTTACCTGGTCAGTAACGAAGAGACGGCGGCTAACTGATGAACAATCAGTCTCCGCCACTACTGATTGCCTCTGGAGTTTTCCGGGGGCTCGGTCCAGGTGCACGGCTTTATGCGTTTGGCACCTTTAACCCCGAAATGCCGGTGGTACCAGCAAAGTGTACTTGGAGCTGGTGAGTTCGAACGAGAGTTCCTAGACCTTGACCTGTTCCGGTTGCGGACACGGGATTGAGGTCGGTCACGTAAGGAGAGAGCGTTGACCTGTTTGCTAAGTTCCTCGACTTTACCCATCAAAGTGACCAAAAGATCCTGGGAAGGAGGAAGAGAGGGTAAAACGCTGGCTGATGGCGCAGCTGTGGAGAAAACTGCTGGTGGTCCTGTCAGCTCTGTAATTTTATCAGCCAGATTCGCTAGCTGTTCAAGTGACAAGTCCGGCTGAGAAGCTAAAATAACCCGTACATTTTGAGGCAGCCGTCTCAGCCATAACTGCTTTAAAATGTTCTGGTCCGAGAGAGAAACCCCTGCCAGAGATCTCAAGTGACGAAGGAATTGGGACGGTTTTCTGTCCCCCATTTCTTCACCACTGAGGAGTTGTCGAACCTTTTGCTCCTCCGACAGTGACAATCTTTTAATAAGCTCAGTTTTGAGCGTTTCATATTGCTTTCCTTTCTCCGGAGGCCGCACCAAAATGTCCTCAATTTCCCCTGCATATTTGTGGTCGATCTGACCAACAATATAACTATATTTAGTGGAATCAGCAACGATTCCCGCAATGTCAAATTGAGCCTCCACCTGCGCGAACCATACTGCCGGCTTATTAGGCCAAAATGGAGGTAATTTCACTGAAACTTTACATGTCTCAGACCTTGGCTGAGATCCTTCACCTTCACCCTCACCGTCTGCCATATTGATAAAAAGAACAAAAACCGCGAGAAAAGAAAAAAAAAATGTGCACCAAATATGTCCCAAGTTAATGTACAAATGGTAACTTAAACTAATATCTTATTAATAAAAATGAAAATTAAGTTTTTCACAAACAAATATTTACAAAGGAAAGGTTATTATCCAAAAACAGTATTCCAACACACAAAGAAATGCTAAAATGAAAAGAAATGTTTAACTAAAGGCAATAATGTTGTAAAAATAAAAGTTTGTTTGTTAAAATGAACATTCAGACGTTACAGACAAAAAAAACATGAAATTAGTGCAAAAAATACCTTAATTGCGTAAAATTAATGTAGCGCCTGGCGTGAATTGACAATATTATTATTAGTTTTTAGCATAATAGCATAATATATGCATAAAGTTAAGTTTAAACCGGCAAGAAAACATAATTAGTCTATGTTAATGCAATGTCCCAAAAATGTTAGTTAATTGCAAACAAAACGTGCCAAACATTTACCAATATACGTTTAAACACATTATAACTACGTACTAACTAAATTGTCCTTTGAAGAAAACCTAACTAACTAACTGTTAAAAGTTCGAAGTAAACGACATAAAAACTCTTTTCCCGTTATCACCAAAGTTTGTTTACGTTTTTCTCACTTGACGTACCACAAACGACAAAAGACCGTTCCGAGCATAGATAATAATACCATATGTTCCGAGGTGTAAAAGTCACAGTCAAAGATTCGGAAACGAATGACAAAATATTATGTCACTAGTAAGTACGGCCAACACTATAAACGAATGAAGTGAAAGCGGAAGTAGACAACTGTAGGGCCACACCACCGAATTGATCGCCAGGGAAAAGTCCCGATTCTCGACAATATATGGCGAATGGCTTGATCGAAGCTTCTCAAGGGAGATTTTCTCTTGATAGAATCTTCTTTCAATGCCGGAAAACGGAATGGTTGAATTACAGCTAGGAGTATGCCGATATAAGTTGATTTCCACCCGAAATCCAGCGAAAATCTAGTCGCGGAACGGCAGCCGGGTCGTTAAAAGGAAAACAGATTTGTACTTGGTAGCGGCGAAGATGACGGCCGAGATAAAAAACCTCAAGGCAGCCAGCGCAGGAACCAGGAACGTGACGGTGGGGACTGTAGTCCTCGTCTCCGACATCCTATGGCATGCGTCGTACACGGCCGCAGCACACAATGTTCACCCCCGACAATGGAAATCCAACTTGAACGTACGGCGTCACCACTTTGGAGATCATCGAAATGATAGGCAGATATTTCGGAATGAAACTACCACATCTTCAAAGCTCACTAAAATATAATATTTAAAAATGCGTGTTCACAAAATCTACATCTAGCTGAATCCTTAATAATAATTTTCAACAATTTGTCAACCAACTGTCTTCCGTACATTTTTTCCTCTCCAGCCTTAAAATATAATATAAGCAATAGTGTCATAGACTACAAACTAAAATTATCAGATTTAAATAACGATCATTAATATTAATTAAAATTAAGCTCACAGGTGCGACAGAGACGCCACAAGTCCATTGAAATTTTACATGAGCTTTGCATTTTTTAGAGGACGCCATCTTTCCCAAAAATAAAAATGCGTCCTCTAATAAATGCAACATTCGGTTCTTACATTGTCACATTTCAATGGACTATTTTGAACTAATCAGAGAAAATTTGAACTTTCAATCAACAATTTAAACAATTTCAAGAGATCTTGCAACTGTTTCAAGTCAGTGATATCTGGGCAGATAGCACTGACTTGAAATAGTTAGTTATTAGTAGCCACAACGGGCGTGGTGGACAGGTTTTGAACATACAATAATTAATTTAATATAAATTTCGGGGAAGATCGAATTCACAAAAACTATATTAATAAACACAACACTTACTCTGGGTTCACTATATGTAGCGGGGGTTTCCAACCGAAATAATATGCCAGACATCCGTTCATAATAACGCACAGCACAAACAGAGTGGACAGAATCGGTAAAGGCTTTCGTCCGGTTTTCATCAGCGTGATCAACACCAGGCTGGCCACGATGAACATCTGCATGTCCACAGCCACGAACCTAAAGCGAAAATAAAGTGGTCTAGTGACTGTTGTGTAGTCTAGTGAAGTGCTGACAATTCTTTAAAAAGAAGCCCTAGGTAGCATAGGAATACAGGCAAAGGAACTTTCTGTTTACTAAAACGAGGTAAAGACGCCTCTCATTTTGTAAAGAAAAAAATAAAAATATTGTTACACACAGTGCCATCTAGCATCAACCTGTGGAACCACTCGGGGAACAAAAAACGTGAATCCCTCTACTTGATACTAGAATCAATCAGTTCAGTTTGAGCGATCTTCAAGACGGCTTCGGGTTGGAAAAATAGTGATCAAGAGAGATACCAGTAAATCCTACGACTTGGCTAGGACCTAGGACAGTGATAGTGCTTAATGTTTTGGACCTAGTGCTTTGTGTTAGACCTAGTGCTAGTGATTAAAGTCTTCATAAGAGTCAGCAGGTCTTTCTCTCCAAATCCTTCGAACCCTAGCATTCAACAATATTATGTTGCACGTTCTAATTAATAGAAAAATTCATTGTGGGGTTCACACCCTCTTAAATTTTAATTGAAATGGAAACATAAACAATTCAATTATGGCTTTCAGTTCTATGTTGACGTTGACAAAATAATATTATCAAGTTGCACTTGAAGTGCAACTTGATAATACTCTAGAATCAGAATCTAGAATATCAAGTACTTAAACTAGCCGTCCGAGTTGCGACCGCTACTTCCTTGTCCCTTAACCTCATTTCCTTATTCTGAATAAGGAAAATGTCTTTAATATTATGTTTAATATAAACAACCGATTCCAAAAACTAAATTAACATATTTTTTATCCACTAACCTGTCATGGTCAGTATGACTGCCGTTCTTACAACCATTCTATTTTTATAATTTAAGAGTTTAAATTATTTGTAGTAAACTACGAATAATAATAGTTTTTATTATTCGTAGGTAGTAAGTACGCCCAGAATTTACCAATTTGTTACCATTAGGGGCTGTTTCACCACTTCCTGATGAGTGCCGGATAGGCTATACACCAGTTAACTTGACAGATAGAGTATGGGGAATCTATCAATTAAGTTGTAGATAGCCTATCCGGCACTTTATCAGGAAGTGGTGAAACAGGCCCTTAAAGAGGTAAATAGATTTTGGGTCATAAAGAAGAGCAATCATCAAGTATCAAATTGCTTTAAATTAAAGTACCAGGTTTGCGGCAAGCAGTGGTCGTCATTGTCGACGAGGTTGTGCAGGAAGAGCGCGTGCCAGAGGAACTTGCGGCGGCAGACGTCGCTCTCCTGGAGCACCAGGTTCGGCCACAGCGGCCCGTCGCCGGTGTAGCGCCACCACGTCGCCGCGAACCACACCACCAGAAGATGAACTGGTAACAACCTGGAAAACGGACAATATTCTTAGGGCCGGGAGCACTAATCAACGAATTCAATTCAATTCAAATCGTTTATTTCAGACATGGTCCATATTATTATAAATTTAAAATTACATAATATTATAATTATAACAATAAATGCAAAACATTAAATAATTACCTGAGACTGTGTGACTGTGCATGCATTAGAGTCTATTTTATAATGAATGGACACTCAGTGTCCATTCGACTCGCAATGAGTTACAGGTAACTGTTGGAGCTGCCGCGCACTCTTCTCATCAGGGATGCAGATCTTTTTCGCATTACTGCTGCAAAGCCGTCCACTCCGGCGTCTGCGAACATCCCTGACGCGCTACAGAATCGCGGCAGCCCCATCAGTGCCCGAGAATTTGTGTGATCTTTAGTACTCGAAGCTCTCATATTAGATACCAAATCCTAAGTCAAATTACAATAAATTATACTTTTACTTACCGTATTATTCTATGGGCTACGAATACTGGAAGCTGTAGGAACCCTACTTTTCTGCGTTTAGAAATCTGAATCAAGCTGTAGGTTAACAGAAAGTTCGATATCATCACGAATAATTGTACGAAATTGGTCCCGTTTCTCATTATCATCATTATGTTTGTTTTGTAAATCTGAAATTATGTTTAAAATCGTTATCGATTCAAGTTACTGCTCGACAAAAAAAATTAAATGATCGCCCATCTTACTTTTTCTAAATCGTGTGGATTGTTGATGAATAGCTGATGCGATATTATCAGTAAATGAGTGTTGATCACTATGACACTCATGAGTAACCTGAAATTATTATATGAATTTAGTATCATTTAGATATTTGATTAATGAAATGAGTATATTTGAAAAAGTCAGAGAATATTTGAAAAAATTTATTCTGAATAAAAAATTTTGAGTTTGAGTTTTGAGTTTGAGTATCACTTAGATATTCGATTCCTTTCAATGTTGAATTCATCAGAACAGTTTATAGCTTGTATTTAAATACAATATCATTAAACGAGCAATTCTTGTATATATCATATATATATATATATATATATATATCTATATCTATATAATATATAAAACTCAAAGGTGACTGACTGACGTGGTGATCTATCAACGCACAGCCCAAACCACTAGACCGATCGGGATGCAGGTAGACATTATGACGTACGCATCCGCTAAGAAAGGATTTTGATCAATTTTACCTCCAAGGGGTTAAAATAGGGGATGAAAGTTTGTATATAATAATACTTCTTAACGCGAGCGAAGCCGCGGGCAAAACCTCGTCATATATAAATTATTGGAATCTCGGAATCGGCTCCAACGATTTTCATGAAATTTAGTATATAGGAGGTTTCGGGTTCGGGGGCGATAAATCGATCTAGCTAGGAATCATTTTTAGAAAATGTCATTTTCTTCGTGTTTTATCGAATACCGAGCAAAGCTCGGTCAAATAGCTAGTTGTAATTAAATTTTGTTTTGTAATAGTAAAGTTTAAAACGAAAGAAGTCTACCTCGTTCCTTGAAAAAGCAGTAGCGGTGAGGACGAGCCGTCTTTCTCAACGGCGTGTGATCTGGTTAACCGATCCCAATTATACGGCACAGACCAAGCCAACACAAATTTGTTCTCTGAAAGAAGATAATTTATGAATTTTCTAAAAATGTAAAATGTAACATATTAAAATTATATCTTTTACATTATATTTTATCAAAAGCACAAACCAAGCTGTATGAAAAAATGGAAACATCAACTATCTATCTATCTGATAATAATCTAATGACTGATATTAGTCATAACTAGTTTTTATTTTTCGTAGTTTATGACACAGTAAAAAATCGCAATGATCACAATAAATTCTAGATCAACAACCGACTTACTTTTATCGGAGGTTACAAATGTATCGTAAAGTGTTGCAAGAAAATTGAGCAACAGCAAAGCTCCAACAACCCAAAATATAATCTCGTCATAATTGTCTTTGGCAGCTTCCAAGTGAGTTGAATTGACGTCACACTTGTGGGTCTCGAGCGAGATTTCCATGCCCAGCTGCTTTTCATATTCCCGCACACAGTTCAGGAACAGTTCGGAGGAGTTGGACCCAGTGGAAGTGCAGCGGCTGGAGACGCAGTAGCCGCGATGCAGCAGCCGCCGGTTGAAGTGCAAGGGATCTGAAGAGTATTCCTGGAACCGAGTCCAAAAAGGTTATGAAACAATTCCTTGAAAAGTTTTGAAGAAGAAATATTATGTATGTTGTACCTCGATCATGCGGTAGTAGCGGTAGGACGGCGCCTGCCGGTCCGCAGTCAGACGGAACGTGCCCACACAGTACAGAGCTCCGGGCTGGGAGAGACAGCGGTCATAGTCATCGATCTGATACAGCTCCGGCAGCTTATAAATTTCTTCGGCTGAAAACCATTGATTCTAAATTTCTAACCAGGACGTGCTGCACCTCGCTTCAACACTATACTTGGCAGGAAAAAATATTTTAGAAACATTGAAAAAATATATTTGATAATTATTGTCCCTTAGATATATATGGAAATCCTGTTATATTATACATCTCAGCATAGATTCCAGCATAGTGCAGTTCTTGATGGTAGATATCGAAAGATCTCTGCATAATTTGCCTGAGTGTGTTGATGTAGTTCACGGTTCTAAAGCCTTTGCGAAAAACAAAACTCATATTTTGTAAGGTGGTATGTAAGCTTTGCCCGTGTGTCTACTGCACTTTTGGGCTTGAGGAGAGCTGTATCTTTCGATTTTAGTGAGCTTCTCCGGCTTAAAGGTAACGTTAGAGCCTTGTGGTGTTTCGAGTTTTATCAAGAGCAGGTACAGATAGAAATGGCTGGCCAACATCTTCGAGCCTTTTTTCGAGCGATTTTCTTGATGGGTTTCACATCCAATTAGTTTTTTGTTGTTGAGAGTCTGAAGCTCAAATTGAGTGGCATTTATTTTTGCTCTGGTGAGTCGATTTGTAGACTACGATTTTGTAAAGAAAAATTAGTAAGTATATTATTATTATTTTTAGCAATATTCCGCAAAACCCCAACCTGTAAGTAAATGAATGAGTGTACGCAAAGGAATGCGTTACACCTCCTTTCCTAGACAGGCAGTGTGGAATATTGCTAAAACTAGTCCTACTATTCTACATAATATTATAATGGCTCGAAACTCGAAGGTTTGGATGGATGTATGTATGGATGATTGTAACTCTTTTACGCAAACTACTGAACAGATTTGAAAGAAACTATACAGTAATATAGCTTATACATCAGAATAACACATAGGCTAAAATTTTAACCGACTTTCGAAATGGAGGAGGTGTTATATTCGTTTTTTTTTATGTTCAACGATTATTCCGCCGTTTGTGAACGGATTTTCAATTTTTTTTCTTTTGGCGTATAGGTTATTAACTCAATTTGGTACGATATTCATAAAAGTGGTGACCTGATGAAGGGATCCATAAGTAATCGAGGGAACTCCTCAAATTTTATATGGAAACATGTGGTGACTTCGGTTTCGTAAGCAGTATTCTAGGCATAATATGCTATAGATAGTAAGATTTTACATCAAGGTATACCATGGTTGGGAAGGTGCTGAGAGAACTCACAGATACAAGTTTGGGAGTTTCGACATTTTTTTAAGAACGGAAAGCATATTATGATACTATGCAAATTAAATTCATCATCATCATCATCACTACCATAAACCATTATAGAACCACTTGACGCTCGCAACTCCGTTGCGTTAAAATTCGTTTATCGCGTGGCAACCGTACATTTTTCCTGGATAAAAACTATCATATGTTCTTTCTCGGGACTCAAAGTATATCCATGCCAAATTTCAGCAAAATCGGTTCAGCGGTTCGCGCGTGAAGAGGTAACAGACAGACAGACAGACACACTTTCGCATTTATAATATTAGTATGGATGTATCGTCCCGTTTTGACCATATTATTGGTACTTTTCAAAGTCTTTTATTATATATCACTTAAACCGCGGGTAACACCGCGGGGCACAGCTAGTAATGTAGGTACAAAATTTTAAGATATGAATTTCCGCAAAGTAACGCCTGGTTCAATTAACTACGATTTTGTAGATTTAGCTATAAGCTTCCGCAACCAGCTTTTACTTGGGGCCGTTATTTATCGGTTTAGCCCATAAAGTTAATAATATCTAGCGGAATATTAACTTTATGGTTTAGCCAGGTCCACATTATAATAAAGATATTTCTGAAAAAAGATTCATAATGTAAGACCTCGAGATTCGGGTACCTTATAATGAAAATTGTACAAATCAGAACTAAGTAGTATACCTAAATAATTGGGAAAGGTCACATCTGTTTTGATGCATAGCATGTTCGCCATCTCGCATAATATTTGCTACACTCGAAAAACACTGAAGATTAAATGCACCTACGATTCATTTAGGTACAGGAAAATAGCATCAATCATTAGAATTTAATATAACTAGCTATTTGACCGAGCTTTGCTGGGTATTCGATAAAACACGAATAAAATGACATTTTCTAAAAATGATTCCTAGCTAGATCGATTTATCGCCCCCGAAACCCCCTATAAGTATATAGGGGGTTTCGGTTTATAAATTTCATGAAAATCGTTGGAGCCGATTCCGAGATTCCAATTATATATTTATATTTAATTGGAATCTCGGAATAGACAAGAATTGCTCGTTTAAAAATATAAGATAAGCTCTGGTAATTGGCTTATTCTTGAAAACAATTTGAACAAAGTGTAAAAAATAATGATTATATACTAACCTTGCATGCGTAGACGCATTTTATCTGTCTGTAATTTGTGTCTTACTACTGATTTAAATACTGTTAATACTTAAATAGTATTTTAGGATTTTGGTAGAAAATAAAGAATATTTCCTATCATATTAAATAAAAAAGTTTTAAATCCTCCTTTGAGAAATTCTGAGGACCGTTTGGGTACGGAACCCTAAAAAATGGAGGGCATCATTATTTTTAAAGAAGAATTATAATTTGTAAATGACATTATTGTTTGTAAACCGACTTCCAACCCACAAAAAAGTAAATTAAATAAAATTGTTATTATTTAAAATTAAAAGAAAATCTCTACTAAATTTTCATACTTGACACAAACAACGTGGAATATTGCACTAAAAAGGTTTAAGAAAGTAATTCACATTTTTTTGAGTTGCTTATAAGCTACATTTATATGTTCATTGTGGCCTCAACCATATTATGAAATTATTGCCAATAAGTAATAATTTTATCCATGTTTGAACTGTGTCGCAATTTTACTTTAAAAGCTCTGAACTTTAAATTTCAATATTTGGAATTGCTTATATTGGCAGATAATTAGGGCAAAAAAGTTTTAAATCTTTTGTTTTTTATTTAAAAAAAAATTCGTCACGGTGAATGGAAGTCAGTGTTTTGCATACATTCCATAAATCTTACATTGTGTATTAATTTCAATGAATTAAAAAAACAGACAAAAAAAGCAGCGGTCTGTCAGAAAGACAGACCGTACGTCCTTAAGAGGATACACCAGGGGCTAGAGAAATGAAAAAAAAAGCACGTGTAATATCTATAGCTGTCTCCCTTACCTCAAGCCTATACCGCAGAACGCGATAGAGACAACTGCAGAAAATCCAGAAAATCAACGATTCGTTGTCCCCTGATTCCTTCTCCAAAACTTAACCGATTTAAGTACTTTTTTCATTAAAGATTAAAAAAAGGCTTGAGCTGTGTTCCTATGTTTTGCTTTTTTTTGTATAATCTAGCCAAATCTGTTTTCTGGACGTTTGAACACAGCGGAAAATCTGGCCATTTTTTTGGGTTTTTGAACGTTCATATCTTATTTAATAATTAAATTATGAAAAAAAAGAAAACATAGGGACATCGTATTAGTGGTCGTAGATATTCAGGAAAAAAATTATAACTCTACTAGCATTATCCAGGGAGGAAACAGGGGACAACGTTTGTATGGAAAAAAGGGCGGTGTGGACTCCTCTTAAGTATTTTACAATTTTTAAAAGTACATAGCTAAAGGTTAATAATATCGTGCATAATAATATTGCCCCATCACTTAGTCAAAAGCTGGCGACAACCCAGGTCTTACCCTTAGCAAACACCGCGTTATTTTATTATGCTTAGCCCCAATTTCACCAACGTCTGTTAGTCTTAACAGCTTGTTAAAATGTCCTGTCTTCTCTTTCATTCATATGAAAAACGAAAGAGCTAACGTGATACTAATTCGAGCATTAACTTTACCAGTCGTTGGTGAAATTTGGCCTTAAGTTACCATCGTGGAATAACGCGACACAATAGCTTATCTATTGTTATCGCGGCCGGATGCGGCCGCTTAGGGCTTCAAGAATTAAAGGTATATACGTTCCGAAATATACAGTAAAGATCTATGAATCTAATAAAGATTAAACATGGATGATAATAATGATTTCTAAAATATTTTATAAAAAAAATTACTGTTCTACTCCTAATCGATAATAATTTGTTATAAATTGGTAATTTATATTATAAGGATGATAGCGATGATGACTTTTACTAATAGTGAGGTGGTGGTATATTAATATATTATAAATAGGCTTACAGTTTTTTAAGATATGCCGAAATTTTACGTAGTTACCTATCTTTTACAAGAGTTCTGTTCAATGTTGGATTGGAAAAACTCATAAAACTCAAGTAGTGCTTGCAATTATTTAAGGAATGCCCACACGATAGATTTTCAATTGTTATGCGACAACCGAGTGCCGCTTGGGGATTGTCGGGTTAAGGAATGCCAAAAATGTTAACGGTTTCAATTCCACTGACTTTGGAATCAAACTACAACTTTGAATGAGAAGCCTTTTTTTTCTAATTAAGACTTTATCGTAAAACGATAATGCCGTGAATGAGAAGTCTTCAAATGAGAAAGTGTTTTTTATGGTTTCAGTTATTTAAGCAATGTCGAAATTCTCATATCAAAATTCTCCAGATTTATCCATCCTACTTTTAACTTTGCCTTGCTCGGCAATTATTTTTTCAAAATTTGCTTTGGGTCAGATAGTTTTTGAGTTTCAGGGAAGAGAGAAAAAGTAGCATATATTCGGTTTTATTATTTAGAATAATTAGATCATTACTCACAGGTGAACTCCCTGGCGCTGGCGCAAGAGACGGCCGCGAGCAGAACCACCGCTCGCCACATGGCTGACGACTGACACATCCGTCTTATCGCAGAGACCACTCTTGTTGTTGGCGACCCGCGGTGTACAAACTTTGAGGTGATTTGTTACATTGTAGCGACAGCGGTGCGGTAGGTCGGTAGTAGTTGTGCCCCGCGATTACGTCTGCGCCACTGCCATGGTCATTGCTCAAACTTTGGAGGTCATGCTTCGGAAAATATCAGGATTTTCGTCTGAAGAAAGTTTCGTAGCCCGATTTTTAAATATTTTTATAAAGAATTTAAAATTTATTTTTATGATTAAATTCGGTCGGGGCCCTTTTCTTCTCCTCCTATTTCTTTTTATGTGTTCTTTGTGTGTGTGTCTATCGGTCTACATTATTGTGTCAAACCTTTTCTATATGACGACATTATAATGGGTAATAACTAATAACCATGCTTTCCTTTCCAATATTATTGTAGCAATGATGCTACAATCATTTAATTAATAATAATATTTATGGTCGCTTCATACCACGTCAGTCTGGCCCCGCGCTAAGTACCTGAAGGACTTGTGTTACGGGTACCAGACAACGGAAATATATTTAATACTTTTATACTATACATATATTTAAGATTTTTATTATATTATACACATATTTAATACACCATCCATGACCCAGGAACATTGAAAACTTTTTGTTCCCTCGGCGGGATTTGAGCCCGCGACCCCCAGCTTGAGCTATCAAAAGCCCACCAACTGAGCAACAGAGGTCGTCATTATTATAATTATTTTATCAAAAATGTCCAATGTCCGTATTTGTTGTCACTTAAATGCCTATGGTATACTATTATATTATGCTAAATAAATCTGTTTTGTGCTAATTAAATTATTTAGAGCAGGGTTTCTCAAACTTTCGGCTCCACGAACCCCTATTAATATTTCCAGGTGACAGCGAACCCCTAACTAATTAAATCCCCCCCCCCCCAAGAAAATAAAAAAATAAGAAAACAAGGTTCTTATTTGAATAAAAGAAAACATATTATTATTATAAAGTGCCAAACGAGTGCCTCGCTTGCCTGCCAGTTATCAAGCCACCATTACGGAAATCTTGTCGCGAACCCCCTGCCCTCGAATGGCGAACCCCTAGGGGTTCGCGTACCACACTTTGAGAAACCCTGATTTAGAGGAATGTGTATCGTGAATATCGTCAATGACATCGCATAACATTTACTGGTTTATTGAAGGCGAGGATAAACCCCAATTTGTTATTCTGTGACTCCCGGTTTACCTAGTTCCAATATAATAACGAAGTGTTAAAAAATATGAGATATGAAGTACAATATTTAAAATACCTTAAACCATAAACATTTTAATAAAACGTAATACTTTGGCTGTAATTAATTTACAAACTCACCTCCGAAAAACTCTATTTCATCGAAATATAAGTATTAACTAGGATAATTATACATTTTATTTGAATAAATTGTTAGTAAATCTATATTAAAATCTCTTTAACCGAACAATTTTGTTTCTTAATATTTATTTCCAAAAATATTTAAAATAGACATGAAAAATAGAGAAGATCCGCTCGAGTAGTTACAGTTTTATGCTAAGCTAAAATGAATCTTATTGCGCTGCATATACGCTTGTTCTTTGGTTGTGTGCAAGGTTATCGTTTTTGATTGAGATTAATCCCCGCCTTAAACAAGTTTTCGAGGCCGAAATCACTAACCTTCTCACTGTCCTTTATTGATACCATTATTGGATGGGCTAGGTCTTTAAACGATAAAATATCTACATTTCCTTCGAACACAGCGTTTTATGAGTTTGTCCAATGATCTAAACAGCAGTGCAAAACATATGTTGCTGTTTTGTGAGGAGTTTCCTCGATTACTTATGGATCCTTCATCAGATCACCACTTTTGTGAATATAATATAAAATTATTATGATACCCGTAGGATACCTACATACCAAAAGAAAATTTTTGGAAATCGGTTAACAAACGGCGGAGTAATCGTTGAACATAAAAAAACAAACATAACACCTTTTTTGAAAGTCGGTTAAAATTGTAGCCTATGTATTATTCTGATGTATAAGCTATATTATTGTAAAGTTTCATTAAAATTCGTTTAGTAGTTTTTGCGTGAAAGAGTAACAAACATCCATACATCCAAACAAACTTTCGCCTTTATAATATTTAGTAGGATGTTATTACATTAGGTATTTTTATTATAACTAGATATCGCCCAATGGTCGAAATTCGACCTTAGTTTCAACCATAGACTTAATTTCAACGAAATTAGTTATTTTTATATTTTGTAAAAAATATTGACTTTGTCATTTTTTTTTAACTCTTGTCTCTGGGACTTAGCTGATCTCAGGCTGGCCGTGTACGCATTGTCTAATAGTATCTTAGATTCAATAAAAAAAACTATAATTCGTTTTCAATTTGTCAACTTGTTGTCAACAGACTTCAACCATAAATAAAAGAGTATAATTCGTATGTATAGGCTTGTCACTCAAAAATCTGTCATTTCTCATGTGTGTGTGTTGTAGTGTGTGTAATGTTTTATTTGTTAAAAAAATGTATGATAAAAGCATAATTTCAAAATTATATTATCTCGATGCACTCCTTCACCATATAAACTATAACTGTGCAAAATTTCATGCACCTACGTTTCCCCATTTTTCGTAAAAAGGGTTACAAACTTTTTCTTTCGCGTATTAATATTATTATATTATTTTTTAAATTTATTTAAAACTTTTGCACGTTTCTGTACAAAGGCGGGCTTAACGCCTCGTGGCATTATTATTGTTACGGTACATGGTATACGGACACGTGGTGCGCAAGTACATACTCGAACCTTCTAGAAAGGTCTAATGTTTGTTTACGTGTTTACCCTTTATTTGTTAGCGTGTTTGAATTTAGACCTTATGACTGAGTACATAAGGTCTAAATTAAATTCAACTTACTGCACTTATCGCAAGGACGGCAGTTTTATTGTGGTACATGCCCGAGCCTCCGAGAAATTTCCCACGGTTGTTTACTTGTTTACGTGAATCGGGAAATTTCTGGAATTCGTCTCGCCATATAAAAAGAGCCGCAGGCAGGCCCGGCGAGTTAGTTCAATCTGAGCGATCGACGCGACATCAAGTGATCAATAGTGAGTGAACCAGTGAAACCTGCGACTTGGCTACGACCTAGGACAGTGATAGTGCTTAGTGATTGGACCTAGTGATTAGTGTTTGGACTTAGTGCTAAGTGTTGTGGCTTAGTGTTTAGTGCAGTGTTAATAAAGTCTTCAAGAGAGTCACCAGGTCTTTCTCTCCAAATCCTCGAACCCTAGCACGTAACAACTGGTGTCAGAAGTGCGATTTGGAGATGCCATTGACTCCGAGAGAGGACTTCAAGGGGAGTGTCAGGACAAGGGCGCAGCGAGCTGCTGCCATTGACTCCGAGAGGGGAGTTGCGGAGGCCACACCCACTGGGGACCAAGCTCCGCCCACTGAGGGACAGGTCCCACTCACTGGCCCCGCCCACCTGGCTCCGCCCACTGACCACGCCCACCAGGCTCCGCCCACTTTGGGCGAAGCCACGCCCACTGGCTCCGCCCACCGGGACACGCCCACTGGCCACGCCCCTCAGGCTCCGCCCACTTTGGGCGTGGCCACGCCCACTGGCTCCGCCCACCAGGCCCCGCCTACTCAGGCCACGCCCACTGGCGCCGCCCACTGGGCCCCGCCTGCTCAGGCCCCGTCGACTAGTTCCATCTATCCTGCTACGCCCGTAGTTTCTACGGCCCCTCAAATGGCCCTTCAATTGGAAAGCATAATTGAATTAATTCAGGCTTTGCAGGAGTCTCAAAAAGCTGAAAGTCAGGCGTTGAAAGATTCTCAAAGGGCAATGATGGAGGCCCAAGACCGCAAGCTCGGCGCTTTGCAAGAGTCACAAGACCGCAAGCTCGGCGCTTTACAAGATTCTCAAAGAGCTGAAATTCACGCTTTGCAAGAGTCACAAGACCGCAAGCTCGGCGCTTTGCAAGAGTCACAAGAGCAACAAAAGGACCTCCAAGAGAAAGCGCTTTTAGCTATAAAGGATGTCAGTGACACGGTGACTAAGCTTCGTAAAGATGTCGACGTAATGAAAGAACGAGTTACTGGGTTAGAGACGGTTGTGGAAAATTTGAAAACCGGATTCACAGAACTACAGAAGAGAGTAGTGCGCCTAGAAACTACGGGAGTACTGGTGTCTAGTGGAGTCACTGGTGTGGCGCAAGGACCAAGAGTAAAGGTGCCACCGTACGACGGCACTACTTCTTGGAACGCTTATCGTCGGCAATTTCAGACTGTTGCTACCGCAAACGGATGGACGGAGGAGCAATGCTTGACCGCTCTCACTGTTGCACTCAGAGGGCAAGCTGTGTCGGTTCTGGAGGCACTGCCACATACGGGAAATGGTTTCCAAGACCTGATGGAGGCACTGGAATCCAGATACGGGGAGCGACACCTGGAGCACGTGTTCCGTGCCCAACTGCGTGACAGAGTCCAACGTTCAGGAGAAGGACTTCAACAATGGGCGTTGGAAATTGAAAAACTCGTCAGGAAGGCATATCCAGGAGCCGACACCAAGATGGTCGACACAAATATTGTTCAAGGATTTGTCGACGGAATCAAAGACTTGGAGGTCAGGGCTGCAGTAAGACTTGGTCACCATACCTCGCTAAAGGAAGCATTAGCGCATGCTTTGGAAGTCGAGGCTGTGCGCCATGACATACGGCAGACCCATAAGATCCACAAGGTCTCTGAAGAAGTCAAGGAAGTTAAGGCTTCCACGAGGAAAAGATTTGAAGCCATGTGCTATAAGTGTGGTGAGAGGGGCCATCTTCAGCTAAACTGTCCGCAGAAGAAGACCCAGATGGCAAGGATAAAAAGGATCGAGGAACAAATGGAGGAGTTGAAGAAGCAAGCGGTTTCGTCCCCTACCCGGAATCATGGGGAACGAATAGAATCCAGAACTAAGGGGCGAGTACTGGATGACGCGGAGAAAGCCCCGGTAACTGTTACCTCCCAGGCACGGAGCGGAACAAAGAGAACAAGTAATTTGGGGCACATGGAGAATGAAGCTATGAGAAAGGCTCAAGAAAGAGATGACGACCTTCGGCACATCATCACATGGAAGAAACGGGGTGACATAAAACCAATCTGGAGTGAGGTTGCACCCACTGGCGCTGTCACTAAGGCGTACTGGGAGCAATGGGACAGTCTGATACTTCAGGACGGACTACTCTACCGGAAATGGCAGAAGGCTAACGGCAGAGAGTTCTATTTTCAGATAATTGTCCCAAGGGCAAGAGTACCAGATGTTCTCCGCGAGATACATGAGGGCGTATCAGGGAGTCATCTAGGCGTCAAGAGGATGCTAAGGAAAGTGCGAGAACGATTCTTCTGGTTGCATTGGAGAGATGATGTGCAGGATTGGTGCCACAGATGTATTACTTGCGCTGCTGTAAAGGGACCACAGACCAGGAGTAGTCGTAGGAACAGCGTGGCGCGTTACCATGGCAGTAACAATGATGCTCGGGACGAGCATCTCTAAGAGGGGAGTAGTGTTACGGTACATGGTATACGGACACGTGGTGCGCAAGTACATACTCGAACCTTCTAGAAAGGTCTAATGTTTGTTTACGTGTTTACCCTTTATTTGTTAGCGTGTTTGAATTTAGACCTTATGACTGAGTACATAAGGTCTAAATTAAATTCAACTTACTGCACTTATCGCAAGGACGGCAGTTTTATTGTGGTACATGCCCGAGCCTCCGAGAAATTTCCCACGGTTGTTTACTTGTTTACGTGAATCGGGAAATTTCTGGAATTCGTCTCGCCATATAAAAAGAGCCGCAGGCAGGCCCGGCGAGTTAGTTCAATCTGAGCGATCGACGCGACATCAAGTGATCAATAGTGAGTGAACCAGTGAAACCTGCGACTTGGCTACGACCTAGGACAGTGATAGTGCTTAGTGATTGGACCTAGTGATTAGTGTTTGGACTTAGTGCTAAGTGTTGTGGCTTAGTGTTTAGTGCAGTGTTAATAAAGTCTTCAAGAGAGTCACCAGGTCTTTCTCTCCAAATCCTCGAACCCTAGCACGTAACATTATTATTATGATGATGATGATAATTGTACTTTTTTACCAATAATTATTATTACTTATAAATAATTACACATATAACTGTGTGCCTGTGTAATTATTTATAAGTAGGGTCTGGCCTGACAAAATGGTTAATGGGTCCATAGAATATCAGGGGCTGTGGAACCCACAGTCATGAACCTGAGTGGATTCCATTTCGACGGTTTGACCATTACACTGCCTACCCATTTCTCTTTGAATGCGCCTTATATGCCTCGATATTTGCGTAGGGAATTACTTTGGGATACTTATTTTCGCAAAATCAATAAAGTTTCATATTACTTATTGTTTTTTTTCTGTTTATTTGTTTTGTGAATTTGTTGTTTTTTATATATATTTTTTTTTACCCTGGTATATAATCATAGTATTTATCTGTATTTGTATTGTTTTAAATCTTGATTGTACTACAATGTATTGTGTCGTGCTTTTCATGTAGGTACTTTATGTAATGTTCAAATTCTTGCTGAATAAACGTTTATTTATTTACTTATTAAAATATTATATAATTATAGTAAACAAAGAAAACACTTAAACATATCCAGCCAGTCGCCAATATACCCGGCCCCAGTGGAACACGAGCTCTTCGTGGCGGCTTCGTTTCGCCGCGACGAGCACCGCGTCCCTTTCGTAGGCCCCACAGTACTTGCTCGCTCGGTCCTCTTCAGGAGACGAAATATGCATAGAATCTGATACTTGGTATGATCGCGGAACAGGCTGTGAGTCTTTTCAGTGCGGGTTGGAGCTACACCAGCAGGGAGATGGTCCTCATCACGGGCCACTCCACCAGCAGCGTCAGGGGCAGCGCCAGCACGTACGAGAAGAACACCGTCGCGCATATCTCCATCGCCTTAAATGAAATTCAAATCAATTAAAAAAATATTGACGCTTTAGAATTAGTTTGTACGACCTCTGTGGCTCAGTTGGTGGGCTGTTGGTAGCTCAAGCCGGGGGTCACGGGTTCGAATCCCGCCGATAGAACAAACAGTTTTCAAAGTTCCTGGGTCATGGCGTATTAAATATGTGTATCATATATTATAAGTAATAAAAATCTTAAATATGTATATTATAAAAGTATTAAATATATTTCCGTTGTCTGGTACCCGTAACACAAGTCCTTCAGGTACTTACCACGGGGCCAGACTAACGTGGTGTGAAACGTCCATAGATATTATTATTATTATAGTTACTTAGGCGGTCTACAACAGTACCGCAAGCACTGATACAGTATATTTTTAGAGAAATTGGCCCTTTAACCAAGTCATTTTCTTTATAGAGTCGCAGATAAAAATGTCTGAAATTGACATAACTTTTAAGTCTTAAGTTTTCGATAGTACAAAGTAGTCGTTCGATTCGTGTAGTGACAATTCCATAGAAGAAAACGTCTTGGTTGAAGGGCCAGATTTATAAGTAGATGGCGGACCTACATATCGGGTATGGGCTATGGCGAACCCAGCAGTCAGCTGTCTGACCTGATATAACCCATCCAAGATACATAGATAATTAGATATGCCAATAAATCAATTTCATTGATGGTAATAAGCGTTGCCAGACGTCCCGATTTCGGCGGGACGTCCCGATTTTTTCATCAAAATTAAATGTCCCGCGCGGGACAGGCTCAGTCCCGCTTTTCGGGGAAAATCCGAACGTACGTGCAGCGTGCTGACTGCTGAGAAAGAAAGGTGCGTAATGAAGATAAGAGTATGGGAGGTAGAGGGGTGGATTTTCTTTGGCTACTTTAGCTACCTATTGTCACGTAAACGTTATTTTAACGCAAATAAAAAGAGAAACATTAAAACACTTTTGATTTTATACCTTTTTACTTTGTCCCGCTTTTGACTGAAGAATCTCGCTTTTTCACTCAAAATGTTCCAAAGTCCCGACTTGGCACAAAAAAAATCTGGCAACGCTGATGGTAATAGACTTTCTAAGGCCTTTCCCTTCTTTTCAGCTTCGTAGTCAATTTAAGAATTCAGTGCGATTGTCAAGTGCTTACCGACTTTCGTATGCTGAACTCCATGAGACTGCGCCGGTTGGCGACTAGGGTCTTGTTGACGCACCAGTGAAGCACCAGCACGCTCAGGTTGAGGCTGGCCAGCAGGTGCCAGCCGCGCCACGCCAGCAACCGAGACACCATACCTAAACACGCATTGACATATTGTAGCATTGCAATTTATACAACCGTATTCATAATGCACCGAAATACTACTCATATAAATATGGAGAGAGAGGAGAATTCGCAAAAATGTGTGGATATACGCCTACCTACAAACAACCTGCGGTATACCTATTGGAAATGTGATTAAATCATTATATTTTAGGCACTTATGATTTTTTTTCGCAGACCTCTTTTAGCTTCTTAACTAAGAATAGGCATGATGACTATTTTTTTTCTTATCGGTAATTAAAAGACACTTAAAAAATAGAAACATCGTTGAAAGAATGACTCTGATAGCTTAAAAATTCACCAAGATATGACAATTCAAATACCTCATAAAAAAGACCTGCCCGAAACGCTCCATACAAAGTGCTACGAAAGTATGACGTCAGTCTTTCGTAGTTTGTACGCATCGGGAGACAACTTTGTTCGACAGGTATATTAAATATTGCGTTTATGAAAGTGGTTTCATAACAAAAGTTGCTTTTAATTGCAGAAGTTATCGAATTGTATACAAATATTAAGAAATTTAATTGAAAAAAAATTCGACTTGAATATCCAACTTTGAAGGCGCATAACAAAAAAAAATACAAATGCTACGACACAAAGGTCTCAATTTTTGGTTTTTCGCCAATTAATTTTATTCTATGACGAAATTAAAGCTTATTAAATTCTCTATGAATTAGATTATATACAGTTTTTCCAAATTCTCTATTACACGCTCAGGAAAAGTGAAAATTAAAAAAGTTTTTTAGGGGGGCTCCCATACAACAAACGTGATTTTTCAAACATTTTTTGCTCGGTATCAATGATGACAACAGGTAGGCACTTGAAATTTTCACAAAAACCTTAATTAGATATGTACTTTAATAATTATGAATAATATTTAAATAAAATAAAAAATTAAGGGGGGCTCCCATACAAAAAAGTAATTTTTTGGCCTATTTTTGCTATTGATACGGAACCATTCGTGCGCGAGTCCGACTCGCACTTGGCCGATTATTTTTCCACCCTCACTCTGGAAAAGTGAGCTCATTCCCGATTATTCATGATGTTTTTTATACATATAACTAAGCTGGCAAACAAGAGTATGGTATACCATGTAAAATGGTTACCATAATGCCTATGCGACGTCTGCAGCACCAGGGGCGCTACAGATGCCTTGCCGCTTTAAGGGGTGTGTTGAGGGAATGGGTGAGGGGATGAGGGATGTAGGGTTCGGTGAGTGAGACCCTTTCACTCACCAAACGAAGCATAAACGAAAGAGTATAATTCGTATGTATAGGCTTATCACTCAAAAATCTGTCATTTTTCCTAGTGTGTGTATTGTAGTGTGTGTAATGTTTTATTTGTTAAAAAAATGTATGATAAAAGCATAATTTCAAAATAATATTAGCTCGATGCACTCCTTCACCATATAAACTATAACCGTGCAAAATTTTATTCACCTACGTTTCCCCATTCTTCATCAAAAGGGATACAAAGTTTTTGGCTCACGTATTAATAATATATATTATATAGATTCTTCTCCTTTTATTTGAAGGGTTGTTGAAAATTAAGGAAGGTGTACGTTAAACACTTACTTAATAAATAATACGCCTATGAACTTATTTTTGTTACAAGATCGCGTGTTGTTAAAATTTAATTCCAAGTTTAATCTACTTACTCTCAGCGTTGATGATGATGCCTAGTATAAGGACACAAGACAGGAAGGCGTAGACGGGCCGCTCTATGTACGCGTTGGTGGTGAGCACCGAGGACCGGCCGAAGTGGACGGCGTCGGCCACCGCCCACGCCACCACTAGCGGCAGCATCACGTGATATAACCACGTGAACACCTGTATATAATTATAGTAAGAAGTAACTTATATCGTTGGGATAAAGACCCTGCCCTGCCAGAGGTAAATTACCTCTGAATTTCGAAGTAAATTACCTACGAATAATAAAAACAAATTACGTAAAATATATACTTAAACAAATATAATAAAAATGAGCAAATTGGCAGTCTACAGCTGAAGCAGCATATTATGCCAGGCGAATCGATTTATTAAAAATCAAAAGAATAGATATGGTAAAAGGATAGTTTTAGAAAATATTGAGCCAATTCGTTGTTTTCATGGTTACCTATAATAGCTAAGCGTTGATAAATACTTTTGTAAAGTTCCTAGATACTTAACTTAGCATCCATCATAATATTATTATGACTTTTACCAGTTTCTTAACTTACTAAGCCTAAAGTAAATAACAAATTCAATGTAAGAGCTATGTAACGACCAAACCAAACGTTGAACAACTTTTCTAAACAAAATAGATGTACACATACCCTATTATTGTTGAGGTTGATGTTATGTTTTCTGAGGTGATTGTAGACGTGCGCCAGGATGAGTCCCATCAGACAGGCGGGCAGGCTGCCCCACGGGGTCTGGTAGTAGTCGCGGAACGACGCTGAATTGGTGAAGGTCACGCGATTGTTCCTGGAATTATTAAACACTAGCTGATGACGCCTGCGAGTCCGTTGCGCCAAAATTCGTTTGTCGCCCGAGAATCGTACACTCTTCTGCAACAAAAACTATTTTCTTTCCCGGGACTCCTAGTATCTACATACCCAAATTTCATCAAAATCGGCTATTCGGCTTATCGGTTTAAGCGTGAGGAGGTAACAGACAGAGAGACACACTTTCGTATTTATAATATTAGTATGGAAGTTGTTGACGGAGAATGTAGGAGACAAGAATAAAAAAACCGGTCAAGTGCGAGTTGGACTCGCCCATGAAGGGTTCCGCAGCAGCAATAAGGTTTATTTCTATGGAATTAAAAGGTTTTCGAATTATTTTTTATATTTCAGTTGATTTAATGAAAGTTAAATTAAGGTTTAGGTACTATTTATGACGTATAAAAAAACTACTAGCTAGATCTCGTTCAAACCAATTTTCGTTGATAGTTTTTATAGTAATGTATATCATAATTTTTTTTTAGAATTATCATGCCTCTACTTATACCACTTTGGGAGAGTCTCTCTTGCAAACTGTTCAGGTTAGAAAAAAATTATATTAGAAACCTCAATATTATGATTTTTGGAGACCTAACCTAAAATATCCTACCTAATCTATAGATACACGTATAGATTATATGAATTTTTTTTTGTTTCAGTTGTACCTACCTACCCCTAAAGTTTTTAATAATTTTTCCATTTTTAACCGACTTCCAAAAAACGAGGAGGTTATTGTATCAAAATCTTAATGCGGTTCACAGACTACATCTACTTACCAAGTTTCAATAGTATAGCTCTTATAGTTTCGGAGAAAAGTGGCTGTGACATACGGACGGACAGACAGACAGACAGACAGACATGACGAATCTATAAGGGTTCCGTTTTTTGCCATTTGGCTACGGAACCCTAAAAATGATACCTACTTTTGCAGAATACATACATAACAAATTTTGAAAATATTAAAATGCAAAATGACGCTAAACTAGTAGCAACTGAGATGTCTGACAGATGATTTGTGGCAGTACCCACAATTAGCCTAACATTCCTGCATCGCGCTATCGAAGTTTTCTGAGCGCGTCAGTATTAGGGAATGCAATCTCGTTCTCGCGAGATCTCGGCCTTTTTTAGCGAGATTGATCTCGGACGAAAAACAGGCGAGATCTCGCGAGTTTGACGAGATTTCACTTGAGCATAAAACGTCTATTCGAAGCGCGGACTGACACGGACGGAGTTGCGATCACGGAGTAAAAACAAAGAGGAGCTGACCTAAGCAACTGTGCACTGTGATTTTCAACTAGGTCCTGAATTTTGACGTCTCGTTGTTTTGTTAGTTACAAAAGAACTGTTTTATTACTAAAAGATTTGTGTTTGATAGTGTGCGCTTTTATAATTCTGGACGTCACGTTATCGTGGACGCCGTCTGTCACGATAAAACGTTGGGTACGTTCAATGCCCTTTTGATTTTACGCACCGCGGACGTTTTGTGCGGTTCAGAAGTGTATATTATGTCGTGATGTCCTCTAACGTGCACGTTTAAAAGTTATCGTCGACGGAAATTTAAAAACGTCTTCATAATATATTTCCATACATTGTACTTCCCTATGTTACCGTTTTACCGCGGACGTCCACGATATTACCGCCACGTCCAAAATTATAAAAGCGCACATTAGAAGAGAAGACTGGTTGTTTCTTACATTTGTTATTTGATCGATATTAGATACTCGTACGTACTTATGTCAAACTTTACTACTTAAAAATTATTTAAAACAAATACGTCAAACAATGTTTGATGCATAAAATTATATTGAAAAAAATCGTGAAAATTAATGATAATCTTATAATTAGAGATGTTCCGATCATGACTTTGGCCAACTAGCCGACTAGCCGATTAGTCGGTTGCAAAGAAGCCGACTAATCGGCCGACTAGTCGGCCAACCGACCATGGTTTCAGATGTTTTCGTAACGCTTTGTTTACTGCTGATTCGCGGGTAAATCGCATACACAGCCTGCGAACGTGTCGGATCGTGTTTTGGTTATATTGACGTCATGATATAAAGCGGTAAAGCTATGCAATAGCTTTACCACGGCAGTCTCCGAGTGCCACACGTATTTTTTTATTATAATGTTTAGAATGAAGAAGATATTATTATGTTGTTATTTAAAAATGTCACAGATATTTATTTACAAGCAAGTAATTTCAAGAACAATTCACTTAATTTCAAAATAATCAAGGTTTTTCTTAAATGTAATATAAATAATAGTAAAATAATAAAAAGCCTGATAGTCGGCGCTTTTTGCCGACTATTCGCCGACTAGTCGTCGCCGACTACAAAAGTGGCCGGATAGTCGGCTTTACCGACTAGTCGGCGACTAGTCGGCACATCTCTACTTATAATACTTATAATATATATTACTTTTTTAGGGTTCCGTACCTCAAAAGGAAAAAACGGAACCCTTATAGGATCACTTTGTTGTCCGTCTGTCCGTCCGTCCGTCTGTCAAGACCCTTTTTCTCAGGAACGCGTGGAGGTATGAAGCTGAAATTTATATCAATTACTCAGGTCTACTGTCCCTTGAAGCTGTGAAAAAATCAAACTTCTAAGCCAACGCAATCAAAAGATACAGCCGTTTATGCCGCAAATTTTCGACACTTGCAAGGGAATCAAAACCTACAGGGTGCTTCCCGTGAACTCAGAATCTTGAAATTTGGTACGAAGCAACGTCTTATAGCATAGATAAAGGAAAAATTACGAAAACCATAAATTTTTAGTTACATCACATAATATATTTTTTTTTAATAATTTTAAACTTACTACCCATTTCCTCATAAACGCGTAGAGGTATTAAATTGAAATTCATACCAAATACTCAGGTCTATAATACCTTTAAGCTGTAACAAAATCAAACTTCTATGTCAACGCAATCAAAAGAAACAGCAATTTAAGCTGCATATTTTGAAACTCGCAAGTACTCGCAAGGGAATCAAAACCTAAAGGGTACTTCCAGTCGACCTAGAATCTTGAAATTTGGCATGAAGCAACGTTTTATAGCACACATAAAGGAAAAATTCCGAAAACCTTAAATTTTTAGTTACATTACAAAATATATATTTTTTAATAAATATAAACTTATTACTTTTTTCCTCATGAACGCGTAGAGCTATCAAGTTGAAATTCATATCAAATACTTAGATCTAATTGCCTTTAACCCGTGAAAAAAAAAAAATTCTAAGTCAACGCAAAAACGCAAAACGCAAAAGTACAACCATTGATACCGCATATTTTGAAACTCGCAACTACACGCAAGGGAATTAAAACCTAAAGACCACTTCCCGTTGACATAGAATCTCGAAATTTGGTAAGAAGCAATAGCTTACAGCACAGGTAACAGAAAAATTCCGAAAAGCTTAAAATTTTAAGTAGTTATACCACCAAAAAAATTGTGATTGTAAACATAATTGTAGTTACAGCAATGACCGCGAGTTATTATACTACGAGTATGTATGGGGAGGGCAACATTTTTCAAACGGCAAAGACGACCTCACTCATCGTCATTCAATCCCGATGTTTTGGTGAATGTAGCTGTATAATCTAAATGCGTCCTAACTGCTTAAAGTGTTATACTTATAATTAAATTCAATGACATATGTGTTAATATAAAATAAAGGATTACTTAAACGATAAAGAGATCTTTGTCTTAAATTTATGCTCCTCCATCTTTCCCCATTGTAATGTTATGAATTTCATTTTGCAATAAAAATACCATAGTTATGACTCGATTGTCGTAATGAACGAACTTTGTAAACCTTGCAGGTTTGTACGGAACCCTCGGTGCGCGAGTCCGACTCGCACTTGGCCGGTTTTTTTGTAATTTATTCAATTATTGTGATTATTTGCAAAAAAACCCACCAAACTGCTAATCTCGCGAGATGTCGAAATTGGCGAGATCTCGCGGTATTGTATTCATAAACTCGCGGGATCTCGCTTGAGCCCCAATCTCGCGAGATTTGCATTCCCTAGTCAGTATATATATGACAGCTGAATTGTATCACGTGGGCTTCGGCCTGACCGGGCATACCACCTCGCTCGGTCGGAAGATCTTCCTTTGTGGCGGCCACGCATATTCCCACATTGGTGACCCTCGACAGAACACGCCTCCTTCATCATCATCACTCCCCCGCCCCTCCGCACCGCGCCAGCCAGCATCGCCTCATCGGGTACCTCTTCCACTAGCCGCAATGTACCGCGGCCTGGGCGACCCCGCATCAGCATCATCAGACTTTCTCACTACACCGACCGGTCAGCAAGCAGAGCACATCTCTCCTGGTCAGCACGTAGCATCGGCCCCGCACGGCAGCTATCCGACTCACTGGATCCCGTGCAGCAGCTTACAGTTCCGACTCACTGGGACTCACTGCAACAGTTCCGACTCGCTGGAACTCACTGGCACTAGTGCCTCAAGCGACAAGACTTCAATATTCGAGCTCCGGTCTTCGGGGGGGAGTGATGTGGCGGTACCCACAATTCGCCAAACATTCCTGCATCGCGCTATCGAAGTTTTCTGAGCGCGTCAGTATATATAATTATGACAGCTGAATTGTATCACGTGGGCTTCGGCCTGACCGGGCATACCACCTCGCTCGGTCGGAAGATCTTCCTTTATGGCGGCCACGCATATTCCCACAGATTTATAAAAAATTTCACAGTATATCACTTAAATACTTATTATACTTTCACGCATGAAGTGGATAAAATCGGCGCTACTTACTTTGGCAAAATTATTGCGAGGAACGACTCCCACTGATTATAGTAGATAAGTATTCCGTTTACGAGACATGCTAGAAGGCACATGGCACTCAACGTAGGCACCGGTCGCCATGTAATCTTCGACAGGGTAATCAAGATGAGAGATGCTACGATGTGCAATTGAAAATCCACAGCCAGAAACCTAGAACAAAGACATTCAAACAATTTTTTAGCTGTCTAGAAATAAGGGAATACTTTCCTGAAGATAAGTTGATTCTAGTTTACGAAAAAAGTAAAAAAAAAACTAAGCTAAAGAATAAGAAACTCAAATAATGTACTGACCAGGTTTGAACCAAGCAGTGGTTGTCGTTGTCGACGAGGTTGTGCAGGAACAGCGCGTGCCAGAGGAACTTGCGGCGGCAGACGTCGCTCTCCTGCAGCACCAGGTTCGGCCACAGCGGCCCGTCGCCGGTGTAGCGCCACCACGTCGCCGCGAACCCCACCACCACAAGATGAACTGGTAGTATTCTGCCAATGTCAGACAAAGTTTATCCTACCAAAAACTTTTTCATGTACTTACAAATGTTGCCAAGATGAGAACATTTATAGTTCGTTGTGTCAAAAAGTACTGAGATCTTATGTAGAGCCAAGTTTCTAACCTTACATACTCAGCCCTACATCTAAAAACCTTAATTTTACACTAAAGCGGGGCAAAATATTTCATAATAATATAATGTGTCAGCCGCACGAGAAGAATCTAAAACCTCTACACATTAGTCAAAATCGGTGGCCTGGCCATTTTTCATTAGTTACGGTATATTAAGTTCAAAGCCCTGACGAATAACAAAATGGCCAAGCCACCGATTTTGACTAATGTGTAGAGTTGTTGATGACGAAAATTGAAGATGAAAGTGCACAGTGTGGACATAGCTAATAAGCTAATTTTGAAAAACAAAATCCTCACCTCGCCATTCTGCGCAGTGTGTTTTTAGGGAGACTTCCGTAACTCAGGTCCTTATTTTTGGATAGAATACTGTAGGCCATGAAGAACGTTGACAGCACAACGAACGTCTGAACTATTGGAGCGCCGTTTTTGGCAAATATCATTGAGGGTTGATATTCCAGCTGAAAATAGATTTTAATTTAGACAAGTATATATACGGTATACTGAGTCTAAGTCCTTAGTTTTGTTTCTACCTTTTCAATATAATCAGGGTTGGATATAAACATATGGTGAGAGGTTATGAACGCGTGAACGATGATGACTAAAATCATCATGATCATCCTGAAACCAAAAAAATACTGATGTGAAACAACTCATCACAACACTCCACCTATTCCACGAGAATCTTGGGTATTAAGATTAAAGAGACTTAAGTAATCGCAGAATATTACCTCAATCCTTGTATAGGTGCTAGCTTCATTCGCTGAGAGCTCACGACTTCACGCGCAAAAGTTATTTCCTGCCAGTTTGACCGTATGGACCACGCCAATAGCAACTCTGAAGAAAATATTCAAAATGTAATTCAAGAGTCTAGAAGAGAGGCAATTTGCTACACAAATTGAATATAAGATGACTCACTATTTTCCCCCTCCGTAACAACATCATACAGAGTTCCAAGCATATTCAGTGCTAAAAGAAGTAGAAAGACCCAGATGAATACTTTATCGTTGTACGTGGTTCCCGCTGCAGTTTTGCCTCTGTCGCAGTGGTGAGACTGGAGAGAGATCTCCATTCCCAGGTCCTTCTCATACTCTCTCACGCAGCTGAGGAAGCGTTGAGTGGCGTTGGAGCTGGTGGAGGAGCAGCGGCTGCTGACGCAGTAGCTGCGATGCAGTAGCGTGCGGTTGAAGTGGTGTGGATTGGATGAGTAATTCTGGAAAAATGTTAATAATCCTTAGCCAGACAGTTCACAAGTAGAGACTGCAGTCAGAGGTCAAATGGCAGTAGCGGTAGGACGGTGCCTGCCGGTCCGCAGTCAGACGGAACGTGCCCACACAGTACAGAGCTCCGGGCCGGGAGAGACAGCGGTCATAGTCATCGATCTGATACAGCTCCGGCAGCTTAGAACTTGTATTATGTATAATTACCTCGATCATGCGGTAATAGCGGTAGGACGGCGCCTGCCGGTCCGCAGTCAGACGGAACGTGCCCACACAGTACAGAGCTCCGGGCCGGGAGACACAGCGGTCATAGTCATCGATCTGATACAGCTCCGGCAGCTTAGAACTTGTATTATGTATAATTACCTCGATCATGCGGTAATAGCGGTAGGACGACGCCTGCCGGTCCGCAGTCAGACGGAACGTGCCCACACAGTACAGAGCTCCGGGCCGGGAGAGACAGCGGTCATAGTCATCGATCTGATACAGCTCCGGCAGCTTAGAACTTGTATTATGTATAATTACCTCGATCATGCGGTAATAGCGGTAGGACGGCGCCTGCCGGTCCGCAGTCAGACGGAACGTGCCCACACAGTACAGAGCTCCGGGCCGGGAGAGACAGCGGTCATAGTCATCGATCTGATACAGCTCCGGCAGCTTAGAACTTGTATTATGTATAATTACCTCGATCATGCGGTAGTAGCGGTAGGACGGCGCCTGCCGGTCCGCAGTCAGACGGAACGTGCCCACACAGTACAGAGCTCCGGGCCGGGAGAGACAGCGGTCATAGTCATCGATCTGATACAGCTCCGGCAGTTTAGAACTTGTATTATGTATAATTACCTCGATCATGCGGTAGTAGCGGTAGGACGGCGCCTGCCGGTCCGCAGTCAGACGGAACGTGCCCACACAGTACAGAGCTCCGGGCCGGGAGAGACAGCGGTCATAGTCATCGATCTGATACAGCTCCGGCAGTTTAGAACTTGTATTATGTATAATTACCTCGATCATGCGGTAGTAGCGGTAGGACGGCGCCTGCCGGCCCGCAGTCAGACGGAACGTGCCCACACAGTACAGAGCTCCGGGCCGGTCATAGTCATCGATCTGATACAGCTCCGGCAGTTTAGAACTTGTATTATGTATAATTACCTCGATCATGCGGTAATAGCGGTAGGACGGTGCCTGCCGGTCCGCAGTCAGACGGAACGTGCCCACACAGTACAGAGCTCCGGGCCGGTCATAGTCATCGATCTGATACAGCTCCGGCAGTTTAGAACTTGTATTATGTATAATTACCTCGATCATGCGGTAGTAGCGGTAGGACGGCGCCTCCCGGTCCGCAGTCAGACGGAACGTGCCCACACAGTACAGAGCTCCGGGCCGGGAGAGACAGCGGTCATAGTCATCGATCTGATACAGCTCCGGCAGTTTAGAACTTGTATTATGTATAATTACCTCGATCATGCGGTAGTAGCGGTAGGACGGCGCCTGCCGGTCCGCAGTCAGACGGAACGTGCCCACACAGTACAGAGCTCCGGGCCGGGAGAGACAGCGGTCATAGTCATCGATCTGATACAGCTCCGGCAGTTTAGAACTTGTATTATGTATAATTACCTCGATCATGCGGTAGTAGCGGTAGGACGGCGCCTGCCGGTCCGCAGTCAGACGGAACGTGCCCACACAGTACAGAGCTCCGGGCCGGTCATAGTCATCGATCTGATACAGCTCCGGCAGTTTAGAACTTGTATTATGTATAATTACCTCGATCATGCGGTAATAGCGGTAGGACGGTGCCTGCCGGTCCGCAGTCAGACGGAACGTGCCCACACAGTACAGAGCTCCGGGCCGGTCATAGTCATCGATCTGATACAGCTCCGGCAGTTTAGAACTTGTATTATGTATAATTACCTCGATCATGCGGTAGTAGCGGTAGGACGGCGCCTGCCGGCCCGCAGTCAGACGGAACGTGCCCACACAGTACAGAGCTCCGGGCCGGTCATAGTCATCGATCTGATACAGCTCCGGCAGTTTAGAACTTGTATTATGTATAATTACCTCGATCATGCGGTAGTAGCGGTAGGACGGCGCCTCCCGGTCCGCAGTCAGACGGAACGTGCCCACACAGTACAGAGCTCCGGGCCGGGAGATACAGCGGTCATAGTCATCGATCTGATACAGCTCAGGTAGTTTGTAAACATCTCGCTCTGGAAATCAGACCGATGTAATAAATTATAAGGACTAAATGCCGGTTTCAGGTTTTGCGAACAGCTAGTCAACAGGCAACAGCGCAGCGTGGATAGTAATAATTATTTTAACTAGAGATCGCCCAATGGTCGAAATTCGACCTTAGCTTCAACGGCGTTAGGACTACTACCTATATTTTGTAAAAAAATATTATCTTTTATATTATATTTTTTTCAACTCTTGTCTCTGGGACTCAGCGGATCTCAGACTGGCCGTGTAAGCATTGTCTAATAGTATCGATTCAATAAAAAAAAATATAACCCATTTTCAATATGTCATCTTGTTGTCAACAGACTTCAACCATAAATAAAAGAGTATATTATAGGCTTGACACTCAAAAATCTGTCATTTTTCCTAGGTGTGCGTGTTGTAGTGTGTGTGTTTTATTTGCTAAAAAAATGTATGATAAAAGCAATGATGAAAAACTCAAAGCAGATATGTTACTACCACGCGTGTTGTGAAGATTCAAATACGGCCCAATTGGGCCGTCTGTTGTTTAGTCTGCATCGAGCGCAGTCACGAACGTGCCGCGTCTTGTCTTACCTAAATAAATTGAATATGATGTCGTGCGTGTTTCGGAAATGTACCAATTATGACTCGAAAGTAAACAAAATACATGGAATCTCTTACCACATGTCTTGATTGCAATAAATACCTCGATTATATTTTACATTTTCAATTATTTTTTCGAACAATCTGGAAAAAATCGAAGTTTCGTCATAGCTCAGGTGAAGAAAGAGACAGCGATACGATTCGACGTTTAAAAATAGAACTATCTCTTTTATGTAAATGGTTTTTCATATCTTTTGTTTCACTTATCTGTCAAATTTGTCAATGTTTGCAATTTTGAATTTGAAAATTGTTCGGAAGAGATTTAAGCCGGAAAATAGTATGGACGTAACATATCTGTATAAGTAGAATATCATTGGATAAAAGCATAATTTCAAAATAATATTGGCTCGTTGCAATCCTTCACCATATAAACTATAAGAGCGCTTACAGACGAACGGCACGTGTCGGCGGCACGCGTCGACGGCAGACGACGGCACGTATCGGCGGCAGTCGACGGCAGTCGGCGGCACGTGTCGGCGGCAGTCGGCGGCAGTCGACGGCAGCCGTCGACAGTTTATCACGCTTGCAGTTGTGACGTAACGTGTAAAGGTAAAGGTCCACAGGTCGGTATCGTACGTAACGCACGTCTCGCATCAAACGGATAATTTTTTCACAGTACGTCCACTGTATCGGCAGCGTACGGATAACCGACTAGACAGTATGTTAATCTTCAAATTAGTCCAAACAAAGTTTCTAAGTCAAAATTTCTGCTTTCGACAATTCCATCCACGCCCCCCTTTTGAGCATTCATTTACTAGGCTATTCGATAATCCGTACTCTGCCGATTCAGCGGAAGTACTGTGAAAAAATTATCCGTTTGATGCGAGACGTCCGTTGCGTATGATACCGACCTGTGGCCGCTTACCTTTAGGCGGTACGTCATAACTGGGGGCCTACCACCACCTCTACTAAGCGACACCGTTTGACAGATAAGCAATAATTACTTTTATTAACGTCAAGCTAGCTATCTTAAAAAAAGTTGATATTTCACAGCGGATTTAACAATATTTTGTATTCTTTACTGTTTTTTAGTAAAATTATATTTAAAAAGTGAGTACGGTAATGTTATTGTAATCTTACAACAAAGTTGTCTGGAAACATGATCGTTTTAGGAAAGGTCGTGGTAGGTCCCCTGCAAGCGTCATAAACTGTCAACGGCTGTCGTCGGCTGCCGTCAACTGCCGCCGACACGTGCCGTCAACTGCCGTCGTTTTCAAAGCCAAAATATTGTAAAATATGACTTTGGCGTGGAATATAACATTATGCATTTTTAGTAACCACGTAGAATTTCATAATTTAATAATTTAATTATTATGCAAACTGCGTATGTAACGCGAAGCTCATTCTGTTGCTAATATTATAAAGGCGAAATTTTGTTTGGATGTATGGATGTTTGTTACTCTTTCACGCAAAAACTACTGAACGGATTTTAATGAAACTTTATAATAATATAGCTTATACATCAGAATAACACATATGCTACAATTTTAACCGACTTTAAAAATGGGGGAGGTGTTATGTTCGTTTTTTTATGTTCAACGATCACTCCGCTGTTTGTTAACCGATTGTCAAAATTTTTCTTTTGGTATATAGGGTATCATTCCAATTTGGTATTACATTCACAAAAGTGGGGATCTGATGAAAGATCCATAAGTAATCGAGGGAACTCCTCAAAATTTATAGGGAAACGTGTGGTGACTTCTGTTTCGTGAGAAGTATTCTAAGCATATGCTACCAACAAGAAAGATCTTGCACACGAGGTACATCTGGTATACCGTGGTTCGGAAGGTGCTGAGAGAACTCCTGATTCTTTATAGATACAAGTTTGGAAGTTTCGGCGTTGTTTTAAGAACGGAAAGCATATGCTACTGTGCCAATTACATTCATCATCATCATCATCACTACCATATTATACTATGCATGGTCCTATGATTGCTGAGCTACTATGACCCTGTTATTGGTACTTTTTATAGTCTCATAGAGTGAGACTCGAGTTTGTCAAGCGATAATTAAAAAAAATCTATACTTAATATTATAAACCTGAAGAGTATGTTTGCTTGAACGCGTTTATCTCAGGAACTACAGGTCCGATTTAAAAAATTATTTCAGTGTTAGATAGCTCATTCATCGAGTAAGGCTATAGGCTATAATTATCTCTATCTTAGCGTGATAATTCACGCGACTCTAATACGACCGAAGAAACTCAGGAAAATGTGGGAAAACGGGGGAAATATTAGAAAGGGTTTATCTCACGCACTACTGGAGCAATTTTTATGGCAATATTTGACACAGATATAGAGTAGACCGCGTGAAGGGAGTAGAGGCATTAACTATTTTGTATGGGAAAATGTACGGTTTGCGTAATATTCCTTATTTACGCAGGCGAAGCCGCGCGGGACATCTAGTACCAAATAATATTACATGGTTGCTAGTCTTCGCAAGCATGATTATAGGCCTCATTAAATAGGATTTGGAAACTTTTTTATCCAGTAAACACAGTTCATGACTGAGCTAGCAAACGCCCAACTCAATATTGTATTTTTTTCTAACAAATTAACAATATCACAGTATTTTTATGTCATTTTAAATAGTTGCAGTTAATTTCACAAATTCGACAAAATAAATTCTGTACAGACTATTGTAATATCAAACTTAAAAGACGCGATATTGAAATACCGCTTACAGTTTCCCGATGTGTCACATTGGTCAACACCGTCGGAATATTTCCACATCTGCGTCCATCTTCAACGTTGCTGCGATGCAAAACAAATTACGTAATATTTATTATATTTTCACGGCTTGCTATTAAAGCACCAATGGCTAGGCAACTTCAACCGTCCACAACAAATTGGCCAATGAGAGCACATCACCCAGGGAAAGATCCATTGCTTCTTCTCAGACAATCCAACGCACCGCATCCTAACAGAGCAGTCATAATTATTATGACGTTCGCATGAGATCACCTTGTATATTATCTATATTGAGGAAGCACGAACTTTATTCAGCGTAAGGGCAAGGGCACAGTGAAAAGGTTCGGTAAAGTTCACACAGGAAGTGTGAACTTTAATACATCGTTAACGCTTTTTTTTTTCATTTCCGGTTGGGACAGTTTTTTTAACATCTTATTAATCTCACTGACTTTCATCACTATCTGATCAGTGATCAGTGATCAGTAGTGTAATGTGTAATACTTGCAGTATTTCTGGAATCGATGGGTAGGTTATCACATGAAACTACAATTTGATCCATTAACATTATAATTTTAAAAATGTAATATAAAATAATCTAAGCTACAATAATATATTCGTCGGTGGACGAATGCCTACGACTGAGGCAGCATTCACGGAATGCCCGAACTACTCGTAGTACAAACATGACACAAAACGACACAAAACAAGTCCGCTCAGGTCGGCCTGCGAATAGTCCCGTATTATGCCTCCTCTACATATCGGCGGATGCGTCGGGAGATTAGGGATTGCAATCCGGATACTTCGAAATCCGAAAAATCCGTATTTTTTGGGTCTTTGCAAAATCCGTACTTTTAAATTTCAAAATCTGGATTTTCGGTTTTGCGAATGCTACTAATATTATAAAGGCGAAAGTTTGTTTGGATGTATGGATGTATGGATGTGTGGATGTGTGGATGTATGGATGTATGGATGTGTGGATGTGTGGATGTATGGATGTATGGATGTGTGGATGTGTGGATGTATGGATGTTTGTTACTCTTTCACGCAAAAACTACTGAACGGATTTTAATGAAACTTTACAATAATATAGCTTATACATCAGAATAACACATTGGCTACAATTTTAACCGACTTTCAAAATGGGGGAGGTGTTATGTTCGTTTTCTTATGTTCAACGATTACTCCGCCGTTTGTTAACCGATTTTCAAAATTTTTCTTTTGGTATACAGGGGATCATCCCAATTTGGTATTATATTCACAAAAGTGGTGATCTGATGAAAGATGCATAAGTAATCGAGGGAACTCCTCAAAATTTATATGGAAACATGTGGTGACTTCGGTTTCGTGAGAAGTATTCTAAGCATATGATACCAACAAGTAAGATTTTGCACCGAGGTATACCTGGTATACCGTGGTTCGGAAGAAGCTGAGAGAACTCCTGATTCTTTATAGATACAAGTTTGGGAGTTTCGGCGTTGTTTTAAGAACGGAAAGCATATGCTACTATGCAAATTACATTCATCATCATCATCATCATTACCATATTATATAATACCATATTATACCATACATCGTCCCATGGTTATGACTTATGAGCCTATAATGACCCTGTTATTGGTACTTTTCATAGTCTTTTAGATGGAGACTCGAGTTTGTCAAGCGATAATTGAAAAAAATCTATACTTAATATTATAAACCTGAAGAGTATGTTTGCTTGAACGCGCTAATCTCAGGAACTACTGGTCCGATTTAAAAACTTATTTCAGTGTTAGATAGCTAATTTATCGAGTAAGACTATAGACTATATATTATCACGCTAAGACTAATACAACCGAAGAAACTCAGGACAATGTGGGAAAAACGGGGGAAATATTAGAAATTACGAACTACTGGAGCAATTTTTATGGCAATATTTGACACAGATATAGAGTAAACCAAGTGAAGGGAGTAGGGACATAAGAGCTATTTTTATGGGAAAATGTACGGTTTCCGTAAAATTCCTAAAATACGCGGGCGAAGCCGCGCGGGACATCTAGTAGTAGATAAAATTATGAAATAGAAGCTTTTACTTAATATAAAATTAATTTAAATGTGTCGTGTAATATCTGACATACAAATTCACCTTTCTTTAAAGGCGCTATCACAATTTTGCGTTGTCTACACGTACCAAAGTAGGAATTTCGTATGTCTAATATTCCATTGTGTAGTTATTTGGTGGTTGTAATTACATTTCTTTACATTTTTCATTTTATTTAAAAGAAATAAGGACATATAAATTATCATTGTCTACGTAACCAATGCTGATTTGTGATTATGTCTAATTAAATAAAGGAATTTAGTAAGTTTATAATATAACGAAATGTTGATTTAAAGTTTAAATTATTATTTTAAGTCATTATTCTGTGCAATAGCCTAAATATAAATATACTATCCAACTGCTGGGCAAAGGCTCCCCCCGAATCTTTCACTTATCTTGCTCCAGCGTCACCGTTTACCAGCCCTGCTGATATGCCTCCAGTCGGCCGTTTTTAAAACTTCGCAATCCTTGGTTCCTCATTGGTAAATGGTAACGTAACCGCTGACGAGTTGGCTAGTAAGGAAAAATAGAATCCTTGCCAGAAGCCTAACTGGACAACGTAAGCTCAACAAGCACCTTTACAGGATAGGTGTTAATAGCATTACGATCTGCAGATTCTGTGACACACCTATTCACCTTCTATTGACTCTACTCCTCTACTACAGAGCAAAAACTCCTAATTTACTAAAGAAGAAAATTGTGGCACCAATCCCAATCACATCGTTAAATTGATGAGCAGCACTGGGTTGGGGACGGTACTCTAATATGAAGGAGTCACATTTAAATCCTCAAGGATCGTCGTAACGTCAGGATTACAGTGATCTGCCTTCGGAGGAAAAAAAAACCTCCAGAGCATAGCGCTATCTTTAGATATCCACTCAGTCGATATCCAGCCTAGATTTATGCAGACAACGTGACCAGCCCAATGCCACTTTAGCTTGGCCGTCTTGATTCCTACGTCTCTGATTCTAGTTAGGGAGCACATTAAGTTTTTTTTTTGTTTTGTTGAGACTTGAGCTCTATTGCTCTTTGGCAGACCCCGAGTTGAAAGTTTTGTAAATCGTAAATCGGCCAATGATAGATTTTGCGCATCGTTGGTTATGACGAGTGAAATACACATATCAACAAGTCTGCGCTTCAGGGAGAATGGTAAGTCACCATTCTTCATGGACCAGTTTTTCTGCCTTTCTGTTGTCATAAGATACTATAGGTCTGCCAGGATCTGATAGCAAATTTGGATGGCAGATTTTCAAAAAATTTATCCAATGATCACGTCATTGGATACATTTTTATATTTGCACGTTCACACACAGAATCAGCCGCTATAAGGAAAAAAAGGATCAAAATGTTTTATTCCAATTACCCCGGTATTGCTAGAGTCAATTCCAATTCTCACTTTTTGCCATCAGATCCTCGTAGAACTATAATTGGCCCAAGTACAGGTACTCGTTGACATAGTGAATTCCTTGCTCGTCTACCTCGACCCTACGTCTCGTACTGTAGATCATTGTTTGTGTCTTTGACCTATTTTTTGTAAGTTCCACCTCTAGGCTTGCAGATCTTGGAGCATAATTTGATGATGTGCGGCTGACGGTGTAGGCGCAAAAATAACGAAGTCATGGATAAAGCGGAGGTTACTTAGGATTTTCTTGTTAACTAAAATTTATCATTTTTAAATACATAGTTAAAAAAATCAAGGTAGGTATTTAATTAAGTTGGTAATAATATTTTAAGTACCAGATACTGTATCTCTTCCTTTTAACACCCATGTGAAAATCGCTAACTTATGAAAAATGATAATTTTTTAAGACGTTTTTTATTTTGCACTTTTAAAATGAATGTTAAGTAAAGAAATAATAAGAAAATAACTCACATTTAAAGCTGTTTATTAAAAAATATTCTAAAAATTACCAAAAATGCCGGATTATCCGGATAATCCGGATTTGAGGATGAAAAAAACCGAAAATCCGGATTTTTTTCAAAATCCGTTTTTTGCAATCCCTACGGGAGATGTATCCGCAACCATATCTTACACATAGCCCATAGGCATAATTATCCAAAGCCCTGGATTTTGTGCATGGATCAATCCATACTAATATGCTAAACGCGAAAGTGTGTCTTCCTCCTCACGCCCAAACCACTGAACCAATATTGACTAAAGTTTGGTATGGAGATACTTTGAGTCCATGGGCATGGACATAGAATATTCTTTATACTTCGAAAATGTACGTTTAGAGCGCGTCAAACGAATCTTGACCCAACGGTGTTGTGGGCAATGGGCATCATCGAGATTCCAGTCGTTAATTAGCTTACCAGAAAATCTCCTGGCTTGGCCCTCCGCGGCCCACGCGAGCAAAATCAGCGCCCACCACATAGCTACTGTCGCCTGCGCCCTACACACGCTCTATATAAACCAGACAGTTAATGTCAATACAATGTAACTAGCTATTTGACCGAGCTTTGCTCGGTATTCGATAAAACACGAATAAAATGACATTTTTTAAAAATGATTAAGCAGATCTGAACAATCATAATAATTAAACTGATCTTAACTTTATTTATAAACAACAATTATAACTCGATGCCATTCAAAGTATTTCAAATAATTATTAACTTTTCCACGCCCGTTTAAAAACTTTATATAAATAACAAGTTGTTGCCCGCAACTTCGTCCGCGTGAATGTGTGTTAATATAATCGAGATTATGAAAACTGAATACTTATCAATAACTAGATGTCCCGCGCGGCTTCGCCCGCGTAAATTAGGAATTTTACGGAAACCGTACATTTTCCCATTAAAAATAGCTTATATCCCTACTCCCTTCACTTGGTCTACTCTATATCTGTGCCAAATATTGCCATAAAAATTGCTCCAGTAGTTCGTAATTTCTAATATTTCCCCTGTTTTTCCCACATTTTCCTGAGTTTCTTCTGTCGTATTAGTCTTAGCGTGATAATATATAGCCTACAGTCTTACGCGATAAATGCGCTATCTAACACTGAAATAAGTTTTTAAATCGGAACTGTAGTTCTTGAGATTAACGCGTTCAAGCAAACATACTCTTCAGGTTTATAATATTATGTAGGTATAGATTTTTTTTAATTATCGCTTGACAAACTCTAGTCTCGGTCTAAAAGACTATGAAAAGTACCAATAACAGGGTCATTATAGGCTCATAAGTCATAAGTTCATAACCATGGGACGATGCATGGTATAATATGGTAGTGATGATGATGATGATGATCAATGTAATTTGCATAGTAGCATATGCTTTCTGTTCTTAAAACAACGCCGAAACTCCCAAACTTGTATCTATAAATAATCAGGAGTTCTCTCAGCACCTTCTGAACCACGGTATACCAGGTATACCTCGGTGCAAAATCTTACTTATTGGTAGCATATGCTTAGAATACTTCCTTCGAAACGAAAGTCACCACATGTTTCCCTATAAATTTTGAGGAGTTCCGTCGATTACTTATGGATCCATCATCAGATCACCACTTTTGTGAATATAATACCAAATTGGGATGATACCCTATATACCAAAAGAAAAATTTTGAAAATCGTTTAACAAACGGCGGAGTAATCGTTGAACATAAGAAAACGAACATAACGTTTCATTAAAATCCTTTTAGTAGTTTTTGAATTTTGTGTGAAAGAGTAACAAACATTCAAACATCCATACATCAATACATCCAAACAAACTTTCGGCTTTATAATATTAGTTGCTGCTATTTGGATGAGGGTTAATATTATATTATAATTAAAAAGTATCCTATGTCCTTTCCTGGGACTCAAAGAATCTCCATACCTTCAGACACACTTTCGAATTTATAATTTTAGTATGCATTTCTATAATGCTTACCCTATAAAACAGAGTTAGTTGCTTTTGTTTTTATTTTCTTATTATTTACTTATAGACTGGAGGAGATACTCGGCGCTGCCCGACCCGTGGTTAAGAGCCTAGTAAATAAATGCTCACAAGGTGGGTGTGAATGGAATAGTCGAAAGCAGAAATGTTGACTTAGAAACTTTGTTTGGACTAATTTGAAGATAAACATACTGTCTAGTCGGTAATCCGTACGCTGCCGATACAGTGGACGTACTGTAAAAAAAATATCCGTTTGATGCGAGACGTCCGTTGCGTACGATACCGACCTGTGGACCTTTACCTTTACGCGCTACGTAACATCTGCAAGGTCGACCGTCGACTGCCGCTGACTGCCACCGACACGTGCCGCCGACTGCCGCCGACTGCCGCCGACACGTGCCGTCGTCTGCCGTCAACTGCCGCCGACGCGTGCCGCCGACACGTGCCGTTCGTCTGTAAGCGCTCTAAAACGCCCATAACTCTTTGAATTAAAAAAATAACAATATATTTTATTTATAACAAGTACTTATTTCAATAAAAATAAATGACTACCCTCAGAAGAGACCTACGAGGCTGTTAAAAATTATAACTTACATGAAACATCGCCATCACAATGCCACTTGCCCGCTTAGTTTTTTGCTATTCGTGAATTTGTCATTCGGGAATAAAATATTGTTCCTCGGCGCCTGCGTCGTTAAAACTTTGCTTTAGGGCAGGGATGGCGAAATTATCAATGTGCCATTTTTCTGAAGAAATCTTTTATTAGTGATGTCAGCTACGTGCCAACTGCCATCAAATAATATTTTTCTTTGTAATCTGGACGCGTATTTAAAAATGGGAACAAATAACCACCAAAAAATGCACTGATACCCTAAACTTGTTTACCAAAAAAATATATTGAACACCAAAAAAAAAAGTCTAAAATTGCAATAGGCCTCTTGGATATCTGTAGTGGCGCGGCGTGTGGCAGATTCAGGCAACACGTGGATGTCAGAGTGCGATCAGCTATAAAATACTGTTTACTAATTAAAAATGAAAACACGTTGAAAACGTTAAAAAGTGCTCTGAAAAAGGAAAATATGGGCGGTACGAGAAACTGTTGTATTGTAAGGTGCAAATATTCCCAATCTCGGAATCGTGGATTCCTTCGATTACTTATGGGTCCTTCATCAGATCACCACTTTTGTGAATATACTACCAAATTGGGATGATAACCTACATACCAAAAGAAAAATTTTGAAAATCGGTTATCAAACGGCGGAGTAATCGTTGAACATAAGAAAACGAACATAACACCTCCCCCATTTTGAAAGTCAGGATCCCGCAAATACCGGGATCCAGCGGGATTGTGATGGTTCAGTCCCGCAAATACCGGGATTGAAATTATCTTGCGGGATTGCATTCCCTAGGCTCATCCATACATCCGAACAAACTTTCGCCTTTATAATATTAGTAGGATAGTAGGATAAAAAATACTACGATCACACAGAAATCAATAGGTGTGATAGTTTGTCCGTAAAGTGTAGATACAGGTTGTGGAATATACTAGGACGCTTCGCTCGCCCTGATTAAAATAAAATAATGTTTTTACTTCGACGACAACTTACAAAATAACAACAATGAACAATTTTCCGCGATTTATCCACATTTTTCGCTGATTATTCGCTTTTATTGGTGGCAGCGTGAAATTAGTATATAACTAGCCTTCCGCGATAAATGTTTTTTTTTTGTATTTTTTATTATTTAGAGTTTCAACATAAGTATGTTATAGAGTTTACCACATGAATGCCACTATATTCTGCTTGTTGGAACATCATGTTCTGTCTCCTCAGTCTACCAGTGATCAAGAGTGCTAAATAAAGTCTTTATTCTGTCGCAGTGGAACGCACTCATGTTTTTGGTGGTCGCTGCATTCGCCCTATCCGGGGTGACAGCTTTTGGTGGGTAAACTATTTATTTTACTATTCTGGGACCCTATTACTAAGACTCCGTTGTCTATCTCCAGGCTGTATCTCAGGAACCGTTATAGCTAGAGTTCTGAAATTTTTACAGATAGTTTATATCTATTGCCGCTATAACAAAAATACTGAAAATAAAATAAATATTTAAGGGGGACTCCCATACAACAAACATGATTTTTTTGGCCTTTTTTGCTCGATATCAATAATTAATGACAACAGGCAGGCAGTTGAAATTTTCACAGAATCTTATATATATATATATATGGAATCTCGGAATCGGCTCCTAATCTATACAACAAAAAAAGAATTTTGAACAACAGATCTACACAGTTTATGAAAATTTCAACTCCTTAGCTATTACCGTTCTTGAGTTACAGCCTGAAGACAGACAGACGGACAGAAGGACAGACAACGAAGTCTTAGAAATAGGGTCCCGTTTTTACCCTTTGGGTACGGAACCCTAAAAAGGAGACTAGACTTATTAGTTTTAGTGCATAGAGAAATATAATACTGTTACGGGTACGGACACGTAGTGCCATCTAGCGTCAAACCAGCGAAACTTATCGAGGGAACAGAGACAACATAAATCCTCTACTCGATATTAGATGGCGTTAGGTGTATGATTACCTACGGGTATCTTCTAGAAACGTTCAACCCATGTTTACGCGAGTCAGATACGAATTCTCTGGAATATTCTGAAACTCACCTGGGCCCATATAAATAGCCGCAGTCAGGCGGGCCAATTAATCAGTTCAATACGAGCGATCTTCAAGGCGACTTCGGAGTGAAAATAAGTGATCAATAGTGAGTGAACCAGTGAAACCTATGACTTGGCACGACCTAGGACAGTGATAGTGCTTAGTGTTTGGACCTAGCGCTTAGTGTTAAATTGAATAAAGTCTTCAAGAGAGTAAGCAGGTCTTTCTCTCCAAATCCTTCGAACCCTAGCACGTAACAATACATGATGAAATCAAATTTTTTGCCTCATTCACACAGTCTATAATTGTGAACAGCGAGGAGGAAATTATAACTATATTTTATATGTACTTGTATAATGGCTCTTTTAATTACTTTTACACTACATTATAATATGTTTTCATTATTTTGTAAAACGAGATCACTTTTTCTGAAATTTCCGAATTTCCCGAAAATTTCCGGTTCTGTTATAGTTATTTCTTAAAACTTGATCCCGTAAATCAGTCAGTAGTAATAAATTATTTATTAATCTGTGAGCTTTATTTATTTATTTATTTATATTTAGTACTAGCTGTTGCCCGCGACTTCGTCCGCGTCAACATAGTATAATAACAAAGATGGATAGTCCGCTAACAAATATGAAAAAAGTAAAATATAACCTCCTCCTTTTTGGAAGTCGGTTAAAAGTCGCCTAAGTCACACCTTACTACATTAGCTATCTACCAAAAAAAGTCCCGGCAAAATAGCTCCAGCCGTTTCAGAGATTAGCCGGAACAAACAGACAGACAGACAGACAGACATACAGACAAAAATTGTAAAAAATGTTGTTTTGGTGTATGTACCCTACATACATTCATATGCATGTAGTAGAAAACGGTTCTTTCAATATTACAAACAGACACTCAAATTTTATTTTTATTTATGTATGTATGTATGTATAGATACAGACAGATTACAGTCATTGCATCGTTGTACAAACATAATCTTAAGTTCTAGGCTAGACGGCAACCCAAAAATAGTATACATAACATAAATATTATTAGGTTGTTACTAAAAATAAACTATCACAAGAAAACTGATAATATCCACTACGAAACGTTGAGTATACAATGAGTGACTAATATTTAGCTTAACATAAATTTGACGGCGCTGCGGAAATAGTTTTACTTCAAATATGATTTTTGGTAGAATAATATTGTAATTGGTAATTTCCAAACGAAATAGAGTTATCGCTCTGACGTAACGCTAAACACTGAATAGGCGGCCAATTAAAATGTTACTGGCCGAATATGGCAAAACTATGATTTATTGTCTGTGGATAAAAAAGAAGGAGAAGAAGAAAATGGTTCGGACATGATTCCGGTGACCGGTGTTAGACGCGCTCGCAATTCAAGTGTTTGGCGGACGCCATAGTTTCAATTGGAAATTATTACGACAAATTGTCGTTGTTTCATAATCTCTATTAATAGAAACTCAATAACAATTATAGTAGAGAGATTATAAGGTGGTATCTTTTCGTACTGAATTCTCCTCGCCCGTTTTCCCACGCCACTGGCACTGTCTTGACTCATGAAGCTTGAATCATGAAGCTCACTTTACGATGAAGACCTATCCTGATAACAGCCTAGTCCCTTTAAATTACTAAAACAAAACAAAATAAACAATACTTATTGTGTAGAAAAAAGAAATGGATCTGAAAAATGATTAAGGCGAGGATAAACCTCAATTTGTTATTCCGCGACTTCCGGTTTACCTAGTTCCAATATAATAACGAAGTTTTAAAAAATATGAGGTATAAAGCACAATATTTAAAATACCTTAAACCATAAACATTTTAATAAAACTTAATACTTTGGCTGTAATTAATTTACAAACTCACCTCCGATAAAAATCTATTTCATCGAAATATAAGTATTAACTAGGATAATTATACATTTTATTTGAATAAATTGTTAGTAAATCTATATTAAAAATTCTTTAACCGAACAATTTTGTTTCTTAATATTTATTTCCAAAGATATTTAAAAAAAACATGAAAAATAGAGAAAATCCGTTTGAGTGACTTCAGTTTTATGCTAAGTTAAAATGAATCTTATTGCGATGCGTATACGCTTGGTCTTTGGTTGTGTGCAAAGTTATAGTTTTGGATTGAGATTAATCCCCGCCTTAAGTATTATGGGGGTTATTAACATTGTATGTCAGAGGTGAAAACAAGAGATGGCAAATACTTGGCTTTCATAATATTGTTGATCGTTTTCTTATAAGTGAAGCAGCTAGGAGCTACCTAGCTACTTACGATAATATGAATTTACTAGAAATCCACTATTTACTTCAATTTAAATTACTTTTAGGAAAACTGCCAAAACTCTAAATTACTGATTTAAATTTTAAATAAAAGATGCCAAAACAAACACTTCGATTTATTCGCTATTAACGGACACAAAATTAATTAACGAACCCTAAAAAGCGAATGTCCTAATACATTTTCAAATTCGGCTATTTATAGTAAAAAATAATTAATAATAATAACGACTCCCACTTGGCCGTTCCTGTGTTGGAGCGGGGGTGCTAAGACATGGCGGCCCTACGCGTAGACAAATAGGCAATCGATAGTAAGCGGCCATAACGAAGTGGGTGGAGCTAACGCAATGCGTATTGGCATCCCCCGAAATCAGGTGAGTGTGACGTCACGTGGCGTGATTTTGGTGCTGCGTTTACATGCAAGTTGCAACTTGCCTTGCAACTTGCACGACGACTCGCCACACTACTCCCCCGCTGAGACCGTGACTACGGGCGGAAGAAATCGGGAAACCGGACCTTGCGTCCACTCCTCGTCTTCTTGACCGCAGTCTGATCTTCGGCTGGTGGACTGTCCTGGTTTGATGAAGCCGTCTCTCTCGCGACGAAAGCTGGTTTCACGCGGTCTATCGTGACCTTCTGCGTCTTCCCTTTAATCTCCAAGTCCAACGTCTTCTTGTCTCGCTGGAGCACCTTGTATGGTCCAAGGTACGGGGCTTCAAGTGGTCTTCGTACAGGCCCCTGGCGGAGGAAGACGTGCGATGCCTTGTCCAGGTCTTTTGGCACATAGAAGGGTCGACTGGAACTAGTGTGCCAAGACGTGGGTTGAGGTGCCAGCTTCTGCATGTGGGAACGAAGTCTGCTCACCAAGCTGCTCATGTCTACCGGCTCGTTGACAGTGGAAGTGAAGAACTGGCCAGGTAGACGTAGCGGTTCACCGAAGACTAGTTCTGCTGCCGATGCCTGAAGGTCTTCTTTCCACGCGCTGCGGATGCCAAGGAGCACCCAGGGCAGCACCTCGGTCCAGCTCGTAGTGGCGTGGCAGGTGATGGCTGCCTTGAGCTGGCGATGCAAACGCTCAACCAGGCCGTTGGCAGCGGGATGGTAAGAGGTGGTCAGGTGATGAGAGGCCCCGACCAGGGCGGCGAGTTCCTTGAAGGTGTGGGACTCGAACTGCCTGCCGCGGTCCGTGGTGATGTGCTCAGGGCAGCCGAACCGCGCGATCCACCCAGAGGTTAGGGCGGCTGCGCAGGTCTCAGCAGTGATGTCCTGGAGCGGGTACGCCTCAGGCCAACAGGTGACACGATCGACGACTGTGAGGCAGTACCTGAAGCCAGAAGACAAAGGTAAGGGACCAATAATATCAAGGTGGATGTGGCGAAAGCGTGCTGATGGAGTCTTAAATGCTGACAAAGAAGCTGTCGTATGCCTCGTCACTTTGCTTCTCTGGCATGCTTGACACTCCTTAGCCCACTGTCGACATTCCCTGCGTATTCCAGGCCAGACGAACCTCTCTGTTACAAGGCGGACTGTTCCCTTCACGCCTGGATGGCTCAGGCCATGAAGAGAGTCAAAAACTTGCCTGCGAAAAGATTTTGTTATAAAAGGTCGTGTACCTGCAGCGGTGTCGCAATATACCTCGACACCTGACTCTGGTATCCTCAGCTTCTCCGACTTGAGACTCGAGCCATTCTGGAGCAAATCTTGCAACTCAGAGTCCGTTGCTTGTTCGCGGGCCAGGGAATGGTAATCTAGGGGCAAACAAACTTCATTAATGCGTGACAACGTATCGGCTACAACGTTGTCCTTACCAGCCACGAATCTGATGTCAGTAGTGAACTGGCTGATGAAGTCCAGATATCGGAACTGACGAGGAGAACAGTTCTCTCTAGGTGAGGCAAAAGCAAATGTCAGTGGCTTGTGGTCTGTAATCACCGAGAAGGTCCTTGCTTCAACCATGTATCGGAAATACCTGATCGCTTCGTAAATAGCCAGGAGCTCTCGATCATAAGGGCTGTACTTCCTCTGAGAAGGTCTGAGCTTCCTGGAGAAGAAAGCGAGCGGCTGCCAGTCTTGATCCTTCCTCTGCTGCAGAACAGCTCCGATCGCTGAGTCAGAAGCATCGGTCTGGATTGCAAGCTCGGCCTGAGGGTCTGGGTGAACCAAAAGTACTGCCTGTGAAAGACTCTGCTTACATTTATTAAAAGCTTCTTGCAGCTCCGGCGTCATGGTGACTGGATGAGAACCTTTGACTTTCGGTCCTGTCAAAAGGTTGTTGAGGGGTGCCTGCAAGGAAGCTGTGGAAGGTAAAAAGCGACGATAGAAATTGATCATTCCCAGGAAGCGCCTTAAATCCTTAATTGTCTTGGGTGCTGGGAAGTCCAGAATTGCTTGCACTTTGGACTCAAGAGGTCGAATACCTGCGGCAGAAACTGTGTAACCCAGAAACTTCACCTCAGACTGACCGAAATTACATTTGTTGGTGTTGATCAGAACTCCGTACTCTGCTAGCCTTCCGAAAAGAGTCTTTAAGTGCTCCTGATGCTCCTCATCATCACGGCTGAAGACCAGAATATCATCAAGGTACCCGTAGCAAAAGTCTAACCCTCGGAGAACCTCGTCCATAAAACGCTGGAAGGTCTGTGCAGCGTTACGAAGCCCGAATGTCATATACGGGAATTCGTATAATCCGAAGGGTGTGGTGATCGCAGTCTTGGGTATATCCTCTTCAGCAACAGGAATCTGGTTGTAGGCCTTGATCAAGTCCACGGTGGAAAACATGGTGCTACCTACTAGCTGGTCAGCGAAATCCTGAACGTGCCTGATGGGGTATCTGTCAGGAACTGTGCGAGCGTTCAGCGCTCTGTAGTCCCCACAGGGTCTCCAGCTGTCATCCTTCTTGCGGACTAGGTGAAGAGGCGAAGACCAAGCGCTCTCTGATCTGCGCGCTGTACCACTCAGCAGCATCTCGTCGAATTCCTGTTTTGCGATTTTCATCCGCGCAGGATCGAGACGACGGGGGCGGCTGGACGTTGGTGGACCTGGAGTAGTGCGAATATGATGCACTGTAGTGTGCTTAGGAGTACCTGGTCTACCAGCAGGGCGAGTAATTTCAGGGAACTCTCTCAGCAGTCTATCGTAGTCCGTATTCTCTAGGGTTGTGCGGACTGATGAAATATTCTCAGTAGCCTTGAGACGAGGTGCGGCAACTGTAATTGATGTGACACTGTCGATTAAGCGTTGGTTGCGGCAGTCAACAAGTAGGTTGTAGAAACCTAGGAAATCGACGCCGATGATGGGCTTGGAGACGTCTGCAACTATAAATCGCCAAGTGAATGCGCGACGCAGGCCTAAGTCTAAAGTAAGCGGCAAATAATGTGGCGATAACTGTTCCATTTGCAGCGAACAGCTCGTACTTAGTCTTGATGCGTGGCTCCCGTACAGCGGATCGCGGAAATACACACAGGTCTGAACCCGTATCTACTAAGTATTGTACCTTAGTTTTGCGATCCGTGATGAACAGGCGGCTCGAAATAGCTAGGCAGTCGTTCGCCGCCACTAATGGCTGCCCATGGTGTTTCCCGAGTTACCAGGCTTCTTCTTGTAGGTGCAGGGTTGAATACATTTTAGAGCCCGGTCGCCGAACCGGTGGTGGTACCAGCAGAAGGAGCGATCTCTGGACTGGGAACGAGAGCGGGAACGAAAACGGGATCTCCATGGACCTCTGGATCGGGAGCGATGGCGTTCACGGAGCTCCATGCTCATTGTCTCCAACCTCCTGATCAAGTCGGCTACTGTCCGGGTCAACATTTCGATGGATTGATGGGTAGAAGTCGAAGCAGGTGAAAAATCAACCATCGGGGGCATCGGGGGTGCACTGGCGCCAGCTACTTGCCCGTTCACTGTCACGATGTCGTTGATCCTGTCCGCCAATTCAGCTACGTTCTCGAGGCTCATATTCACCTGCTATGCGACTACGGTTTGCAAGTTGGTTGGTAGTCTACTGGACCATATCGTACGTATGAGATCCTCAGGTACGGTGGGACCGGCCAGTTGCTGCAGGTAGCGGAGAAACTGTGAGGGTTTTCTATCGCCCAACTCCTCATGCAAGACGAACTGCTTCAACTTCCGCTCCTGTGATGCTGACAGTCTCTTGATCAGCTCGGTCTTCAGCTTCTCGTACTTGCCTGAAGCTGGTGGAGAAACGACCAGGTCCCGAACTGCCATGGTATGCTGGGGGTCCAGTTGAGACAGAACGAAGTAGAACTTGGTGGTGTCTGCAGTAATATTAGACAAAACAAACTGACCTTCCAACTGTGCAAACCATAGCATAGGGTCTTCTGAGTTGAAAGTAGGTGTCCGTACTCCAACACGGCATGCTTCTTGCAGCACGTCCTTGGCAGGTGCAGGCTCAGTGGCAGGCGCGGAGGCTGGTGCAGCGGCAGGTGCAGCGGCTGGTGCAGCGGTTGGTGCAGCCGGAAGTGTCCTACCTTGGTCCGCCATTTAGGTCACCTGGGCTGATGCTGATGATGAACCGAAGGGGCGTGTGCAGTCAGGGGTCACCAGTGAAGCAGCTAGGAGCTACCTAGCTACTTACGATAATATGAATTTACTAGAAATCCACTATTTACTTCAATTTAAATTACTTTTAGGAAAACTGCCAAAACTCTAAATTACTGATTTAAATTTTAAATAAAAGATGCCAAAACAAACACTTCGATTTATTCGCTATTAACGGACACAAAATTAATTAACGAACCCTAAAAAGCGAATGTCCTAATACATTTTCAAATTCGGCTATTTATAGTAAAAAATAATTAATAATAATAACGACTCCCACTTGGCCGTTCCTGTGTTGGAGCGGGGGTGCTAAGACATGGCGGCCCTACGCGTAGACAAATAGGCAATCGATAGTAAGCGGCCATAACGAAGTGGGTGGAGCTAACGCAATGCGTATTGGCATCCCCCGAAATCAGGTGAGTGTGACGTCACGTGGCGTGATTTTGGTGCTGCGTTTACATGCAAGTTGCAACTTGCCTTGCAACTTGCACGACGACTCGCCACATAAGTAATGTGAAAATTGACGAAAAATATCTACGCTCCAAATACCCACTACAAGGTCATTATAAGTACGACACATTCTAACTAGCGGATTGTAATAAAACGTATTGTTTTTGAATGCCTGGATAGCGAACATTTTCGGTTTATGCGATCTATACCGAGTATTAATAGTTATTTGTGATAGAAGATTAGGAGCATCAATAGAGGAATGGAGTATTTTATGCAGGTAAAGAAGATCGTATCTCTCACGACGAGCGCTTAACGGTAACACGCTGAATTTGGACAATTGAGTGATATAGTCTTTTACCACACGACCGAGATTAAGTTTTCGTGTAAGATATCTCAAACACATTTTCTGTACCCTCTCAATGCTCTCGATGTGTGTTTTGTAAAAGGGGGACCAAACTGGACAGCAATACTCCACCACGCTTCAGACTAAGCTGAAAAATAATGCTGGAACACTATTTGGTTTCCTAAAGTCTTGTGTGGAGCGTATGACAAACCCTAACATTTTATTACTTTTTTAATATATGCTCATAGTGCGGACGAAAAGATAACTGTTCATCAAAAATAAAACACCAAAATCCTTTACTGTCTGCTGTCTTGACAAGACTCTCTCTTGCACATTATAAGAATTATTGTGCATAAACTTCTTACGAGTGAAAGATATCACACAACACTTTTCAACATTAAGGTTCATGTTGTTAGATACGCACCAGTCCGAGATGGCATTGAGATCATTTTGTAACGCAGCAAACTGATCTTCGTTGTTTACTTCAGAAAAGATTTTTAGATCATCTGCGTACAAAAGTGAAGGACACGTTAGTCGACAAATTAGGTCAATAATATATTATTTCTAATTTTTATAATTTTATTTATTAAATTGTGAATTATATAAGTGTACTACTAACATAGTTTTTTAAGTCAAATTGTTACTAACACTATGGATCAATGGTCTGAAAATAAATGATTTTTAATTTTTAATTTTTTATTTATTTATTTATTTATTTATTAATAAATATGACAAAAAGTAAGGACCAAGGTGAGACCCCTGGGGGACCCCGGAGGGAACCGAAACGGGGAGAGAAGAGAAACCCTTCACAGTAACAAGCTGACTGCGATTGCGGAGGTATGAAGCTATCCACCTCAATAAGCTACCGTGAATGCCATAATGTGAAAGCTTGGAAATAAGCAGGGAATGATCCACTTTGTCGAAGGCTTTACTAAAGTCCAGGTAGATGGAGTCAGCCTGTCCACCAGAGGCAAACACCTGACAGAGATAATTCTTGTATTCGATCAAGTTAGTGAGAGTGGATCTATTTTTTACAAAGCCGTGTTGCTTAGTTGAGATGTAATAACGAAAGTGATTATAAATATGACCATACACCATGATCTGTCTCTTTGCAGCCAAAAATAATTTAGTATGATGTCAAACAGCAAGTCGCTTTATTGGTTGATAATTTCAGACAATGACGTTCAAAATACTACAAGGTCTAAACTGCCGGAGCTGTATCAGATCGATGACTATGACCGCTGTCTCTCCCGGCCCGGAGCTCTGTACTGTGTGGGCACGTTCCATCTGACTGCGGACCGGCAGGCGCCGTCCTACCGCTACTACCGCATGATCGAGGTAATTATACCTACTATAAGTTCTAGAATGCCGGAGCTGTATCAGATCGATGACTATGACCGCTGTCTCTCCCGGCCCGGAGCTCTGTACTGTGCGGGCACGTTCCGTCTGACTGCGGACCGGCAGGCGCCGTCCTACCGATACTACCGCATGATCGAGGTAATTATACATAATACAATTTCTAAACTGCCGGAGCTGTATCAGATCGATGACTATGACCGCTGTCTCTCCCGGCCCGGAGCTCTGTACTGTGTGGGCACGATCCGTCTGGCTGCGGACTGGCAGACGCCGTCCTGTCACCGCTGCATGACCGGGCTGTTTTCAGTAACTGTTTTCAGACAGTAACCTTAATAATTCCAGGAATATTCATCGGAGCCCCGTCACTTCAACCGGACGCTGCTGCACCGCGGGTACTGCCTCAGCAGCCGCTGTCCAGACCTCGCCAACGCAACCCATGGAGACCGGTTCAGCAGCTGTGCACAGGCGCAGGAGGTGTCTCTGGGGATGAAGTTAGTACTTCAGTCCTACCACTGCAGTCAAAACGTTCACAAGAAAGCTATTGAAAAACGAGATCAACATTTCTTATGGATCGTAGCAGTATTGCTGGCGCTTAATGTACTCGGAACCGTATACGACGTTAAGATTTCAAACGGAAAAAGTATGTCTTTTCAATTAATATTTAAAAAAATCTCATAAAATAATTAACATTATATTTTATTTTAGAAAACAAGGTCCTCAAAAGCTGGTCCATCAGATTTAATTGGCAAAGTTTAAAAAACACGCTCCAAGAATATAAAGACCCACGCTTAAAGTGCTTGTCGCCGTTTGAAGGGTTCAGGTAATATATTCTAATATTCTATTCCTATATCGCTTATACGGGCAATATGTGCCTTCAAAATAATGATCATTATTATCACATTCATCTCAGAAAATAAAATAAGTCCTCCTCATAAAGACGAATGGGCGGTTTCGTCCCATGTAACATTTTTCTACCTATATCAAATGAAAGATCTCAATTAGTGTTGTATTTTTTTGTATGGGCGTAACTCTGCATCTGGGAAGCTGTCATAGTCGTTTCATTTTTTTAATAAAATATTTAATAAAACATAATCAAAAGTATTTTAATTTAAAATCAAGTGGATAATACCACACGGTCGACTGTGCGCCTACTCTAAACCCCTCCTCCCCCCTCCCACGCCACACGCTGCCATATTGGCCGTGTTTGTCGTCGTAATTTTTGGTTTTTTGCACCGCTAAACCTTTTAATATTGCACATGAACAAAAACTGACTGTGTCATGTCATGGCAACGCCACGAACAAACTAAGTATATAAATTACTTTGTTCGTGGCGTTGCCATGACATGACACAGTCTTTTTTTGCTAGCTGTGCTTCACTTCCATGTTTAAAATTGTTACTCCCCTATTTATTTATTGACAACTTACGCACTATTGTAGGACTTCTGGTGTTTCTACATTTAGAACTATCGACATCGGCTAAGGGTTATTATTCCTTTGTTATTTATGTATTTGAAAATATATAAATAACAAAGGAAATAATACAATTATCAGAATTGTATTATTTCCTTTGTTATTTACATATTTTCAACTGTGCTTTTCTTAATAACGATAAAAATACAACTACTACTGCCTTTTTTTTTTCGTTGGGGACATGCGTTTACGCATCCCCGGCAGTCTGGGGAGGGCTACCGGGGTATGTGGGACTCCCTGGGGGAGGAGGGCCGCGCCTGGGCATACCCACTAAAACCCCAACAGTGTTCCTGCTCTTCCGCTTAAGGCAGAGCCACGGGATACGCGGAATACACAACCGCGACCCTCAGCGGATGCCTCTAAAAGCTTCAGTGTATGGCTATTAAACTCAAAGTCAAACTCAAAAAATAAAATTTTATTCAGATTTTTTTTTCAAATATTCTCTTAACGTCGGGACTATACAGGTGCCTACCACCGGTTATAATACCTTCTTCGTAATTCGCGGTATTTACATATTTTATATTAAATGTTGTTTTATTTATTTTTCCCATTGACGCATTTATTTATACAGGGTGATATTTCACGTACTATTCATCGTGGGTCACATCATGGCTGTGTACCATCAGCTGTTCCTGAGTAACCCTCAACACGTGGAACAAGTAAGTCTTTTTAAAATTAATATATTTTTTTAAATTGGTATATATACGATTTGAACAGTACATGAAAACGACATTTACAGCTGTACTTCCAGTCCTGGTCTTACTTTATGAGGAATGGGCAGTTGGCGCTCCAGGCGTTTGTGATGGCGTCGAGCTTCCTGTATACCCACAGTCAGATCATCTTCAAGAGAAGCACTCACTTCTCGCAACTACCCCTGGCTACACTTAGAAGAATAGCTAGGTAAAACAGATACAATTATATATCATATATTATTTAAAAAAAATTGTCCATGGCGTGATGGACTACAATTATTACATATTTATTAATAATATTATTTCAATTATCCTTTGTGCGAAAAACAATACGAGTACAAAGATAGCAAATAAAGGCGCAGAGCCCATAGACGACCCCAAGTTAAATAAAGAAAAAAAAAACATTAAATACAGGTTATTACCAGTTCATCTTCTGGTGGTGGGGTTCGCAGCGACGTGGTGGCGCTACACCGGCGACGGGCCGCTGTGGCCGAACCTGGTGCTCCAGGAGAGCGACGTCTGCCGCCGCAAGTTCCTCTGGCACGCGCTCTTCCTGCACAACCTCGTCGACAACGACGACCATTGCTTAGCGCCCACCTGGTAAATATTAGCGACCGTAATAACATTTGACACTCAGTAAAAATTATCGAAAAAATAATAATTTATGAAACTAAAATGCACGTCGCAACATGCAGTTTTCAACTCGAGTCAAAACTCCAAAATTACTTCTTTGTTAATGTAACTTATGCACTATATCGATCTTTGTAACTTAACCGACGCGTTTATTTCAGGTCCTTCGCTGCGGACCTACAACTGTTTGTCGCGGCCTACCTGCTGATGTCATTACTGACAATAACTGGACGGAAGCCCCTCCCGGTACTGTCGGTGCTGTTCATCGTATTATCTGTTCTCAACGGACTGATGGCTTACTGTAATGGGTGGGAATCCATGATCTTCATTGCACTTCCAGAGTAAGTGATAACATTTAATAAATTAACCTACCTTGAATCACAACTTATTCCTAAAATAAAGATCAAGCTAATTTAATAAATTTATAATTTATCTGCTGCAATCTTAATAGACCTGTAGTGATTACGTGTTCAATTAAAGATTTAATTTACATCCCTGTTATTTAAACTAGATCACAAATCCTTAATTCCAATTCTTGTCTTTGACTTGATTTTTTCTTCACCAGAATCCATCCTTATCAAGTTCTATACGTTTCAGAAATCTTCGACAGTTCTTCAGAAACTCACGATCATTCACCAACTTCTACTTGTCACCCCTGAATAATGTTCCAGCATATCTTGTTGGTATCATCTTAGCACACGTTCACAAGCATGTTCAGGAACGGGGCATCAAATTGAGCGACTCAAAGGTAGCTGGCATGAAAGCTTTGTTATTTTAATGCTAGCAACCTTTAATTATATAAAAGTTTTTGCAAGGTTAACATGAATTGCACACTTTAGCTATACTTGTGGTGCTACCACCTGTCCTTCCCGCTCATGATATCCTGGGTAATGTGTGGGGAGTGGTTCTTCGAGCGGCGGTCTCCGCTCACCACTGCGATCTACGCCGCTATCGAGAGGCCAGTCTTTCTTCTCCTCCTCAGCGTCTATTCCATTGGCATAATCAACAATCTAGACAGTAAGTTACTAAAAACTTAACCACCAGCGTTTTTAATGTTATTTTTCTTTTGTACGTTTAATGACTTCTCATTCTCCCTGAATGTTTCCCGAGCTAGGAATTTCTTTGATACCTTATAAATCCCATCATGATATTTTAACTTTGTTGACCATAACACCAAGTTCAAACAAATTATATCCTCTAAAATATAAAAAAAGTTTCAAAATCGATTAACAAACGGCAATAGTGATCAAGCATCCGTCTCGATGAAAAGTCTATGAGAAGTACCAGTAATAGAGTCATAGCGTGATGATGTATGGTGTAGTGATGGTGATGATGACGATTGATGTAATTTACAAAGTGGTATACCTAGCACTTTTTTGAACAACGCCGATCTCCTCAAAATGGTATCTATAAAGACTCCAGAGTTCTTTCTATCAGTACTGTATACTTTAGTAGTAGTAGTATGTAGTAGGGTATACTGTGGTGCAAAATCTTGCTTAATGGTTGTATTTGCTTAGATTACTTCATAAAAAGTTAAAATCAACATATTATATTTCCACCTGCCACTACATCAATCACAGTAGTTATCATCATCATCATTATAACCTACATCGCAATTTAAACCCATTGTCACAAAAGTGGTGACCTGTTAGTGGGATCCGTGATATATCGAACTATATAATATCTTTTATCTCGATCAGTCAATATCAAAAAGTTGATTTATTTTTCAGCAGAATGGCCACCAAGAGGATGGAGAGATACTATAACAATTAATGATTTTAACTTTGCAGATGTCGTGAGGCGTGTTGCACTATGGCGCTTCTGGAGGCCGCTGGGTCGCATGTCACTGTCCATGTTGACGGTGCACTGGTGCGTCATTAAAACTCTCCTCGCGTCCAGACGAGGTCTTTTTGACTTCAATCAGTATAATTTGGTAATTTATTTATTATATGTATTGCTTTATCTACTTTTTTGACCCTGAAGGCCGAACAAATGCTGGCCTATCGCATAATTTTGCTGATTTGTCAAAAACAATATTTGTTAATAATAATAGTAATTTTTCTTCAGACTATGGATACACTGGCGACGATCTTCCTCTCCTACGGCCTCGCTGTGCCCCTCACGCTCCTCGTAGAGATGCCGCTCATGAAGACCTTCACCTCCATGCTGATGGACTGAGTCTGTCTCGGCCGATAGAGACGTGCGCGACGTGTTTCTTCTCCTACTGCCTCGCTGTGCCCCTCACGCTCCTCGTGGAGATGCCGCTCATGAAGACCTTCACCTCAGTGCTGATGGACTGAGTCTGTCTCGGCCGATAGAGACGTGCGCGACGTGTTTCTTCTCCTACTGCCTCGCTGTGCCCCTCACGCTCCTCGTGGAGATGCCGCTCATGAAGACCTTCACCTCAGTGCTGATGGACTGAGTCTGTCTCGGCCGATAGAGACGTGCGCGACGTGTTTCTTCTCCTACTGCCTCGCTGTGCCCCTCACGCTCCTCGTGGAGATGCCGCTCATTAAGACATTCACCTCAGTGCTGATGGACTGAGTCTGTCTCGGCCGATAGAGACGTGCGCGACGTGTTTCTTCTCCTACTGCCTCGCTGTGATCCTCACGCTCCTCGTGGAGATGCCGCTCATTAAGACATTCACCTCCGTGCTGATGGACTGAGTCCAAGAGAGAGTTTCAAGCTATTAGTATTTCCGATTTGGTAAAAATACAGTTCAAAAGATATCATTCGGTAAAAAAAAAACTTGAGAGGTGTCAAGGGACACCCGGATGGAACGAAGTTATTTCTTATGTACAAAAAATTTGTATACACTCAACAAAAAAAAAATAAAAAAAATCGTCGCTACACCACACTGTTCAATGCGAGAGAGAGAGAGAAAGAGGCAGAGATAGAAACACACGACACTTTTGTGTCGTTACAACTTTTCGTCTCGCCCCCTTTCTCAACGCGCGATAAGGAACTTCGTTCCAAAAAAATCAGGGAAAAATATTTGTACTTACTTAAAAATATCCATATTATGATTGCGAAGATTGTCGTTATTTTCATAAAAGATAATGATAACGTCGTAATATAATAATAATAATATCTATGGACTATTAATAAGCTCCTGTGGATTATAAGAGCAATATAGCGATTATAGCAAATATTCATAAAACATTTGCTATCAAAAGTCTGCAGGCGCTTCGATGGGGTGAAATCAGTCGTATGGCAGATGGCAGACAGTCAGACACTGACAGGCACAAGTCAGTGTCTGACTGTCTGCCATCTGTCAGAAAAAACCTAGGGTGTGTTCTGAATTAATGTAGCCCAGTATTCTGGCCAGACTCCGTTTTACTTCGGATCCTCTTACGCGTGGGAGGGCTTCTGGTTTATTTTATCTCTCTGGTTTTACGCATTTAATAAATATTCTTCATAATTTTTCAATGTTTAAATTGGATTGTTTATTATTGTGATTTTGTGTAATAAAGATATTTTATAAGTATTTCTATTACATATAACTGAAAATATAATATTTATTTACATGCCATACAATAATTACATTTTTTAATATTCATTCCGTCATCATACCATTTATAGTGACGGTTTTTTATATTTTTTATTTGAGCACCTTCAAGCATCGTCGCTTGGTGTAACTTGAGTTTCCCTGACTTTGAACTTGCCCGAGTAGTTAGCAGTAAGGCCAAGGCAGTCAGCAACTCAGCACGCTGGTTTTATTAGTCAGTAACTCCGCGACGCGGGCGCACTCATGTTTTTCCCGCTCGTCGCACTCGCCCTGACCGGGGTGACAGCTTACAACGCTTCCGGTAAGTTTTTTTTTTTAATGATATAAATGTGGCAAATGAGCAAACGGGTCACCTGATGGAAAGCAACTTCCGTCGCTCATGGACACTCGCAGCATCAGAAGAGCTGCAGGTGCGTTGCCGGCCTTTTAAGAGGGAATAGGGGAGGGTAGGGATGGGAAGGGAAGGGAATTGGGTCTCCGGTAAAGTCACTCACTCGGCGAAACACAGCGCAAGCGCTGTTTCACGCCGGTTTTCTGTGAGAACGTGGTATTTCTCCGGTCGAGCCGGCCCATTCGTGCCGAAGCATGGCTCTCCCACGTATACTCTCCTTAAAACTCCCCTTTGTAACCGTCTTAAAAAAAAGGTTATCAATTCGACCCGTATGTATGTTAAATTTTCAGAATAGCTCCGTTTTCGTATATGTTAGCAGTTAGGCTATATCAGCGTCTGAAAAAGTGTGCCAAATGTCAAAAGTGTTTGTATGTATGTTTTTATGTGTGTGTTTGTGTTCGCATATCTCCGAAACTACAAGCCCGATTTAACTAATTCTTTTTTGTTCCACTAAGCCTTGTTCAACTTAGGGAATACTGCAAGTTTCATCAAAATCGGTTCGGTAGTTTTTGAGATTGGAAATATTGAAGTAGGTTTAATTTTTTTAACAAAATATTCCGAACCTTTTCACGATCTTCACATAGGGTAGCTTCTTTGCATGTTTGTCTTTGTCGCTTAATATAATGTAATACTTTTTTTTTTCTTGTAATTAAGTTAAAAATTAATTTTACTAATTAGTTTTAGTTAACTTAATTATTGTATCTCCTACTCCTCCTAAATTTCTTCTGATTAATTTCGTTGCGGGTCCCAAGACAGATTTAGCTTGACCCTCGGGCATCCCTGAGATCATATCAAATCTCGTGTTTTCGTGGTTGGTTACCACTGTTGATCCTGGCGACACAGGAGTTGCAATGTGTGGTGGGCCTTTTCCCCGTTAAAAAAAACTTAATTATTGTGGTGTTATATTATACTGCCTGAACTTGGTAAATGCTCTGCACGTACTAAGGTACGTGCATCAGCTCTTGTTGACTATTTATGATCATTTCTATAAGTTTTTAATGTAATATGTACTGGTGTCCTTACAACAATAAATAAATAAATAAGAAGTGAAAAAGGGCAATGATAAGGAGTGTGAAAGAAGTATTCTGTGATAAATTATTTTTGAATTTAAATTATTGTTAGCCACGATAAATATGTCGACTGCTCCTAGGTAGACTATCGTAAGCCACAAAATGGTAAAATTCGTTTTATTGCGAAAATGCATAGAATTAAGTTAGATCTTTTAGGATCTTCAAGAAATAATATTAAATTCGAACTACAACTGCCTTTTTCTAAACGTAAACTGTAGTATTTTTCAAACGCCTCCGACGTTATTTATCGTTAGTCCCTTAGCGATAGTCTACGCGGAGTAATACGGGAGCTGATACCCGAATTTACACATCGTATGTATCAGTTGCGATTGTCTACGCCGGATGAACCCTAACGTATACTATAGTTTGTACCACTTACAATCGTTTACATTGGAACTTCTTTCGAAAAATAAATAGCAAGTGTAACTTACGATTTTTTTCGTTGGAATTTTAGTAATGATAAATATCGTATGATAATTATACAATATTCTACTACGGAAACTATTATTTTTTATTTATTGCATCTATATCTTACTAGGTTCTACGTCGTACTATTCATTAACATACGATATTTTACCGATCTTTTTTTTAAACAACTAATATTTATGAAATTAGGGGCAAACGAGCAAACGGGTCACCTGATGGAAAACAACTACCGTCACCCATGGACACTCGCAACACCAGAAAAGTTGCAAAAAGTCTGGAAATACTGCTGGTGGCAGTTTGTTTCAGGTTTACTATGAAAAAATCATCAAGGTGATGAGGATGGTATATTTTCCCATGGAACGATAGTGAAATGTTGCAGGAGGTACGATTACTAATAATAATTCCTAGGAGCATCTCCCATTGATACAGCAGCTGATAGAAAATGTAAAGCAGTTTGAGGGTAATTCCAAGGGGTCAAGTTTGTTTGAAACACTATGGCTGTCTTCAATCCAAGCTATCTTTCATTGATTACTATCCAGAGGGAATAGTTGGTATTTTGTCGCCTGTGCCCATAAGAACAGTATTCCACGTGAGGCCGAATCTTTGCCTTGTATACTATCTCGCTCTGTTAAGAATACTAAACTTATTTAAGGCTAACTTAGCCTTAGTCGTTTATTGCCCGAAAACGGGTCATTTTTTCGGGATGATAAGTATATCATGATCTTTCCCGGGATCCAAGGTGGGATACCTTAGATCATACCAAAGATCAGAAAAATTGGTTTAGCGGTTTGGGCGTGAGGTGGTAACATACGCATAGACACATAGACAAACATACTTTTACATTTATATTGTGTAAAAGTATATGTATACTTATAGTAATTATAGAAGTATACAATATACATGTGTATATTGTATACTTCTATAATAATATCAGAATGGGTATATATTGTACTTGGTTTATGTTTCATGATTTCTTTTTTTGGCCAGGAAACTTTCAGGGCTAGTATAGTATCCCAAATGATTCTCTTCCTATAGTCATATTCCTCATGTCAGAGGGTCGTGACTTCTCCTTTCTATGACCTTCCTCCTAATGATGTTACGCCAGCTTTTCTTTCCTATTTTTGGCCACTCGAAGAGCCTCGTAAACATTGGACTCATTAATTGTGATGTGGATTTCATAGGAGCAGTCCCAATCGTTAGTCCTAACGATTGAGACTGCGGTCCGAGGTCTTTCTCCCTCAGTCTCGCCAGTGACTATTTTAAAATTATCTCCTTTCTTTCTGGCTATGTGCCCATATTGTAATATATATTGAGACAGGTGGTAGAGAGCCTTATTTTTATGTTTAGCTTAGCCACGATGGACGCGTTAGTTCTGAAAGAAGTCCATGAAATTTGGCGCATTTTCCTTATCAAAGGCGTCCTATGTTGTGTCTGCGGTTTATAGAATTCAGAGTCCATGTCTTGGATCCGTAAAAAAATATAGAAAATATTAATAAAACGAAACTTGTTAATAATATGGAAAGTATTAACAAGTTACGTTATATTTTTTAAGAAATCTTTTTGTCACGCCAGGTTTTACGCATTTGAGATTTAGCACTCTTAGCCATTCCAATTCTTCTACGGATATCTTGTTCACAGGAGCCATTTTTCGTAATAGTGGACTCAACTGGCCTTCAGAACAATCCGCAACATGAAATAATATACCTATTACCTAGCAATGGTTTATGATTTTCTAGATGATTCCCGCAACTCCTAACACCAAAAATTCGTTTGTTTTGTGGATATCGTATATTTTACCGGTATAGAAAGTATCCTATGTCCTTTTCCAGGACTCAAGTATCTTCATACCAAATTTCAATAAAATCAAACGATTTTCGTAATTAATTTAATTTAACTATTGAAGTATGGATTGTGATGAATACTTATCTCATACTTTAAGTTATCCAGCATATCAAAGATTTTTAAGAATGTTAGAAAATTGCATTATTTCATAGAGCAGACCTTTTTTATTATTGATGCTTTGCAAGCCAACTTAGCTAATTACATACTATATTTTAGCACTTTTTTTTGTACATCATTAGTATAAATCGTGCCAACGACCTACTTCTAAAATTTAAAACACACTTTTAAAGGTAAACATATATTTTTTTTTGAAACGATAATTTATAATAATTCATTTTCTCAAACATACTATAAATTCGAATTTGGTTATTCCGCTGTAAATGAAGATATGTCTTACATACCGTACAAAAACGTTAAAGAAGTCCCCTGTATAGTATGGTATGTAAACGTTACTATATTTTACCAAGGAAAAATTTCAACGTAAACTGTGGTTAGTATCAGTTGCAATAATTTTGCGTTGTAGATTTTCCAAAGAATAATATCGCAACAACAATTTTAGCTAAACCAAACATATAATATAGTATTTTATTGCATATGTTAATACCTAACACTATTGTTGTTGCTCATGCCAAATTACATAACAATCGGTTGAAAAATGAAGTCGTGGTTCAAATTTGCAACTTCAAACGCTCCTCCTGTAAAGTTGTATTTTTGATGTTACGATAGTCTACCTAGGAGCAGTCGATGTACTAACACAAAATCAAACAAATTTTCTACGTGGATATTTTGCACGGAAAATAAAATAATAATTTACCTGCTGAGTCTAACTCGCACTATAACAGTATGACAAGAAAGTAGATGATATAATTATATTTTACTTGTTTTGTGTTGTCAAAAATAAATGTCTGATAATGTCGGGAGAAAAGACATCAACGCGTGTGAATCTCCAAGAAATAACTTTCTTTTGTTTAGGGTTCCGTACCTAAAGGGTAAAAACGGGACCCTATTACTGTGACTTCGATGTCTGTCCGTCTGTCTGTCTATCTGTATTTCTGTCTGTCTGTCTCCAGGCTGTATCTCAAGAAGCGCTATAGCTAGATCCTGAAGTTTTCACAGATTGTGTATTTCTGTTGCCGCCACAACAACAAAACATACTAAAAACAAAACAAAATTAAATTAATATTTAATTCCCGTACAACAAACGTGTTTTTTTTTTTGCTTTTTTTGCTCGATATCAATAATGGCAACAGGTAGGGACTTGAAATTTTCTCAAAGTCCGTAATTATACAAATATGTACTTTGATAATTACTTTATTAAAATAAAATAAAAATTTATGAGGGGCTCCCATACAAAAAACACAGTTTTTGGTCTATTTTTGCTCTATAACAGTACGGAAACCTTCGTGCGCGAGTCCAACTCGCACTTGGCCGATCATTTAATATATTTTCTTTCATTTACTACTGTGGTCGAAACAAACATAATGCTTTTACTTCGAAATCACTTTTTGATAGTGACTTCAATACTGAACAAACAAAAAATAAGAAAATTCAATATAAAATTTTCAAAATTAAGTTCGTGCCCATTAAATAGGTTTTACTTTTATTGATGCAATTAAACATAAAAAATAAAACATAAAATCCATTTTAAAAGCGTTTATTATATTATAGAAATAGAAATTATTAATATAAATTATATAATTATAATATAACTGTTCTGTATGTGTGTCAGTTGAACTCCTAAGCGGCTGAAAAGATTCGAATGAATTTTCCAGCCTGGCAAAATGTGCTGCAGGTAAGCAGGACAATGTCTATAGGGTCCACTAGTAGTTTCAGTCAATGTAAAGAAATATAAACGCAGACTGTTCTACAAGTAACTATATATAGGATTTATTTTTAATACTACGAGCAAAAAGTTTCAGAATACGATTATCATAACAATATCTTATATCTTTAAACGAGCAATTCTTGTATATATATATAATTGAAATCTCGGAATCGGCTCCAACGATTTTCATGAAATTTAGTATATAGGGGGTTTCGGGGGCGATAAATCGATCTAGGTAGGAATCATTTTTAGAAAATGTCATTTTCATCGAATACCGAGCAAAGCTCGGTCAAATAGCTAGTTTTACATTATACTCGTATCATCACAGTTCACACGTTTTGTGCCCTGAATATTTAAAGGTGATCGCACATTAAATATCAGCACGCACACGCCGAACGCACCGCATTTTAAATTTCGCTGTATGACGTGAAACGCGTATGTGCCGCATTTCATGTACTGTGTGGTGCGTTCGACGCGTATCGCGCGTACGGTGCTGACGAATGTGCCATCAACTTAATAAGCCGTTTACCTAATTATAATTTATATTATTAATACAAATAATATAAAAAAGTGTTTAAAACTCGACAAAAACTACATTTAAAATATTTTATTGTTTGTACACAAAAGTTTCAAATTAATTCTTGAAATTATAATCGTTAACCATACAGAAACACGGGTCGAAGGCGTACCTATACAACTTCCAAATTTTTTTAAGTCGGTTAATATTGTGATTTGTGTCTGAATGTAGTGGACTTTTGACATTATTATTAGAAGTTTTCGAGTGTTTATTGAAAACTTCAAGGAGCCAAATATTGCAAAATATGCAATGTCCAATTAAGCATAGTTAAAAATAAAAATGCACAACATGTGGATGAGGCTGGGGTAAGCAAAAAGTTAATCAGATTTTTTTTATTTTTAAGGCCATTAGTCCCTAAAGGTCGATGTCTGTCAGTACGAAAATCGACGTAAAGGATATTAAAATAATCATTATTATTTTTAACAAAAAATTAAAACCGACTTCCAAGGTAAAAACAATAATAACATCCTTCATGAACTAAAAAGTATTAAATAATTTTTCCTATCTAATAGTGCCTTTTTCCGAATTCGGCTAAAACTCAACTATTTCTGTACTCAATCTTCATCATTTTGAAGTCGGTGCCAGTTAAAAAAGTTTCAAATATTCTGGCAAACTGAAGATTCAGCTATCTGGTATCAAGGTGATGAGGATGGTATGTTTTTCGCGTGGGACGATAGCGAAAAGTTGCAGGTGGTATGATTCCGAACAATTCCTCAGAGCACTCCCCGTGATACAACCGATAGAGGATGCAGAGTGAAGCTACATCTCGGCGTAATTCCAAGGGGTCCAAGCTGTTTGAAACACTATGGCAGTCAACAATTCGAGCAGCCCTTCGTTGGATACGATCCAGAGGGAGCAGTTGGTATTTTGGCGCCCCTGCCCAGAGATGAGAACAATATTCCATATGAGGCCGAACCTGCGCCTTGTAGAGTTGTAGGTGTTGGTCCGGACTGAAGTACTGTCTCGCTCTGTTAAGAACGCCAAGCTTCTTGGAGGCTAATTTTACCTTACCCTCAAGATGATATTGGAACTGGACTTCGCTCGATATGTTGACGCCAAGTATCTCAATGCTAGGGGAGATGGCTAAGGATGTGCCCTCGAAACGAGGATAAACGACGATTTGTCAGTAAGAAATCTCATTCTAAGCAGTTTTTTAAACAATGAGTTGGTAAAATATAATAAAATCGGCCAAGTGCGAGTCGAACTCACCCATGGAGGGTTCCGTACCGTTATAAAGCGAAAGTAAGACGGTCACCGGCTGCTGCTGCAGCACGCTCGCTGCGCTCGCTCGGCTCCCTCTGTGTTGTGGTCTAAGTTCTAACCTAACCTACTCTTGGACTTTCTGGATTGTGTTTGTTTTTGTTTTGGCGGGAGGCTGCGTCCGTCCGTCCCCCCACTACGGTATTCGTGGTTACGTAGGCCTTCTGTTAAGTCGTTATCGAACCGCCCATTCCATCATTTTTATCTCTCATTCAGTTATTGGACTGCCCAATTATTTTTTATTACTGTCCATGTTTTACAGTCGCAATAATTAATCAACCGCCATAAAATTAAATAACTGCTCAATATTTTTTTAAACTGATCATAATAACATCTCAAATATTTAAATAACCGCTCAAAAAATTAGTTCCCATATTATAATAAACGTAATTACCCTAAAACATAAACTACATAATAGAACAAAAGTTCTGATAAAATTTTAATAGTCTAATTCAGCAACTCCACAGAATGTACATTTGTACAAGCTACTCTAATTTAACCAAATTATAAATAGTTTCTTTTAAACACATTAACTTATAAGTAGGGAATTATATCGTAAAAGAAACACAAGCACGAATATTTGTTCGTAATTTATTTATTTGACAACTACTTTGCTACATGGATATGTATTTATTTGACATATTTATTTATTTGACAACTACTTTGCTACATGGATATGTAGCAAAGTAGTTGTCAAATAAATAAATTTGGTGGATACCAATAGGAGGTGAATTTGTGTACGAATTCGGACATCTACCGGTCCCTAGCACTTGTAAGTTGTATGACTCGAGCGATCTTTACACGAAATATTTCTAGTATTTTGAGAATATACAAATTATTAGCAACAAATTATATCGTGCAGGAAACCGGTCTAGAACGCTTCAACTCCCAAGCGGCCACACGTGGTGTACGAATTCGGACATCTACAGTGTGTAACAAAAATAAGTGATAATACTTTAGGGTGTGTACGTGTTCCTTGTAGAGAGTTCACTGTGAAAGTAGCAGCGCTGAAAGACGAAAATTTTTTTTCACTTTTGTATGGGCAAAGGCCCGAGCGCCACGAGTTTCCCCATACAAAAGTGAAAAAAAATTTTGTTCTTTCAGCGCTGCTACTTTCACAGTGAACTCTCTACAAGGAACACGTACACACCCTAAAGTATTATCACTTATTTTTGTTACACCTGTATAACCGGTCCCACTCGTTCGACTCGAGCGATCTTTGCACGAAATATTTTTGAAATTTGAATGTGAAGTTTTGAGAATACACAAACTGTGTTACGCTCGTAAAAATCATATAATTCGGTATTATATTCGAAGATGAACTTTTCTCACATCCTGAGAATTATGCCCCAGGTGCGTGTGGTCTATGGCGCGGGCGGTTGCATACTAAGGTATCTATGACTATCTAGATGGCCGCCGCGGCCTGGCCGCTGCGGCTCGGCCGCTAGTGCGCGCCCGGCCTCGCGCCGCTCGGTTGACAGATTAAAGCGAGACGGCAGACAGTTATTGTACTAATGAACGCTAAACGCAATGCATAAGGTTGAAATTAGGTTGTTTTCCAGAATAGTAGGTAAATAATATCTCGGCAATTTCGCGCAGTTTGTATTACTTTGTATGGAAGTGAGACATGCATATTACTTTATCGAAGCAGCTTACTTCTCAGAAGTAATGTCAAATGTGTGCCTTACGTTCTGGAGCTAAGGCTGAATTTGTTATGTTTAAGTATCTTCGGAACCATAGTATACCTCGGTGCAAAATCTTGCGTTTTGGTAACATATGCTTAGGATGCTTCTTATAAAACCAAAATCACCATATTATGTTTCCATATAAATTTCGAGGAGTTCCCTCGAGTTTACTCATGGATCCCATCATCAGGTCACCACTTTTGTGAACATGGTACCAAATTGGAGTGAAACCTAATACAGCAAAACAAAAATTTCGAAAATCGGTTCACAAACGGCGGAGTAATCGTTGAACATACACAAATAAAAAAAAATAATCCACAGCCGAACATATTATAACCTCCTCCTTTTTGGAAGTCGGTTAAAAATGAAGCTACTCACAAAAAATTTGCTTGATATTTATCAAAAAAAATGTTCTAGGGCTTGATGATGACTATTAGGTCTTAGGCTAATACAAAACTATAGTTTAATGGAATTCATTTTTAACCGACTTCCAAAAAGTAGGAGGTTATAATATGTTCGTCTGTATTTTTTTTTTGTTGAAAAAGTTGTTTAATTTAACAACTTTCCTGTGTCCTTTGTCTGTGTTAAATTGACAGGAAAACTATTTACCTAGAATCTTATTTCTCAACTGTTTTATAGTGCTAGTTATTTATAGTGTTAATGCGATAACAACTCAGCATTATCAGCATAAAGCATTAGTTGCTAATCTTTTTAGGATTCTGTTCTCATTTTAGGTCTGCCTCCAGGTTATATCTCAAGAGCAAGGGCGTCGCCAGCCGATGGCGCAGGGGGGGGCAAGTTGACTTTACCTACTACAGTCTACAATTCATACTTTACTCACTCTCTATAAATGAGAAAAGTAGGTATGAATTGTAGGTAAAGTCGACAGCACATGAAACTTTTCACTTGTACTACGAGCCTTACATCTATTACCAGATTTTAATATTATAGTGGTCGTTGCTTTTGCATTATATTTGGCAACGTTTTTTAGAGTCTCTAGGGGGGGGCAGCTGCCCCTCCCTGCCCCCCCCCTGGCGACGCCCTTGCTCAAGAGCGTTACTAGCTATCTAGATTTTTCACATATTACGTATTACTGGTGCCGCTTAAACAACAGATACTTACCATAAAAAAAATAATTAAATATTTACTTAATTTATTTTGTTTTTTGGGCGGCAAAGGGGGCTCCTATCATGCAACAAACGTGATTTTTTGCAATTTTTGCTCGATATTTATAATAGTACTTGAAATGTTCACAAAATACACAGTTGTATTTATACTTTAATTAATAATAAAATTAAAGTAATATAAATTATTAAGGAGTCCCATCTACAAAACAATATTTAATCCCATACAAAAAACCCTTAGTGTGCGAGTCTAAGTCGCACTTGGCCGATTATTATTAAAGCAATAAATCGCTACCAGGCCATGCTGGCTAACCCTGAATTACACAAATAGATTTTTACGTAAATCTCCAACATACAATATATAATTATTGTCCGAAACACGTTTTGAAGAGATTTTTTAATTTTTTCATCTAAATTCTCATACATAAGTAATACCAAAATCATTTTCTCATACCAAAATATTTAACATGTTTGAGTCATTGTTCAGCTGAAAATAGTAATTACCTAGGTTCCTGCATAAAAATTGACTACAAAATATTTAAACACTAAAAAATTTATAAATAAATAGTAAATTTACTACAAAATATTTAAGCTTTAAAAATATTTTAGTACTTACTTACTTATTTAAATATTTTGTAGTAAAGGCGAATGCCCAATAATGTATGGACCAAAAACCCATAATCGATTGAAACCATTTATATGTGGCATAGTAGACTAATTATACTGTATCCCAAATACAATGTCCTTTTTGGATTAAACAATCACCGAGTACTTTAAAAACGATCGTAACTAATTGACTTTTCTTATAGGAATCTATGATACTCAGGACGACGCGATGCTACAAACGATAGTTTGGCGATTAGTACGCAGTAAAAACATTTTTAATACCGATGTACAGTGTTGTAATTATGTATTTATGAATTTAATGTTTATATATTTATCACTTCTATATCTGACAGTATAGAATGTTAGTTTGGTAAGTATAGAAAATAATCTGTTTACAATATGTACTGTTTTTTAGGATTATTAAGTACACAATATAGGTTATATGATCGTTTTTTTTTTTAAATAAAATAAGGGGGCAAACGAGCAAACGGGTCACCTGATGGAAAGCAACTATACTGTCGCCCATGGACACTCGCAACATTAGAAGAGCTGCAAGTACGTTGCCGGCCTTTGATGGTTTGTAGGTCGTATTGAAAATATAGTGACAGTTTATTACAGAGTTTTACAGTGCGCAGCGGAAAGTTACGCAAAAAACACACAGTGGAAGACTGGCACTCATTAAAGTGATGAGGATGGTATATTTTTTGCTTGGAGCGATGGCTAAAAGTTGCAGGTGGTATGATTCCGAACAATTTCTTAGAGCACTCCACGTGATACAACCGATAGAGGATGCAGAGTGAAGCCACTTGTGATTTAGTTTATTCTTAAAATATATTATATTTGACATACTTTTTTAGGGTTCCGTACCCAAAGGGTAAAAACGGGACACTATTACTGAGACTTCGATGTCTGTCCGACTGTCTGTCTCTAGGCTCTTACTCAAGAACCGCTATATCTAGACTTTTGAAATCTTCACAGATTGTGTAACAACAGATACTAAAAACTAAATAAAATTAAAATTCAAGGGAGGCTCCCATGCAACAAACTTTTTTGCACTTTTTAGCTCTTTTTAGCTCCTAATCTATAATGGCTATATTATGTAGACACATGATTTTATTACGAAATCCTCAATTTTGTATGTACTTTAATATTTAATCGCAAAATTAAAATAAAATAAATAATTAAGGGGGGCTCCCATAAAAAAAACATTTTTCCCTACTTTCGCTCTATAACGGTACGGAACCCGAGTCCGACTCGCACTTGGCTGATTTTTTTTTCTATTTAATTGTACATTATTGTCTATCAACATCGCTTTCACGAGAAAGATCACAAAAACAAAGGAAATAACTTGTTGATACAAACTTCGAAGTAGATACCACACCTACTACCACACTGTATCTCAGTATATTAGTGATCGATGATCTCAGATTTATTTTTTCAAATTATCGGTTTCGGTTATGGTTTAGAAAAAAATGAATTGCATATTTTCAATCTACTATTTATGCTCTACTTTTCTGTACATAAATTATTTTAATCGACTATGGGTTTTTTTGGGAATAGTCCTTTACTTTATATATATATATATATATATATATATATATATATATATATATATATATATATATATATATATATATATATATATATATATATATATATTTTTTTTTTTTTTTTAGTGTTTTGCTATATTTTTTAGTTTTGTAGTAAATTTTTGCGCAGGAACCTAGGTAAAATTACTATTTTAAGCTGAAAAATAGCTCACACATGTTAAATATTTTCGTATGAGAAAATGATTTTGGTACGTCTTATGGCCGGGTGCCATCGAATTTCTCATACATACGTAAAGAATTTCGATGGCACCCGGCCTCTTAAAATTAGAATGAGTGAATTTGTGTGAAACTTAAAATGAGAATGTTTCTCAGAAATTAGAAACCACTCTGGTTCTTCTCTCGTTAATCGTCACATTTGTTTATTTTTTTTAATATAAATCAAAATCAAAATCAAATCAAAATCAAAATCAAAATTGTTTTATTTCTGAATAAATTTAAAATAAATGTTTTCAGAAAGTCCTACATGATGCCTACCACCGGTTCGGGAACTAACCCGGCGAGAAGAACCGGCGTAAGAAACTCGCACGGGGCCCACTTTTTTACCAAAAAAAGTGAGAAAAAAATTAATCTTTTAAAATAAAGTTTACAATTTTGTAACTAAATATTATATACAATATCCACATACATAATTGTAAGTCCTATAATAATGAAGAAGTAGCCTTGCAAGAAGCCATCCTACTCCCAAGGTGTGCCATCGTTTATGAAATCATTGACCTTATAATAGGCTTTGGCACACAAACGTTCTTTAACTACTTTTTTAAATTTATTAATGGAAAGATTTTGAACGTTTTCTGGGATTTTGTTGTAAAGGCGTATACATTGACCTTTAAAAGATTTACTGACTTTACTAAGTCTGATCACCGGCATATCTAGCTTGTGCTTATTTCTAGTATTCCTAGAGTGAATGTCACTTTTAACTTTAAATTTACTTATATTTTTTCTAACATATATTACATTATCCAAAATGTATTGAGAAGCAACAGTTAGAATACCAATTTCTTTAAATTTATCTCTCAGAGATTCCACAGCAGACATTTTATAAATAGAACGTATGGCTCGCTTCTGCAGCACAAATATTGTATTAATGTCGGCAGCGTTTCCCCATAAAAGGATTCCATATGACATCCTACTATGAAAATAACTAAAATATACTAATCGTGCCGTATCTTCGTCAGAAATTTCCCTAATTTTTCTGACTGCATATGCTGCAGAACTGAGCCTACCTGCAAGATTAACAATGTGAGGACCCCACTGTAATTTACTATCAAGTGTAATACCTAAGAATACAGTGTTGTCTACCAAATTCATCTTCTCATCATTTAATACTACATTGGTTTGGACTTGCCTAACATTGGGCAAAGTAAACTTTATACATTTTGTTTTACTAGAATTTAAAAGTAAGTTATTAACATTAAACCAATGTACTATTTTTGAGAGAGCACTGTTTACCTCGTCGTAGTTCGACTGTTGTCGCTTCACTTTAAAAATAAGTGAAGTGTCATCAGCAAAAAGCACTATCTCATTATTATTATCCTTAACTAGATAAGGTAAGTCATTTATATAGATGAGAAAAAGAAATGGGCCTAATATAAATCCCTGTAGGACACCTAATTCTATTTTGGTTCCTTTGGACCTTTTACTATTAACCTCAACCCTTTGAGTCCTATTTTTAAGGTAAGAAGTCAAAAGGCTGAGAGCAGAGTCTTTAATTCCGTAGTGGCGCAATTTCCTGATCAATGTAGCATGCTCAACACAATCGAAGGCTTTGGAGAGATCGCAAAAAACACCTAAGGCATCCTGCGACTCCTCCCAAGCCTCAAAAATACTGCAAAGGAGTCCTATACCAGCATCCGTTGTGGATCGACCCTTAGTAAATCCGTATTGATTATCATGTAATAAATTATTAGAATTAAAATGTACTAGTAATTGTTTTAAAATAATTTTTTCAAATATTTTACTAAAGGTATAAGCAAGTTTAATCCTAAGCGACATTAAAAAAACCCGCCAAACAAGCCTAAAAAGTAATATTATAATATTTAATTACTTTTAAAGTTGTTCGGCAGGTTTTTTTGTAAAGGATCATGGGCATTTTGGTATATGTCTCAACAGAGATAAAATATATATCATTAGGTAGTTCTTAGTGAGTAGGTAAAAAAGTTATATGGCGCCAGCCCCTAGCAACTGTACTTTTTGAAATAATGTACAGTCAACGTACCGTATTTAGGCCGGCGTTACCGACGTAGTTTTTGTCGTCTGTGTTAGATTTATTTGCGCTTAGAAAGGTTACGAATGTTTTGTCTTAGACAGTACACCTTAGATTTACGCTCACAGTAGTAGTTTAACCCCTCCGTCATACTGCTCACCCTTGGACGGCGGAGCAGGTAACGATGACAGAACAGAAAATATAAATAGGAGATAAGTGTGTAGACATAAGACTGTATAAGTGTATAAACTGTATTAAGAACTTAAATCTCTTAACTTAAAATAAGGGACAAGAGCATTATTAAAAAAAACATCCTCGTTTGATGTGTAGGGGAGGGTACCTTAAAAAAATATATATTTTAAAGATCTTATACCATTTTGTCGGCATCATTAATAATATGTGCATTCGTGCCGAATTACAGCTTTGTAGGTCCTATAGTCTCTGAGAAAAACCGCGGACAGACAGACAGACGGATGGACGGACGGACAGACCGAAACAATAATATAATTGTTTTATGAACCCACAAGGATCAGTGGCAACTCTGCTACATGCATTGATAATATTTTTACCAATATAGACTCCTTAAAGAAAGAAGTCTTAAACATACTAAGCTCTGATCACTGTGGACAACGAGCTATTTTCCCCATGAACAAGAATTTCAAAAAAGTATGTAAAAACAAAAGTACTTGTATTCCAATTAATGATAAACGTATTGAGAAGTTTAGGGGTAAAATTATATCTAAGATTGGAAATTTAGAATATCATAGTAGTCCAGATATGACATTTGGTAATCTTTTCAAATTAATTAAAAACCATTTTGATACTACCTTCACCTCTAAGACAGTTGGAAAAAACAATAAGAGTAAATTTAGTGAATGGGCTACACCAGGTATTATGAAAAGCAGATTAAAACTGTATGACCTTTATAATGAAAGGACTATAAATCAAAGTGAACACTTTATAAACTATGTAAGATTATATTCAAAAATATTTAAACAAGTCTGCAGGGCTGCCAAATCTATTCACATTAGAAATAAAATTAAGAATTCAAAAAATAAAGTAAAGACAACGTGGCAAATAATAGCAAGTGAAACTGGAAGAGTCGCCAGTCACAACTCAAATTTTAAATTAAATATAGATAACAAAAATATAACTTCCGACAATGATGTTGCGACTGCTTTTGAGAAATTTTTCGCTGACATTCCAGTTTCAATTACAAGTAACCTAAAGGACTCTCCTGATGATGCTATATTGTTACTTAAAGAAAATGTAAATGAATGTGATATCGACTTTAGATTTAAAGAAGTAGGTCCTGAAGACATTTTAAAAACTTTCAATTTACTAAATATTAAGAACACTACTGATTTGTGGGGCCTATCAATGAAAGTTATTAAATCTATAATCGATGTTATCGCGCCCTACTTAGCGACTATATTTAATGATTGTATAAAAAGTGGCGTATTTCCTGATTTAATGAAACACAGTAAAGTTTTACCTCTTTTTAAATCTGGTAGTAAGTTGGACCCGTCTAATTTCCGACCTATATCTATTTTACCGACATTGAGTAAAATTTATGAAAAGATAATACTGAATCAATTACTAACGCACTTTAATATAAATAATATTTTACATAATAAACAATTTGGATTTACAAAGGGACGATCTACTACAGACGCAGGCGTTGAATTGATCAGTAGTATTTTTAATGCCTGGGAGACGTCGCAGGATGCTCTAGGAGTTTTTTGCGATCTCTCAAAGGCCTTTGATTGCGTGCAACACAAAACATTGGTCAGGAAACTCTGTCACTATGGCATAAAAGGCACAGCACTCGCCCTCCTAAAATCGTACTTGTCAAATAGAACTCAGAGGGTTGAGATAAATGGTAAAAAATCTGCTGGTGCAAAAATTGAAATGGGGGTCCCACAGGGGTCTATATTAGGACCCTTCCTGTTTCTTATTTATATAAATGACCTGCCATTCTTAATTAAAGATAAACATGGGATAGTATTATTTGCTGATGATACATCTCTTACATTCAATATCAAACGGCTTAATGCGTGTTATGACGAAGTAAATAATGCTCTCTCAAAGATTGTACATTGGTTTAGTGTTAATAATCTTTTACTTAATAGTAAAAAAACAAAATGTATTAAATTCAAATTGCCCAATGTAAGGCAAACGGAAACCAATGTGCTTTTAAATGGTGATGTTATGGAGCTAGTGGATACAGCTGTATTTTTAGGTATTACACTAGACTCCAAGCTTCAGTGGGGCCCTCATATTGCTGGGTTGGCCGACAGACTCAGTTCAGCAGCATATGCAGTAAGTAAGATTAGACAATTTTCAGATGAAACAACAGCACGTCTAGTGTATTTTAGTTACTTTCATAGTATTATGTCCTACGGCATTTTGCTGTGGGGCAATGCTGCAGATATAAATATAATTTTTGTGCTGCAGAAGCGAGCTGTGCGGGCAATCTACAAGTTGGCCCGTAATACTTCACTTAGAGAAAAATTTAAGGAAACTGGAATCTTAACTGTTGCTTCTCAATATGTCCTATCAAATGTATTATATGTTAAAAAGAATATATATCAATTCACGAAAAAATGTGATACCCATGGGAGAAATACTCGTAATAAACATAAGCTTGAAATTCCGGTGACTAGACTTACTAAAGTCAAAAATTCTTTTAAAGGTCAATGTATACGCCTTTATAATAAGATCCCAGAAAGCGTTCAAAATCTCTCAATTAATAGATTTAAAAAAGTTGTTAAAGAACGTTTGTGTACCAAAGCGTACTATAAAGTTACTGATTTCATGAATGATAGTACACCATGGGAATAAGGTCGCCCCCTGCAGAGCTGTTTCATTATAATATGTATAATAATTGTACATTCGTTGTATTTTATTTAGTCATAATGACACTGTTATTTTATAATAATATATTTTTTGTAATTTTCCATCTTTTTAGAAAAAGATGGCCCCGTGCGAGTTTCTTACGCCGGTTCTTCTCGCCGGGTTAGTTCCCGAACCGGTGGTAGGCATCTGTGTAGCCCCGACGTTCAGAGAATATTTGAAAAAATTTATTCTGAATAAAAATTTTTGAGTTTGAGTTGAGTTTGAATAAGGGTTCCTTGTTGACTACGGAACCCTACAAATAATCATGTTATAATGTAACGTGATGTTAACAGTACTAGAGATCGCCCAATGGTCGAAATTCGACCTTAATTTCAACAATATTAGGACTACTACCTATATTTTGTAAAAAATATTGAATTTATCATTTTTTTTCAACTCTTGTCTCTGGGACTTAGCTGATCTCAGACTGGCCGTGTAAGCATTGTCTAATAGTAATAGTATCTTAGATTCAATAAAAAAAAAACTATAATCCATTTTCAATTTGTCAATTTCTTGTCAACAGACTTCAACCATAAATAAAAGAATATAATTCGTATGTATAGGCTTGTCACTCATAAATCTGTCATTTCTCATGTGTGTGTAATGTTTTATTTGTTAAAAAAATGTATGATAAAAGCATAATTTCAAAATAATATTAGTTCGATGCACTCCTTCACCATACATATATATACAAGAATTGCTTGTTTAAAGATATAAGATTACTATATTAATACGCAAGCGAAAAAATTTGTATCCCTTTTGACGAGAAATGCTGAAACGTAGGTGAATGAAATTTTGCACTGTTATAGTTTATATGCTGAAGGAGTCATCGAGCTAAATAATATTATTTTGAAATTATGCTTTTATCATACATTTTTTTAACAAATAAAACATTACACACACTACAATACGCACACTCAAGAAGATGACAGATTTTTGAGTGACAAACCTATATACATACGAATTATACTCTTTTATTTATGGTTGAAGTCTGTTGATCGCTTCATGCTAATCGCTTCTTAAAACAGAAGAAAAAATCTTATATTTTAAGAAGCGATTAGCATGGAGAAAAAAAGGAGGTCAAGTAGCCTATTAAACCCATCAAACGATTGTAAGTTGCTTACGGCCTTTCATGAAACAGATAAGCCCAGATTTTCCAGCACTGAGCAGGTTGATGATGTCTAACGGCCGTTCCCAATATTTGATCTATCTCTGGTTTTGCCTTACTAGAGATAGGAATAGCTCACATTAGACATTAGAGACATATATTTTATGTCAATTCAATGTTAGCTGCGATCGGTTGTATGTCAAACCAGAGATAGATTGAATATTGGGAACGGCCGTAAGTGCCTTATCACACTGGCGATTAGCGAGCGATTTGAAAGCGACGCGACTGCGCAGCGCACACGCCGCGATTACGCGGCGTGAACGTCGCGACAGCGCAGCGTCGTCGTGCGTGGCGTGGTCGCCATTTTGTACACTCGTCTACACAGATTATTATTATAGTACCTGGATGACCGAGCTTTGCTCGGTATAGCAAACATTCATTGCTTCGTGTTACTTAACAACGCCATCTGCTGGAATAGCTTTAGCTGTTGTTGTGTCGTTAAAGCAATTAGTTGCTCACTAAATAGTTTTATTATTCGCCAATAGATGTCAGGAAGAGTCATATTTTTCAGTTTATCGATTATCGATAAAACACGAATAAAAAGACATTTTCTAAAAATGATTCCTAGATAGATTGATTTATCGCCCTCGGAACCCCCTATATACTAAATTTCATGAAAATCGTTGGAGCCGATTTTTTTTTTATGAAAGGGGGCAAACGAGCAAACGGGTCACCTGAGCAACCTCCGTCGCCCATGGACACTCGCAGCATCAGAAGAGCTGCATGTGCGTTGCCGGCCTTTTAAGAGGGTATACGCTCTTTTCTTGAAGGTTTGCAGGTCGTATCGGTCCGGAAATACTGCTGGTGACAGTTCATTCCAGAGTTTTACAGTGCGCGGCAGAAAGCTACGCGAAAAACGCACTGTGGAAGACTGCCACTCATCAAGGTGATGAGGATGGTATGTTTTTCGCGTGGGACGATAGCGAAAAGTTGCAGGTGGTATGATTCCGAACAATTCCTCAGAGCACTCCCCGTGATACAACCGATAGAGGATGCAGAGTGAAGCAACATCTCGGCGTAATTCCAGGGGGTCCAAGCTATTTGAAACACTATGGCAGTCAACAATTCGAGCAGCCCTTCGTTGGATACGATCCAGAGGGAGCAACTCTTGAATCAGCAAGAAAATTATAGAGAGATTTGATGGATATGATGAGATCTGGTGGTTTTCTTCTACGAAAAGTGGTCATCAAATCGAATTGAAATGTTGGAAGGAGCTAGCACGGTACAAGATCAACAACCGACATTCGAATTCAAGGATCAAGAAACAACGAAGACACTTGGATTACGATGGCACCCAAGCAGCGATTATTTCTCTTTCCAACTGAAAATCGACTCTACATCAATATCAACGGGGATATCGAAGAGATCGTTACTATCTAACATATCAAAAATCTATGATCCTGAAGGTTGTCTAACCCCGGTTCCGGCTACAACGAAATTGAAGCTGCTATTTCAGAAGGTTATTTTACAAAAAATAGAATGGGATAGTCCAGTTCCAGATTATATCAAGAAGGAATGGCACATAATGTCACGCATGAATTACGCATGACGCTGACGCATCAACTAAAGCGTACGCCTGTGTAATATATTGCCGAACTATTAATCACACGGGTCAATCATCGAAGCCCATTATAGTGGCGGCAAAATCAAGATTGGTTCATAAAAAGATCACGCTACCCAGGCTGGAATTATGTGCAGCGTTGCTTTTATCAAGTTTGATGGAAAAGGTCAAAAACGCCTTATCATAATTCCATATTCAAACAACATACGGTTGGTCGGATTCAACTGCTGTATTAGGTTGGCTACAAGGCGACCCGAGCAAATGGAAATCGTTTGTTGCCAACCGAGTAACAAAAGTCACAAACATCATGCCTACGGATTCTTGAAACTACATTAAATCAGAAGAAAACCCTACGGACTGTGCTAGTAGTAGGTATCGAGGAAAAACAACTGAAGAGTTTTCCCTTGTGGTTGGAAGGCCCAACATGGCTATTATCATTCGGACACTGCAAGAAAAAAATCTGTTTGAAACAAAGGAAGATATTAAAATATCAAAGTAAGGTCAGGCGGCAACACTTGTTTCCGACAATACAATAAACGAGTTATTGACTCGAACAAGTTGCTTAGCACGCACCACTCGGGTCATTGCTTGGATGCTCCGGTTACGGCCCCGGCGTCAACAAAAACCTACTCACCTCACTACAAGTGAATTACATTCTGCAAGAAATATAATTATTAAATATCAACAAGAGATCGACTTTTCGGATGAAATCAAGAAACTTAATTAAAAAATAATTAAAACCGACTTCCAGGGTAAAACAATATTATAATAATTTACAATGAACAAAAAAGTATTAAATAATAATTCTTACTCTTTGAAGTGCCTTAGGCATAATTCTCCTAAACCTCAACTATTTCTGTACACAATATCTTCATTATTTTGAAGACGGTACCAGCTAATAATACTGAGTTCTATGACAAAATATTTTTAATATTACTGGTACCGACTTCAAAATAATGAAGATATTGTGTACAGAAATAGTTGAGGTTTAAGAGAATTATGCCTAAGGCACTTCAAAGAGTAAGAATTATTATCATTGTATGCGCCACTATGACGTATACTGCAAAAAACGTGCAGGGAACTTAACCTAAGTTGTTTTACGTTTTGGTTTAAAAAATAGTACTGTATTGCTTATTTTAACTACAGTAAGTTGTTTTACATTTTTGGTTTCATAAAGTTATGATGTTTACAGTAATTTTTCAAAGCTGAATGTTTGTCATATCATAAGTAACTGCTTATTTAACATTTTTTTGAACGGGCTTTCGCCCACCACACATTCCCACCGCTGTATCTCCTGTGTCGTCAGGATCAACAGCCACATCCAACCAGGGAAACCCTTTGATATGATCTCAGGGAGCCCAAGGGACAAGCTAAAGCTCTCTTGAGAGTGGATCAAAGAAATTAATCAGAAGTTCTTCTGATTAATTACTTTGCTTAGTTTACTTGCCTACAGTTTTTGCGAATAATTTTATAAAACTGTAATTATTATATATAAGTATTTTTTCTTCCTCATAGGATTTAGGTATATCACAACTTCATTCGTCACAACGCATTATCCTCTTAAGTAATCTGCCATTAAATTTAATACTCAATACTGGATATCTGTCTTAATATTCTTATATTTTTTTTGCCTTTCTTTCTGTTCGCTTATTAATATGAGTAATGATGTATTTTTAGACAACAATGTTGAAGATAATACAAGTTCTAAACTGCCGGAGCTGTATCAGATCGATGACTATGACCGCTGTCTCTCCCGGCCCGGAGCTCTGTACTGTGTAGGCACGTTCCGTCTGACTGCGGACCGGCAGGCGCCGTCCTACCGCTACTACCGCATGATCGAGGTAATTATACATAATACAAGTTCTAAACTGCCGGAGCTGTATCAGATCGATGACTATGACCGCTGTCTCTCCCGGCCCGGAGCTCTGTACTGTGTGGGCACGTTCCGTCTGACTGCGGACCGGCAGGCGCCGTCCTACCGCTACTACCGCATGATCGAGGTAATTATACATAATACAAGTTCTAAACTGCCGGAGCTGTATCAGATCGATGACTATGACCGCTGTCTCTCCCGGCCCGGAGCTCTGTACTGTGTGAGCACGTTCCGTCTGACTGCGGACCGGCAGGCGCCGTCCTACCGCTACTACCGCATGATCGAGGTAATTATACATAATACAAGTTCTAAACTGCCGGAGCTGTATCAGATCGATGACTATGACCGCTGTCTCTCCCGGCCCGGAGCTCTGTACTGTGTGAGCACGTTCCGTCTGACTGCGGACCGGCAGGCGCCGTCCTACCGCTACTACCGCATGATCGAGGTAATTATACATAATACAAGTTCTAAACTGCCGGAGCTGTATCAGATCGATGAATATGACCGCTGTCTCTCCCGGCCCGGAGCTCTGTACTGTGTGGGCACGTTCCGTCTGACTGCGGACCGGCAGGCGCCGTCCTACCGCTACTACCGCATGATCGAGGTAATTATACATAATACAAGTTCTAAACTGCCGGAGCTGTATCAGATCGATGACTATGACCGCTGTCTCTCCCGGCCCGGAGCTCTGTACTGTGTGAGCACGTTCCGTCTGACTGCGGACCGGCAGGCGCCGTCCTACCGCTACTACCGCATGATCGAGGTAATTATACATAATACAAGTTCTAAGCTGCCGGAGCTGTATCAGATCGATGACTATGACCGCTGTCTCTCCCGGCCCGGAGCTCTGTACTGTGTGAGCACGTTCCGTCTGACTGCGGACCAGCAGGCGCCGTCCTACCGCTACTACCGCATGATCGAGGTAATTATACATAATACAAGTTCTAAACTGCCGGAGCTGTATCAGATCGATGACTATGACCGCTGTCTCTCCCGGCCCGGAGCTCTGTACTGTGTGGGCACGTTCCGTCTGACTGCGGACCGGCAGGCGCCGTCCTACCGCTACTACCGCATGATCGAGGTAATTATACATAATACAAGTTCTAAACTGCCGGAGCTGTATCAGATCGATGACTATGACCGCTGTCTCTCCCGGCCCGGAGCTCTGTACTGTGTGGGCACATTCCGTCTGACTGCGGACCGGCAGGCGCCGTCCTACCGCTACTACCGCATGATCGAGGTAATTATACATAATACAAGTTCTAAACTGTCGGAGCTGTATCAGATCGATGACTATGACCGCTGTCTCTCCCGACCCGGAGCTCTGTACTGTATGGACACGTTCCGTCTGACTGCAGACCGCCAGACGCCGTCCTATCACTGCTACATGATCGGGCTGTTTGCAGTAACTGTTTTCAGGCTGTTTTCAGACAGTAACTTTAATAATTCCAGGAATATTCATCGGAGCCCCGTCACTTCAACCGGACGCTGCTGCATCGCGGGTACTGCCTCAGCAGCCGCTGTCCAGACCTCGCCAATGCAACCCATGGAGACTGGTTCAGCAGCTGCTGTGCACAGACGCAGGAGGTGTCTCCTGGGATGAAGTTAAACCTTCAGTCTTACCATTGCAGGCCAAAAGATCACAACCAACCTATTGAAGAAAAAGATGAAATTTTCTTATGGATTGTTGCAGTATTGTTGGTGCTTAATGTACTTGGAACCTTATATGATTTCAACGTCGCGGTCGAAAAAAGTATGTTATGCATAATTGCACATTTTTTTTTTTTTTTTTTTTTTTAACGGGCTTTGGCCCACCACACATTCCCACCACTGTATCTCCTGTGTCGCCAGGATCGGCAGCGGCATCCAACCACGAAAACCCTTTGATATGATCTCAGGGAGCCCGAGGGACATGCTAAAGCTGTCTTGGGACCCGCAACGAAATTAATCAGAAGAAAATAGGAGGAGTAGGAAGAATTCCAGATTCCCTCCCCAATATAAAGCGGGAGACAGCACAAAGATGCAGTGACCGAAAGTCAAAGAACTGAAGGGGAGAAGCACCACGGGAATTAACGTTAATAATAATAGTGACTACTATGCTAGAGCTAAATTAATTTATTGTGTTAGACTGTTGCCAATAGTAATTATTGTGACAAAAACGCTTGAAGGCACGGAAGTTCCTAGCGCTGTCCACGAGATCACCGTAGTATGCGACACCAGATGTGCAGAGTAGGTTGTTTAGCATTGTAGTTCTTTCGTCCTGCCAGAGACTGCACTCCCAGAGAACATGATGAGCTGTTTGTTCAAACATGTTGCCTTCGGTCGAGCACTCGCACATGGGTGATGCTACCAGATTAAATCCGTAGAGTTTGGCCTTAAAATTTCCATGACCGGTCAGGAATTGAGAAACGCAGTGATCAATATCCATCCAATGTTTGGATAGTCGTTCACGAATATTAGGGAAAAAATTATAAAGATGTCGCCCTTTTGTGGAACAGTCCCAACGCGTCTGCCATTCGGAGATTAGGCTTTGCAAAGAGTTTTCTAAAGGTTCAAACAATCTTGCTATTTTATTTCTATCGCGAGCGCTTAAAAAGAACGTGTGTGTGCATAATTGCACATATTAAAAATTATTGTTTCTCATTTAAAAAATGAGAAACAAAATTTTTTAATGTTATGATAAAATGAATAATTTATGTATTATGTACCCGTAAATAGATTACCTTTTTTCTTTCAGAAAACAAAGTCATTATGAGCTGGTCCTTCAGATCTAATTGGCAAAGTTTAAAAAACACACTCCAAGAGCATAAAGATCCGCGGTTACGGTGTCTATCAACATTTGAAGGATTTAGGTAACATTTTCTGTAAACTTGAATTTTAAAATTTCCTGCGATAATTGTTAAAGCAATATTAATATGTTGAGGTCCTTTAAGCACCAGTAAGCATTTTTATGGAGAATATGCTTAATATAATCCCTACTAATATCCATACTAATATTATAAATGCGAAAGTATGTTTGTCTGTCCGTTTTTCTGTCCGTCTGTCTGTTATCTCTTCACGCCCAAACCGCTGAATCAATTTTGCTAAAATTCGGTATGGAGATACCTTGAATCCCGGAAGAGGATTTTTTTTTTTTTATGAAATAAGGGGGCAAACGAGCAAACGGGTCACCTGATGGAAAGCAACTTCCGTCGCCCATGGACACTCGCAGCATCAGAAGAGCTGCAGGTGCGTTGCCGGCCTTTTAAGGGGTAACAGGGGAGGGTAGGGAAGGGAATTGAATTATAGGGGAGGGTAGGGAAGGGAAAAGGGTAGGGGATTGGGCCTCCGGTAAACTCACTCACTCGGCGAAACACAGCGCAAGCGCTGATTTACGCCTATTTTCTTTGTTGACGTGGTATTTCTCCGGTCGAGCCGGCCCATTCGTGCCGAAGCATGGCTCTCCCACGTCAAAATATACTTTTTACCCCGGAAAATGTACGGTTCCCGATAAGCTAATTTTGTCACAATGGAGGTAAATAATAAATAATAATATTAGTCGTGCCGAACCAGTTCTACTATAACTACAACTACATCTAGCACTATATTGGTCTGGACTCTGGAATCAACAAGAAATGGATGAGTAACAAATAATTGGTAACATTTCAGGGTGTGGATCCACACGCTTTTCATCGCGGGTCACATCATGGCGGTGTACCATCAGCTCATGCTAAACAATCCACAACACGTTGAAAAAGTATTTTTTTTTTTAATATGTACCTACCGGTGGAACCAAAGAAATATCATAGTAAAAGAAATCTCTCTCTTCTCTCTTGGTTATCATTACTTATCAATTTCAATAATCATTTCTCATTCGATTTTTGCATCTTTAAAATTGCGTAAAAAGACGCCTTAGCTAAATAGCTTGTATGTAAGTATAAGGATGAGCTAATTCCAGAATTTAAAAAAAAAAACATTGAATATCTGGACTGGGCTAAAATCATTGATTCGAATAAAATTGTATGTTCTCACCAGTCCTCCCGAACTGGTGGTAGATATATAATTGTAGACTTGACAACCAAGAAAAGTCTTGCACAGAGCCACCAGACACCAGAGCACAATACGCATTTTGGAAAAAAATTATTGAATTTTGAATATTATGCTGTTTGCAGCTATACTACCTGACTTCATCTTACTTCTGGAGGAATGGATCATCGACGCTACACGCGTTAGTGGTCATTTCGAGCTTCCTCCATACCAACAGTCAGATCAACTCCAAGAGAAATACTCACCTCTCCCAATTACCGCTGGCTGCATTGAAAAGAATAGCTAGGTACAAAAATTATGTTTCCTTATAATTTAGATTCGTTTAGCAAAAACACATATTTTAATAGAACAACGTTTGTCACAATATTCAGCTTACATAATACTCACTTGTTTCTTTTTATTTATTTTTTCCTGACGGTAAGTAAATTATAACGAAGCTTTTACAAAGGAGCGAAATTGCCATTTTATTATTTTATATATGTACTAGCTGTCCCGGCAAACGTTGTTTTGCTATATAAAGTATTTCGACCATATTATTTTATTTAACACTAGAAAGACCGAAATTCTGAACTTCCTAGAAAGACCAAGAGCGGTCAAATGACCCTTCGTATGTTTTAACGTTTTTTGTGTGTCTTATTATTTTACTTTTGCATTTTATTGATCATGTAATTATTGATAAATGTAACTTAATTAAATTTTAGAACAAATATTTAAGAAAATAATTTGAAAAAGCATTTTATAGACCTACTACTACTCATATAATTGACATTATAATAACTCCACAAGACTTATTGGTTTTGTTCCTGTATTTGAGCATAAAACACAGTTTTTATACTTACATTTTATATTTTCTCATTTTGGCATACAACGGTAAAATTACTTGAATGTAAAGTAAATCATGCCAAGAAGCCATGAGCATATTGGTGAAAATACTCTATTGGAGGTCAAAAATATTATTTTTTAGTATCATATTTTTGGTCACATCGTAAAAATCTACTATCACTAAAGCTAAAAAAGTATAAAAATATGCTATAGAAATAAAATGTATTTAAAATTTGCATAAAAATAACAATTTATATATTTTCTTTCATAGAACTACAATTCGTAACCTTTTGTTTGTTATTTGCTTTGTTTGTGTAGGTAAACCAAAAAATAACATAAACTATAATAGGCATATAATAAGCATAAATATTTTGTTTTAATTCGAACTACCAATAAACCCTGGCTGTGTTAGGCCAAGTCAGGCAACAATACTACGAAAATCTACGCTGATATTTGTAGTAACGTTGATGCTTTTCAATAAACAGGGTTTCACTAGGCAAAAATCTTGATATACGCTACAATGTCAAATTAGGCAAGGCAAAATATTTTATTACATTTGCAAATATATTCCCAATATGTTTACATATCAAAATAGGAAATTTTAGACCATTTACATAAATAAAAGTATTTATCCCAGTTTTTGTTCTAGGAGTCATTCAAAAGTTTTAAATGAAATTTCAAATATAATACACAAACTAAGCGTAAATAATAATAAAACATGAAAGAAAAATAAAACAAGCAAGAAAAAACAATTTTCTTTAGAAATTGTATTCAAGAGGTCAATTGACCGCTGCGGTCTTTCTAGGTAGGTTATAATATAAAACTTATAATTATTGAGCTATCATTAAAACATTTTGCCACAATTTAAACAATCAAAAATTATTAAATGTCACGAAAGGAAAACGAATTTCATGCAACGGTAACAAAAATATCGCAAATTAAAAACGAAAATGCGGTCATTTGACCGGTCCGGTCTTTCTAGTGGTGACTAAATAAGTATATCACCAATCACCATGTCAACGTCCATCGCTATCCTGTCGCACAAGCAATGGTCGCCGTCAGTCTCGAGTTTTAATAATTTACTATTATTTATTCAACAAATGCACTTATCAATATAAAAAGTACCCAGTAGCCGATTCTCAGACCCACTGAATATGCATATAAAATTTGGTTAAAATCAGTAAAGCCGTTTCGGAGGAGTACGCGTTCTAACATTGTAACACGAGAATTTTATATATTAAGATAAGAAGATAAAGCCGTGGTAGATACTGCTAATTTTTAAAGCTATTCACCATGGATGCACCGCTGTTTTCTAAAACGTGCTAATTAATAAAAATACTAATTAGTGAACCTCTGGAGTACCTCAAGGCTCAATCACAAGATTTTTGATACTTGTGCTATTACGTCGTTGGTTAAATTATTTTTATTTCAGTGTCCACTTCCGATGACCATATTTTATAGCAAATGAGCAAATGATTTTTTTATCTTTATTTATAATTTCTTTAATCTTAATGTTAGTTTGCTAAAAATAATGAGTTTATTGGTTGTTAATTTTTTACTTGAGATGACTTGTATTTATTTGGTACTTAGTTAAGGAATTATGTGTATGCTCGTAAAATGTTTATAGTATTTTGATGTAGCCTTGATTACTTAAATAAAACTTTTTGATTACTTTTATAACAATATTGTGATCACAACATTCAACATTAAATTCAGGTTTTTGCCAGTTCATCTTGTGGTAGTGGGGTTCGCGGCGACGTGGTGGCGCTACACCGGCGACGGGCCGCTGTGGCCGAACCTGGTGCTCCAGGAGAGCGACGTCTGCCGCCGCAAGTTCCTCTGGCATGCGCTCTTCCTGCACAACCTCGTCGACAATGACGACCACTGCTTGGTGCAGACCTGGTTAGTAACAGAAATCATCTATATATTTAACTAGCTGTCCCGGCAAATGTTGTTTTGCCCATATTATTTTATTGAAGTGACTAATATTAAGTATATAAGTATGGCGCCATGAATGGTCGTCCGACCTGGCTCTCTTAGGCATTTTCAAATATTTAAGAATATGTTAATAGCGTCTAATATTCTAGCTCTGAAATGACGCCCACTTTGCAACGGGCCGTGCAGTAGAAATCGTAATACATATAATTTTAATTTCGCCATAACTTCAAAACCAAACGTCCAATTTAAGTCATTCAAAGACGAAATATTATCTACATAAACTGTACTTAGTGATTAAATAATTTATTTTGATAAGTACTAATAGCATGAGTAAAATAAACGAGTTTAAATATAATCCAAAAAAATTGTTGTTGTGCCTCACTCGACATAGATAGGTATAGTGTGTCGCGGACTTTTTTGTAGATATTCATAAGATATATAATTAATTATAACATTTTATGGTTCTATCTTTTATGGTTTAGGCAGCGTACGCAAAATAAGTAACTTTTCTGGTCGATTTTTTACACCTTGTCTCTGAACAACCCAAATATCTTACGGAAACCTATTTTTTTAAACCTAACCTAAAATTTAGCCTATGTTACTCGTGGATAATGTAGCTTTCGAATAGTGAAAGAATTTAAAAAATCGGTCCTGTAGTTTTTGAGCCTATTCATTACAATGATACAAACAAAGTTTTCCTCTTTATAATATTAATAATTATAATAATAATAATAGTGTAGATATAACAGAGATACGACTTTGCATTCAGAACTGAAACTTAGTGCTACAATTTAATAATTTTTAGGGTTCCGTACCCAAAGGGTAAAAACGGGACCCTATTACTAAAACTTCGATGTCTGTCTGTCTGTCCGTCTGTCTGTCACCAGGCTGTATCTCAAGAAAGGCTATAGCTAGGTTTCTGAAATTTTCACAGATTGTGTATATCTGTTGCCGCTATAACAACAAAAACTAAAAACAACATACATTAAATATTTAAGGGGGGCTTATGGGAATACACAAACGTATTTTTTTTGCTATTTTTTTGCTCGATATCAATAATGGCAATAGGTAGGCACTTGAAATGTTCACAAAATAGTCCAATGTATTTATAATTTAATAATTAATAATAAAATTTAATTGAAATAAAATTTTAATAAAATAAATAGGGGTGCTCTCATACAAAAAAACACACTTTTACCTATTTTTGCTCTATAATGGTACGGAACCGTGCGTGAGTCCAACTCATTACTATCAATTTCGTCGTCAATTTCATTACTAAAATAAATACTCTGGCTAACTCTTACTTCAGGTCTTTCGCTGCGGACCTCCAACTGTTTGTCGCGGCCTACCTGCTGATGTCATCACTGACAGTAACTGGACGGAAGCCCATCCCGTTACTGTCAGTGTTGTTCATCGTATTATCTGTTCTCAACGGGTTGCTGGCTTACTGGAACGAGTGGGAATCCATGGTCTTCATTGCACTTCCTGAGTAAGTATAAATTCTAAAAAGTATGCTTGACTTTTGTCACAATTTGACTGGGGGGATAAAAATAGTCTAAACGATCCAGCAAAAGATTGTAACTTACAATAATTAATCTTATCAACTTCCTCTACAGAATCCATCCCTATGTTATCCATCCGTATCTACTTTTCAGAAATCTCCGACAATCATTCAGAGACTCACGGTCCTTCGGTGGCTTCTACATGTCACCTGTGCACAGTGCGCCGGCTTATTTGTTAGGTATTATCCTAGCACATGCTCACAACCATATTCAGGAGCAGGGCATTAAATTGCATAATTCCAAGGTAATTTATTATAATTTTAAAAACAAAAAGGTTTAAATTGACTATTTTTAACCTTACTTGACTTTGAGAATTTTATAATTTAAGTGATTATTTTTCCGACCCAAATATCGACCAATAGAATTGCACCATTCGACGTCACGTGGTACAACCTACATGGTATTATACTGATAATTTTTTGAAAATTTTCTCTGGTAGTTGCTATATATAAAAGACAAACACGTCAAACTGACAGGTTGAATTCAATTGTGTCTCATGGTGCAATTATATTGGCCGACATTTGGGACGGAAAAATAATCCCCCGAATACCACACGAGCTTCAAAATTATCTGGCATTTCCCTCAAGGTTCCCTGCAAACAAATAAAGTCGTCAAGTTTTTCAGGAAAAATCACTCGCGCTTCGCGCTCGTGATTTTTTAACCTGAAAAACTTGAATCCTTCATTTGTTTGCAACGAACCTATCGGGAAATATCCGATAATTTTGAAGCTCTTGTGGTATTATAAGTGAATATTTTCATATTTTCTAATATAATTATCATATTTTCATATCTCTTCAGCTGTACGTATTGTGCTACCACTTGGCCATCCCGCTCATGATATCCTGGGTCATGTGCGGGGAGTGGTTCTTTGAGCGGCGGTCTCCGCTCATCATTGCGGTCTACGCCGCCATCGAGAAGCCGGTCTTCCTCCTCCTCCTTAGTGTCTACTTCATAGGCATCATCAACAACCTGGACAGTGAGTCTCCGTAAATCAAACTTGACAATCATTTCAAAAACACTATGCCAAATAAAAATATGGTTTAAATTTATGCATACATTAGGTTCCAATAATACGCTTTTTTGGACACAGTAAGTTGCTCTTTCTATTTAGTCCCGATTTTAATATGATGTGTCTGCGCGAACGAGCGCTACTTCGCGAGATCACAAGCAATTGTATGTAAATAGCGGCGCGACTAGATCCAAGTTGAGGATATTTTGTATTAGTCTCATTAGCCGGCTTAGTTCCCGAACCGGTGCTTCCACCAGGCACCAGGTTAGGTTCTGGTAGGTTCTGAAAGTATTTGTGAAAAATCTATTCAGAAATAAAACGATCTCACCAAAAACATAAATGTAAAAATGGAGAGCCAAGTTCCATACAAACTTACTATGGACTTGTCTATGGACTTCGCCGTAAAAAGGATGGAGATCTAAATGAGTGCCAAGTTCTATGGAAAATTGAAATACGTATGTATAGGAACCAAATAACATTATTATTATTATTTTATGAAATAAGGGGGCAAACTAGCAAACAGGTCACCTGATGGAAAGCAACTTCCGTCGCCCATGGACACACGCAACATCGGAAGAGCTGCAGGTGCGTTGCCGGCCTTTTAAGAGAGAATAGGATTACAGGGTAAGGAAGGGAATAGGGTAGGGGATTGGGCCTCCGGTAATCTCACTCACTCGGTGAAACACAGCGCAAGCGCTGTTTCACGCTGGTTTTCTGTGAGCCCGTGGTATTTCTCCGGTCGAGCCGGTCCATTCGTGCCGAAGCATGGCTCTACTACGTAAATTATGAACAAATAATATTGATTGTTGAACAAATAATATTGAGTCATTGATATGAGTCTATTTCATTGCTTAATTGAATATCTATAACAATTGATGTTATATAAATAATGTGAGATCTTAAAGTAGATTAGATCTCAATTGGTCATTTTTTATTACATCAGTCATTTCATAAAGTTATTGAACATTTTAACTGTGATGCCAACTTAAATCTAATTTAGTTTAAGATCTCACATTATTTAAATAACATCAATTGATATAGCTGATCTATATATATAAAAGAAAGTCGTGTTAGTTACACCACTTATAACTCAAGAACGGCAGAACAGATTTGGCTGAAAATTGGTAGGGAGGTAGCTTAGAGCCAGGAGACGGACATAGGATACTTTTTATCCCGTTCGACAGCGTTCCTGTGTGACTTGACATGAAACGTCAGTCACTATAAAACGTGGTATAACAAAAAAGAATCAGACTTGGAATAACAAAACGAAAATGACAGCTATGTAATTGACGTAAAATGACAGCTATGTAATGACGTATGGATGACAATTTGATATTTGTAAGAAATCAATATTAAAACTATTTCTATTAAATAAATAATTAACAAGTGGATTGAAAGTTCATATTTAACTTGCTAACAAATAGCATATTATAGGAATATGTGAGTTACATATTCCTATAATATGTTTATAGAGCAAAGAAATTTTGACTATTTTTTTCGCGAAGACGCGTACGCATGAAATTTGTTTGAAATATGATAAATATTTGTAACACTTTTAATCCTACTTCCTACTAATATTATAAAGGCGAAAGTTTGTTTGGATGTATGGATGTAGGGATGTATGGATGTTTGTTACTCTTTCACGCAAAAACTACTGAACAGATTTTAATACAACTTTACAATAATATAGCTTATACATCAGAAAAACACATAGGCTACAATTTTAACCGACTTTCAAAATGGAGGAGGATGTTATGTTCGTTTTTTTATGTTCAACGATTACTCCGCCGTTTGTTAACCAATTTTCAAAATTTTTCTTTTGGTATATAGGGTATTATCCCAATTTGGTATTCACAAAAATGGTGATCTGATGAAGGATCCATAAGTAATCGAGGGAACTCCTCAAAATTTATAGGGAAACATGTGACTTCGGTTTCGTGAGAAGTATTCTAAGCATATGTTGCCTATAAGTAAGATTTTGCACCGAGGTATACCTGGTATGCCGTGGTTCGGAAGGTGCTGAGAGAACTCCTGATTCTTTATAAATACAAGTTTGGGAGTTTCAGCGTTGTTTTAAGAAAGGAAAGCATATGCTACTTGCAAATTACATTCATCATCATCATCACTACCATATTATATCCTGCATCGTCCCATGATTATGAGAATATTATGACCCTGTTATTGGTACTTTTCATAGTCTTTTAGATCGAGACTGAAGTTTGTTAAGCGATAATTGAAAAAAATCTATACTTCTATACTAATATTATAATTGGGAAGAGTTTGTTTGTTTGTTTGTTTGTTTGTTTGTTTGAACGCGCTAATCTCAGGAACTACTGGTCTGATTTGAAAAATTCTTTCAGTGTTAGATAGCCCATTTATCGAAGAAGGCTATAGGCTATATTTTATTGCGCTTAGACTAATAGAAGCGAATAAATAGAGGAAAGTGTGGAAAAAACGGGAGAAGTTATTTGAAATGGCTTATTTGAACGCGCTAATCTCAGGAACTACTGGTCCGTTTTGAAAAATTATTTCAGTGTCAGATAGCCCATTTATCGAGGAATGCTATAGGCTATATTTTATAGAAATGGAGGAAAATGGAGAAATAGAGGAAAATGTGGAAAAAAACGGGGGAAATTATTTGAAAGGGCTTATCTCACGTATCTGTTATTTGGCACAGATAAGAAGTAGACCACGTGAATGATCATAGACTATTTTTTGTGGACTAATTTGTCTGTGAAATATCTAATTTACGCGGGCGAAGATGCGCTGAACGTTATATTTCGCGTGGTCACGACATCATGCGTAAACGGCTGGACCCATTTAGCTGAAATTTGCTATAAAGATACTTTGAGTCCCGAAAAAGAACATAGGACACATTTTGTCCCGAAAAAATGTACGGTTACTGAACAATATAAGTACTTTTATGATTTGCGCGTAAACTGTTCAATCTATTTTGATTGAATTTGGTATGGAGATACTTTGAGTCTCGGGAAAGGACAAGGAATACTATTTTGCCCCGGAAAATGTACGGTTCCCGTACAATAAACATTTATGATCGTCGCCTAAACTATTCAATCTATTTTGATGAAATTTGGTATGGCAATACTTGCAGTCTCGGGAAAGGACAAGGGATACTTTTTCTCCCGGAAAATATACGGTTCTCGCACAATAAACTTTTATGATTCTCGCCTAAACTATTTAATCTATTTTGATGAAATTTGGCATGGAGATTGGAGATAGTAATGTGAATCTGGGACAAGGAATGTTTTTTGTCCCGGAAAAATGTGCGGTTCCCACACAATATACTTTTCTGATAAACGACTCAATCAATGTACGGGAACGACTATAAACTAAAGTCTACGCGGACGAAGTCGCGGGCAACAGCTAGTATTCAATAAAGCAATGAAATAGACTCTGTTATTTGTTCATAATGTTATTTGGTTCCTATACATACGTATTTCAATTTTCCATAGAACTTGGCACTCATTTAGATCTCCATCCTTTTTACGGCGAAGTCCATAGACAAGAATAATGTTTGTATGGAACTTAGCTCTCCATTTTTACATTTCTGTTTTTGGTGGGATATCATTAATTTTGTAAAGAAAACTTTCCGAGCAGGGGTAGACACCTTATAATCTTCCGAGTCGGATATGCTATCCGCAACTTATCTGGTAGAAACTTCATCTATTAGATAAGTTGTGGATAGTATATCCGAAACTTATCTGACAGTACCTTCATCTGTCAGATAAGTTGTGGATAGCCTATCTGAAACTTATCAGGAAGTGGGGAAACAACCCCTAAGGCTTGTTGAGTATCAGTCGAATAAAACAAAGAAATTCCAAGCGAATGGAAAAGCAGGTACCATCAGGCATTGGAATAATATGGTAATAACACAAGTGTATTTCCAACCATCAACTATAGGGTTCAATTTATTGCGTGGAGGTCAAGTAGAGCTATTATTATAGCTGTCTAACAGACAGACAGAAAGACGGACGGATGGACGGACAGACGGACAGACGGACAGACAAACAGACGGACAGACAGTCCAGACAGACAGGGATTAAAAGAATTCTATGTCATTATCACCAAATGTACAATCAGTTTGGGCGTGAAAAGGTCACAGACAGACAGACACACTTCATAAAATCACCTTCTATTCATTTCATAAAGTTTCTTCACATCACAAATAAATATATTTACGGGGAGCTCCCATACAATAAACGTGATTTTTTGCCATTTTTGCTCAAAATCAATAATAGTAGGCACTTAAAATATTCACAAAATCTTTAGTTATATTTTAACTTTCATAATTAATTATAATAAAAGTATAATTAAATAAATCGTCATGATCGTAGAATAAAGACTGTTCTGATATTTTTCAATTTTTGGTTTATTGTATAAATCGACTTGTATTTATGTGTTTTATCGATTGATTATAATTTTTTTTTTAAAGAATCCACTAAATGCCTGATTTATAGACTAGAAAAACGACGGATTTGATTGTGTGACCGTAGTACACAACGACGGATTAAACAATGCGTCTGAGTTCGGTGGACGGCGTCCGTGCCCCCCCCCCCCCCCCCTGCTCACCGCGGCGGATGGTCAATACCGTCCCTGTTCTACGGTTACGCGTACTTTTACTCGTAACGCACTTTTTAATCACTTTTAAAGAATATTAAAATAGTTTATAATACATATTAGGCATATGTAACTCGAATAAGTTCAAAATATTATGCATTCAAGGTTAAAACGGATGTTAGCGTTTGTGCAAGCTGGTGATAATACTATAGGTAAGTGAATATCGTAATATTTTGTTGCTTTGTAAAGACTTGAGATTCTGTTTACTTATTAATTAAACACTTTTGCTACATTAAATAGAAGAACAGTAGAAAATTGATTGTTACGCGACCGAATTCGACGGAACAGCGGGGCTAAAATGGTAACTTTTAGCAATTCCTAACATCCTACCACCGACGTAAAAAAAACCTACATCAATGGCAATTCAATTCATTAGCAGATTCATAATTGAAACTGTATTGCCATTCTGAAAAACATAAAAACGAACATGACCGGTTTTTTTTCTACATTTATTTATGATTTTATGAATGATCCACGAAATATTTTATATAATTGTTATATTTTATGTATTAAACTGTACATTTATTGTATATTTGTTCATTAAAATCATTTTAAAACTAAAAACAAAATGTTGTTTACTAATTTCACCATAATCTTCAAATATCGTTATATTTTCGTAACGTTACTGCCGCAAGGGCATCTATGCCCATATAACAATATGAACATTTAACCGATACTTGAAATTATTAATTATATAGAAACATAATATGGTGATTTTGATTTAGAGAGAAGTATCCTAAGCATATGCTACCAAAAAGTAAGATTTTGCACCAAGGTATGCTATGGTTCCGAAGATACTACGAGAACTCCGGATTCCTTATAGATAAAAGTTTGGGGGTTCCGGCGTTGTTTTACGAAGAAAGCATATGATTATGCTACTATGTAAATTACATTCATCATCATCATCATCACTACCATCACACCACAGACCAATTATACATAAGACTCTTGAATCCCATAAAAAACAGCGTGTCTGCAGTTTTTAGTTCTCATCTGAACGATAGATGGCGTTGAGTGTATCAAATTAGCCTAACAAATAAAAAATACAATAAATAAATGCACTATCTAGTAGACTATTTTTAAAACACGTTCACAACCTGCAAAATTCTCCCAAAGATGTCGCTGATTAATTTTAATCGGAAATGACATTTATTAAAGCTTTCTTAACTCTTTTAGTTTTTGGCTCTTTTAAAATATCTATATTTTTTTTATAAATATAGATACTAAAAAAAATTGATTTTTTTTATTCCGTCGGCGGGATTCGAACCCGCGACTCCCGGCTTGAGCTACCAATGCGCTCATCCATCTGTTTTTCTGACATTATGTATTTCTATTGCCGCTATAATACTAAATACTAAAAACAAAATAAATTAAATATTTAAGGCGGGCTATATGTAGCTTCACTCTGCATCCTCTATCAGTTGTATCACGGGGAGTGCTCTGAGGAATTGTTCGTCTGAGGAAAATCATACCTCCTGCAACTTTTCGCCATCGCCCCACGCGAAAAATATACTTACCATCCTCACCACCATATGAACCGTCATTTTTCTACGGATAGATGCTGGTTGGATTTGCATATCCGACGTTATTCGTGGCACACAATTTAACATAGGTCGTTTTTTGATAAAAAATAATAAAGATATTTTGACATTTTTAATTGTAATTTGATTTAACCGTTAGCTAACGCCAATCTTAAAGCCTTTTTTTTCATTGATGTTTAAAAATTCTTATATTTTGGCTTTTTGAAATTATTTGCAAAACGTACAACTTTGATAAGTTTCATCTTAAGAACCGCACTGCTTTATATCACTCTGCAATCCCAATATCACTTATACTTGTCTTGTATAGTATGACATATTCTAAGAGTACACAATATAACAAATTGCTTAAATAATAAGTTCTAGGTAGTAACGCCATTACCACAAAGAGCAGCTGAAATATTGTCAACTTAGCAAATGCAAGATGTATGGAATTATGCCTTTTTAGAAGACGTGTTCAAGAACCATCTCATAAAGGTACAATCACCAAGATAAATTCCTTGCCATTGCCTCCATTTCTATTCCTGAATAAAATGACGATCCTTTTATGCCTGCAGGTGAAATGACGCCTATTGGGGCAAAAGAATTTCCTCAATCAGAAACCTCACAAGTTCTCAGCTACGTTAAATTCTCAACAACGTTGACTCCCATTTTTAGTACTTCATTATCTCTAATAACTGAAAATATTCAAGGTTATTCTCAAGTGTTAGTACCCAAAACTCCAACTGCATCCCCAGTAAAAAGACATGCAAAATGTGATGACCCGTTTTGTTGCCAACATGAAACTGATGATTTTTTCTGCCCTTCTGTATCTACTATTAGCACATACTCGAATCCATCATCTCCATCGTGTTCAACGATCTTAAAGAACAGAGGGAAAAAGCGCGCTCGATACGAAAAAAAAGAAAAGTGGGGAGAAATAAAACTAAAAGCTTTAAAAAACTTATGCAAAACGTACGTATTAAAAAAAGGGCGTATAGTCGATGCTAAAACTATAAAACCTCCATGCCAGTGCAAATTCCAAAGCACTACGAATGAGATTTTCGCTAAGTATTGGCAACTTAGTAGCAAAAAACAGCAATGGTTGCATGCAGCAAACTATAATATGTAAATACTATTTAATATTATACCTTAACTGTCATCTGAATATTTGGTTTTTCGGTTTTCTATAGTTAGCTACATACAACCATTGTTTTTGTTTTCTACCAAGTTCCCAAAACTTTGTGAAAATCTCAAAAACGCTCTGCGTTTGAAATTTTAGACATGGAGGTTTCATGGAAACGATGGAGATGGTTGGTTCGAGTATGTGCCAATAGTAGATACAGAAGGGCAGAAAATATCATCAGTTTCAACAAGTTTTCAATTTTGCATGTCTTTACTGGGGATGCAGTTGGAGTATTGGGTACTAGCACTTGAGAAGAATCTTGAATATTTTCAGTTATTAGAGATAATGAAGTATTAAAATAAAGTATTTTTACTAAGACTGATTAGTTTATATTAGGTTTAAAAATCTCACCACGAAAGGGTTCTCTCTGTTATAATAAGTATTTTACTTGTTTAGACAAGTACTGTTGTTTTATTATAGAAGTTAAGGGATTTTTCCATAATAATATTTATTTTTAAATATATAATGTACCGCATAATGTACGTTTATTTTTATATGCAGGTGGGAGAGCCATGCTTTGGCACGAATGGGCCGGCTCGGCCGGAGAAATACCACGGGCACAGAAAACTGGCATGAAACAGCGCTTGCGCTGTGTTTCGCCGAGTGAGTGAGTTCACCGGAGGCCCTATTCCATTCCCTACCCTCCCCTATTCTTTTCCCTACCCTCTCCTATTCCCTTCCCTAACCTCCCCTACCGTCCCCTACCATATTACCCTATTCCCTTTTAAAAGGCCGGCAACGCACCTGCAGCTCTTCTGATGTTGCGAGTGTCCATGGGCGACGGAAATTGCTTTCCATCAGGTGACCCGTTTGCTCGTTGGCCCCCTTATTTTATAAAAAAATATGTGTTATTTTTAAATTATTTTTTTTTTGTAGAGGAATTAAGATCATTAAGTTTTTAAAATTCTCTAAAACATCAAGAATTTGATTATAAATTATTGTTATTTCTTACTAAGCTTACTAAAAAAACTGTTGTGAAAGTAATTAATGTTTTTTATTCCATTTCCTAGACCTATACTTCTCAAAACCGACCATAAAGTTTTGTACCTATCCCTAGAATATTGACGGAAAAATTCAACCGTCATGCATCTTAAAACAAAACTCCATACTTACAATAACGTCGGTTCATTACATACGTCACATTATACTCCAGGAAATAACGACTGATGTGACTTTTTTTAAAAACTACACAAATTAGGTATTTATACTGTGAATCATATTATAAAATTCATAAAACAACGCCACATGCCCAAATTTCACGTCAACTAAATTACTAGTTCTGAAAATATGAAACAAAATACGACACGAAATCTTTGAAGGGCTCTCCTGTAAAATGGCTAAATTGCAGATCCGTCTTTGTTCTACGACTGCGACGAAATATTTAAGGGGGGTCACCATACAAAAAACACAATTTTTGTCTGGTTTCACTCTGTCAGACTCGCACTTGACCGATTTTTTTTTGTTTTCTGATTTTTTCCTACGTTTGCACACAATTACCGAGCTGGATTCTAAATTTCAGCCTTGTAGGAACAGGGTTAGAATTTTGATTTATAGGTCAGTCAGTGATAAAAATGTAGATTTTGTTTGAACTGTGTTTATGAAATTTAGATCATAATATATTTATCTGGCAAGTCTCATTATATGAGCCAAACTTAAAACGTTTATGTGAAATAGTTTCTGAATTATGAGGGGGTTAAAAGTAGCTCCAAAGGGTTAGTGTAACACGGTGCTGCTCGCCAGTTCTGTTATGTTGGAACTTGGCTTGACACGCTACCGCGTGTCTAGATTGTTATTTATTTTATTATTTATTGTCACTAGCCCGACATTGTATTGCTCCACACTCCTCGGCCGTCTTGAAAGTTTTTGCTTTGCAGACGTAGTGAGGCGGCTGTCGGTATGGCGCTGCTGGAGGCCGCTGGGTCGCATGTCACTGTCGATGTTGACGGTGCACTGGTGCGTCATCAAAACTCTCCTCGCGTCCAGGCGAGGACTTATAGATTTGAATCCGTACAATGTTGTAAGTTTTAGAAACGCAAAACGAATAATTTCATATTCTTCCGACTAAATTCTTCTCAAATTATAGTAAATCTTATTGTTCTCAGACAATTGACACCCTGGCGACAGTATTTCTCTCCTACTGCCTCGCTGTGCCCCTCACGCTCCTCGTGGAGATGCCACTCATGAAGACCTTCACCTCCGTGCTGATGGACTGAGTCTGTCTCGGCCGATAGAGACGTTCGCTACGTGTTTCTTCTCCTACTGCCTCGCTGTGCCCCTCACGCTCCTCGTGGAGATGCCGCTCAGGAAGACCTTCACCTCCGTGCTGATGGACTGAGTCTGTCTCGGCCGATAGAGACGTGCGCGACGTGTTTCTTCTTCTACTGCCTCGCTGTGCCCCTCACGCTCCTCGTGGAGATGCCGCTTATGAAAACTATTGAAAACCTTCACCTCCGTGCTTATGGACTGAGTTTGCCTCGGCCGATAGAGACGTGTCGCGTGCGTGACCTCTTTTGTACATAATATAATACTAAATAATTAAACTTAAGTAGATGCAATTTAGCTATACAGGGTGTAACAAAACTAAGTGATAATACTTTAGGATATGTACGAGTCCCCTGTATGAAGTTTACTGTGAAAGTAGCAGTGCTTGTATGGGCAAATGGGGCGCTTGTCCAATGTCCATACGAATCCATATTTTTTTTTGCTTTTTCACCGCTGTTACGTTCACAGTGAACTCTATTCAAGGGACACATACAAGTATTATCACTTAGTTTTGTTACACCCTATATAAAATGTGTCACGCTCAAAGACCGAAATCGCTCAATGAGCGGAAAAATAGCTCACAACGCGTTGTGGTCACAGTGAAACAGCCACGACGCGAAATTCGCGTTGTGACTTGTGGCTCTAATGAAAACGGCCACGACGCGTTCTGGCAATCACAAAAAGACCATAACGCGAAATTCGTGTCATGACTGATATGCTATTCGTTTTTCTTGATTTGTTCTTGATTGATTAATCGTCCATAGGTATGGAAGATTATTATTTGAATTACAATGCGTACTACAAAATATTTATTCTTTTACTAAATCACTGCATAACATGTTTATCACTATAGGCCTCTTGGATATCTGTAGTGGCGCGGCGTGTGGCAGATTCAGGCGACACGTGGATGTCAGAGTGCGATCAGCTGTAAAATACGGTTTACTAGTTAAAAATGAAAACACGTTGAAAACGTTAAAAAGTGCTCTGAAAAAGGAAAATATGGGCGGTACGAGGTACTGTTCTGTTGTAGGGTGCAAATATTCCCAATCTCGGAATCGTGAATTAACGTTTTATTCGTTTCTGAGACGGAATTGGGAAACGTATCGAAATCAACATTCCGATTATTAATCATGCTTAAATCTAAATCTCGCGTGAATATTTCTAAAATATCACGTGCAAGTTATTTTTAATATCATTGTTTCATTATGTATGATTATATTATGTATATGTTACGCTCAAAGACCGAATACGCTCAGTGAGCGAAAAAATGGCTCACAACGCGTTGTGGTAATAGTGAAACGGCCACGACGCGAATTTCGCGTCGTGGCCATTTCGCCTAGTGAAAACGGCCACGACGCGTTCTGGTAATCACAGAAATACCACAATGCGAAATTCGTGTCGTGGCTGACGTGCTATCCGACCACAACGCGTTGTGGTAATCGAGTAAAACCATGACGCGTTCTGAGCATTTAAAAACAGCCACGACGCGATTTCGTGTGCGCACACACTTGGGCATTTTAAAATTACTCCTGCGTAACGTGCTCTTGTGTATTGCGCACACACTTGGGCACTATAAAATTACTCCTGCGTAACTGGCCTAGTTTAATTGAAACCGGAGTGCCTTCGTGTATTGCGCACACACTTGGGCGCTATAAAATTATTCCTGAGTAACTAACCTGGTTTCAGAACGCGTCGTGGCCGTTTTCATTAGGGCCGCAACACGGATTCGCGTTGTGGCTGTTTTTAAATACTCAGAACACGTCATGGCTTTTCTCGATTACCACAACGCGTTGTGGTCGAATAGCACGTGAGCCACGATACGAATTTAGCTATGTGGTATTTCTGTGATTACCAGAACGCGTCGTGGCCGTTTTCACTAGGGCCACAACGCGAATTTCGCGTCGTGGCCGTTTCACTATGACCACAACGCGTTGTGAGCCATTTTTTCGCTCACTGAGCGTTTTCGGTCTTTGAGCGTAACATATATATAATATTATTATATGTATAATTTATGTTGTAAAGGGTTTAACTCGAATTTGGTACCATGTTCATAAAAGTGGTGACCTGATGATGGGATCCATGGATAGATTTTTATTATATCATACACATATTTAATACACATCCAAGACCCGGGAACATTGAAAAATCTTTTGTTCCCGTGACCCCGGCTTGCTGCCACACTCTCAACCATTGAGCCACAGAGGTCGTCAGATCTGTTTTCACTTTGTGCCACGCCTGACACGCTTGACCGATTTATAAAATTACTTAATTTTTTGATAATCTACATAATATAACACACGACCGACGAATGTGCCTTTAATAACCATAGGACAATTGGAAGTGGCCTAGAGGTTTTGATTACCGGTCAGTGAGTGAGTGAGTGAGTGTGTGAGTGAGTGAGTGCCAAAATTAGATACTTTTAAAGGGACATATTTCAGGATCTACAGAAGCTACATCTATCAAATTGGGTATACTGCTTAAGGCCCAGTAATCCCTAAAATAAGCAGGTCGATGTCTGTCAGTACGAATACCGACGTTAAGGACATTAAAATAACATTCATATCAGCGCGCCTTGTACAGTGGCTGTTACGCGCTCGCCGCGTGCCTTGATAATAGAAAATAGGAGTAAAAGCCTTTTGTTTTTAGTATTACACAAATCAAATATATCAAATCGTTTACGTTAGGTTACGATACATATACTACATTTTTTTGTTTTTTCTAGAAAGTGTGTAATTTAGCCATAAAATGATTTAATTATGAAAAACAGCGTTATAACAGTCATCTTTGAGATTTTTTTCTATCGAGCAGAATTTTTCAAATTGTGTACTGATATACCTTTGCGTATGGGAAATTTTCTCAATTTTAAAACAGTACCTTGTACTATTATCTATTCTGTGACAGTAATTATTTTATACTTAAACTAGCTGTTGCCCGCGACTTCGTCCGCGTTAGTATAGTTAAGTAGATCACGTCCCAAGTATTATTTATTGTACAAAAATATTCAATGTACAGCATTGACTTTCCTACGAAATTATTATATATAGATGTTCCGCGCGGCTTCGCTTGCGTAATTTAGGAATTTCACGCGACCGTACATTTATCCGCAAAAAAATAGCCTATGTCCCTTAACGTGGTCTATTCTTCATGTTTGCCAAATAATATAACAATTGCTCCAGTAGTTCTTAAGAATCTTAAGATAATAAGCAATTTCATATAAATTCCCCTGTTTTTTCCACATTTTCGTCTATTTATTCGCTCCTTTTAGTCGTAGAATAATAAAATATAGCCTATGGCCTTTCTAGATAAATAGGCTATCTAACACTGAAAGAATATTTCAAATCGGACTAGTAGTTCCTGAGATTAGCGCGTTAAAATAAGCCCTTTCAAATAATTTCCCCCCGTTTTTTCCACATTTTCCTCTATTTCTTCGTTTCTATTAGTCTTAGCGTAATAAAGTATAGCCTATAGCCTTCCTCGATAAATAGGCTATCTAACACTGAAAGAATTTTTCAAATCGGACCAGTAGTTCTTGAGATTAGCGCGTTCAAACAAACAAACAAACAAACTAACTAACTCTGCAGAATTATAATATTATATTAGTATAGATTATGACATTTCCTTTACTAAAACGTGTTTTAAAAAACCCATTTGACGTAGTTGCAACAACCACAGCGCCTTAAATACTGGTATATAATTACGTAGGTATAATTTTATCTTTGCTCTCGCAATAGGCACTGAGCTAAAGTGAAAAATCGGACCAGTAGTTCCTGAGATTAGCGCGTTCATACAAACAAATAAACAATCTCTTCAGAATTATAATATTAGTATAGACTAGACGTTCCGCGCGGCTTCGCCTGCGTAAATAAGATATTTCACAGACAAATTAATCCACAAAAAATAACCTATAATCCTTCACGTGGTCTACTTCATATCTGTGCCTATAATATAAAAATTGCTCCAGTACTTCGTGAGATAAGCCCTTTCAAATAATTTCCCCCGTTTTTTTCACATTTTCCTCTATTTCTTCGCTTCTATTAGTCTAAGCGTGATATAGCCTATAATAGCCTTCCTCGATAAATGGGCTATCTAACACTGAAAGAATTTTTCAAATCGAACCAGTAGTTCCTGAGATTAGCGCGTTCAAACAAACAAACAAACAGACAAACAAACTCTTCCGCTTTATAATATTAGTATAGATATACTTACTTATAATATTATAACTTACTAGCTGTCCCGGTGAACTTCGTGTCACTTTAAAACCTTCCCTGGACTTATACGATATTTTAAGACCAAAATAAGCCCAATCCGTTCAGCCGTTTTCAAGTTTTAGCGTTACTAACATATTTGAAAATCCATTTTTATATATATTATTAGATATAAGTATAGACATTGACTTGTAAAATGTTTCCGTATAATTTATGTTGACCTGCTGACCCTGGTAACGTTCGCGTTTTTTTGGAAATAATCGGCTAAGTGCGAGTCGGGTTCGTGAAGAAAGGGGTTCCTTTATAGTATATTATAGCTACCGAGCACAAAATAGACAACAATAGCGATTATTGCATACAGGATGTAACAAAACGTGATAATACTTTAGGGTGCGTATGCGTTCCTTGTGAGAGTTCAATGTGAAAGCCGCGCTGAAAAACATTTTTTTTTATGATTTGTATGGAGGAGCGCCCCAGCGTCACGAATTTTCCCATACAAAAGTGACTAAGTGAGTGAAAAGTGAGCGCTGCTACTGTTACAGTGAACTCTATACATGGGACTCATACACACCCTAAAGTTTTAATTATTTATTATCACTTGGTTTTGTTACACCCTGTAAAAGCCCACCTAAAATACCTATACATTTTATTTTAATCCATACTAATATTATAAATGCGAAAGTATCTCTGTCTGTCTGTCTGTCTGTCTTGCTTTCACGCCAAAACTACTGAACCGATTGCAATGAAATTTTGTATACAGTTATTCTAGAGTCTGAGAAAGGACATAGGCTACATTTTGATGTGGGAAAATATCTTATTTCCATGAAAATATCGATGAAAATGAATTCGCATTGCGCGTGGCCAGCGCTCATCCCGGGGGTCCTGGGTTCGAGTCCCGCAGGCGGAACAAAAAGTTTTCAATGTTCCTGGGTCTTGGATGTGTATTAAAATAAAATTTCAAAAATCTTAAACATATTTTATGTATAATATTATAAAAAATCCAGAAATATATCGATGGAATGAACATTTTAGTTCTAATACGATTCAACAGATGGCGTTTTATTTTTTACTTTATTGTAACATAGAACTAATCATACTTATTAGTTAGTATGTTTTTGTTTATAGTTTTTAATACGTTAGTATATTATGTTTAATAATATTATCACTTGGTATAATAATACGAGTAATCAATCTATCCTATCTTATGTAGAACTCCTACTGCATTTCTAATCCATACTATCCATATCCATACTAATATTATAAATGCGAAAGTATCTCTGTCTGTCTGTCTGTCTGTCTGTCTGTCTGTCTGTCTGTCTGTCTGTCTTTCACGCCAAAACTACTGAACCGATTGCAATGAAATTTTGTATACAGTTATTCTAGAGTCTGAGAAAGGACATAGGCTACATTTTGATGTGGGAAAATATCTTATTTCCATGAAAATATCGATGAAAATGAATTCGCATTGCGCGTGGCCAGCGCTCATCCCGGTGGTCCTGGGTTCGAGTCCCGCAGGCGGAACAAAAAGTTTTCAATGTTCCTGGGTCTTGGATGTGTATTAAAATAAAATTTCAAAAATCTTAAACATATTTTATGTATAATATTATAAAATCCATACTAATATTATAAATGCGAAAGTATCTCTGTCTGTCTGTCTTGCTTTCACGCCAAAACTACTGAACCGATTGCAATGAAATTTTGTATACAGTTATTCTAGAGTCTGAGAAAGGACATAGGCTACATTTTGATGTGGGAAAATATCTTATTTCCATGAAAATACCGATGAAAATGAATTCGCATTGCGCGTGGCCAGCGCTCATCCCGGGGGTCCTGGGTTCGAGTCCCGCAGGCGGAACAAAAAGTTTTCAATGTTCCTGGGTCTTGGATGTGTATTAAAATAAAATTTCAAAAATCTTTAACATATTTTATGTATAATATTATAAAAAATCCAGAAATATATCGATGCAATGAACATTTTAGTTCTAATACGATTCAACAGATGGCGTTTTATTTTTTACTTTATTGTAACACTAGCTGTTGCCCGCGACTTCGTCCGCGTGGACTTTAGTTTATAGCGCGCGGTATCAACAAAATGTGTGTCAAATTTAAAAACTTTTTAAAACCCTGGTAAGTGGTACCCCTCTTAGGGCCGCGCTACACCGGAATGGCAGCGCTGAAAGTGCTCGCCTCGCCGCTGCCATTCCGGTGTAGCGCGGCCCTTAATTAATCAAAATACCCAAAAACAGCTGTGCAGTGTGCACATAATCTATACTAACATTGTAAATGCGAAGGTATCTCTGTCTGTCTGTCTGTCTGTCAGTCTCGCTTTCACGCCAAACGCCAAAAGTATCTCTGTATGTCTGTCTGTCTGTCTGTCAGTCTCACTTTCACGCCAAACGCCAAAACTACCGAACCGATTGTAATGAAATTTTGTATACAGATAGTCTAAAGCCTGAGAAAGGACATAGGCTACTTTTTTACTGGAAAAAAGTGTTGTAAGGGGGTGAAAATGCGTAAATTTGTTCAAATTAAGTTAGTTCCAACAGTTCATAATAGATGGCGCCGTGCGTCTTCTACATCGCGCTGACGCTTGCTCAAAAGTCTTTCTATAATACGTGGTATCATCTTACATTTAAGTTTCGATTTTTTTCGATTGTTATATCTATTCTACGGTATTAAATAAGTCAGTACTTTATCTGTGCAGTGACGTAACCTTAAATCTATCAATGATAAATAGTTTATGGGTAAAGTTGTGTAATTGGAGGGCTAAATAAGCTTTAAAATTTGGCATAAAATATAAAGTTTAATATAAAAAAATGAAATACTTATTGTGTGCACACTGCACAGCTGTATTGATTTAAGGGGTACCAGGGTTTTTTTATAAAAGCTTTTGACACCAATTTTGTTGACATCGCGCGCTATAAACTGAAGTCCACGCGGACGAAGTCGCGGGCAACAGCTAGTTTTATTATAATTTAACATTAAAGGTAAAATAAAACTGAGTATTTTGTAAGTATTTATTGTATTTTCTAATTTTATTTTATTTAAACTGCTCTTAGTTAAGATTTAAATGTATTGTCGTAGTCTTAAGTTATTTATTATTATGAAATGTAGCTTGTTATTACTGTTATAATTAATTTGCATGAAATTTTAATTTTATTTACTTAGTTCATAATCGTTAATCATATTTTGTTGTTAAGAAATCAATTTTTATATTGTATTTGTAGAGCTATAATCGTGAATGCTGTGTCGCCTGTTAAGGTACATGCATCGGTACAAATTACTATTATTGCGTTTAACAAGGTTTTAATGCATGTACTGTTTGGTGTCCTTAATTTAAATAAATAAATATTTCAAGTGCCTGCCTGTTGCCATTATTGATGTCAAGCAAAAAACTTGTTTCTTTTTTTAACCGACTTCCAAAAAGGAGGAGGTTATAATATGTTCGTCTGTATATATATATATATATATATATATATATATATATATATATATATATATATATATATATATATATATTTTGTAAGTTCAACGATAATTTCGCCGATAATTGGACCGATTTTCAAGATTTTTTTCACTGTTGTATAGACTATAGGGTATAGGTAATCCGAATTTGGTACCATGTTCATAAAAGTGGTGACTTGCTGATGGGATCCATAAGTAATCGAGGGAATTCCTCGAAATTCGTACCAAAAAACCAAAATATATCTGGATGACATTGTGATTTCGATTTATCTTAATGGTCTAAGAGCCAGCGGCCCCAGGCCTTCGGTAAAGTATAAAATCGGTAAGTTTCTCAATGTATGTCCCCAACACAGGTAAGAACGTACCCCGTCTATGAAACTTGGGTCGCGGTGGCTTGCGCAGGTATCAGGTAATAAAGGTGTGTATAATTGTGTGTTAAATTCGGTATAGCACTGGATTTATGGCACTGGACACACTGGTACAGCAATAATTATTAGGAAATCACTAAAACATCTCATCATGCCCGAATACATAAGACCACACCTTCAAGCCACGACAGTAGCCATTGCAGATAACAAGGGCTACATCAATGTGTCATCAGTATATTGCCCCCCAAAACAAAATCACATATCAATCGTTTAATGATTTCTTTAAAACACTTGGAAACAGATTTCTGGCAGGGGGTGACTGGAACGCCAAAAATATACATTGGGGATCAAAACTATCTAGCACAAGAGGAACACAACTAAAACTATTGATAGTAATAAACTAACAGCAGTCTCTACGTGCGAACCCACTTACTGGCCAACAGACACGTCCAAGATCCCCGACCTACTGGACTTTTTTGTTGTGAAGGGTATTCGTAGACACTACATAAAATGTGAATCTTGTTACGATAGCTCTTCGTAGCATACTCCTGTTATACTGACTCTTAGCGATGAGATTATCGAATATCAGGGACCAGAAAAACTATATAATAAGAGAACGGACTGGGATGGTTTTAGAAACTATATAGAAGAAAATATAAACCTTAATGTCCCATTGAAAACTGAGGACCATATAGACATTGGTACTAAATACTTAACGCAATTAATACAAGAAGCCTGTCGGAAGAACACTCCACTTCTAGATCACAAAGAAAGGAGTAATTACTTTCCTCTTGAAAAAAAAGCAATCCAAGAAAGACGTAGGCTAAGACGTGTTTGGCAACTCAGACTTACCGTAGATAAATCTGCATTTAACAAACAAGCCTCGCATCTAAGAATAAAGGATTGGCAGGATAGGACTCTCAAAGATCAACTCGAATCACTGACAGCTACTGCAAAGACAGACTACTCCTTATGGAAATTCACAAAGGCGTATAATAGACCTCAGATAACTAAACCCTCTCTACGAACGCCAAAGCCGCGCGACGACATAGAGTCTTATCTCGCACAACCCTTTTAGATGTCGAATCCTCCTAAACCTACAACAGTACGTGAGGTGTTCAGTACCATTAAGAGGCTAGAAGCCAAAAAGGCACCCGGCTATGACCTCATCACAATGGAAGTCCTGCGGGAATTACCGAAAAAAGCCGTTGTATTCCTAACATCTCTTTTTAATGGAATACTAAGAGTACAATATTTCCCCTACTGCTGGAAAATTTCGCAGATACTAATGATTCACCAGACCGGAAAACCTGCGAATGAAGTGTCGTCATACAGGCTGATCAGCCTTCTTCCTATACTCTCGAAGATATTTGGAAAACTGCTGTCTAAACGAATTTTTAATTTTTTGGAAGGCAATAACACGATCCCTAACCACCAATCTGGATTTAGACAGAAACACTCCACTATTGAGCAGGTTCACCGGGTTGCATAACTAATCAGAAAAGCGTTAGAAAACAAGGAATATGTTTCCTCAGCATTCTTTAACATTCAACAGGCATTCGACAAGGTCTGGCACAAAGGCGTGCTCTGTAAAATAAAACAGTATCTACCAGATAGCTACTTTCTGCTACTAAAATCTTATTTAACAGACCGGTGCTTTCAAGTGAAAGAAGCTGATTCCACCTCTGATTTCTATGAAATACTGGCAGGGGTACCTCAGGGCTCAGTGTTGGGGTCAAACCTGTATAATTTATACATATCAGACCTCCCAACATTAGAAGAGGTAGAGACCGCCACCTATGACACAGCTATTCTGGCGAACAACAAAAACCCAGTTACCGCATCTGATCAAGTCCAACTTTGTCTAAACTCCATTACTAAATGGCGTCAAAAGTGGAGAATAAAATCCAGCACCACAAAATCTGTGAAATCTGTGCACGTAACTTTTACTTTGCGAAGGGAAGATTTTCCGCCTGTCTTCCTAGAAAACAGCATACTACCTCACAAAAATAGTGTAAAATATCTAGAATTACACTTGGACAGACGCCTCACCTGGAATAAACACATCACAAATAAGAGAGAGGAGTTGAGAATCAAATATAAACAACTAAACTAGGCTTTAGGCAGAAACAAAAGACTCTCACTGGAAAACAAAACATTGATATATAATAAAACAATCCTGAAACCTGTATGGATGTACGGAATTAAAAAGTAACTCCAACATCTCAATCCTACAAAGAATGCAGAACATTATACTAAAAACGATTTCAAAATCCCCGTGGCTCATTACAAACACGAAGGTTCATAAAAATCTAGGGATACCCACCATAAAAGTAAAATACTGAGGTCCACAGAAAAATACAAAAAAAGGCTTGAGGTCCACCCGAATGCTTTGGCTTCTGGCCTCGTCAGCCGTAATTATAACAAGCGCCTGAAAAGGAAGGACATCTTTAAAATTAAAGAACTGTATAGTAAACCATGAGTAATGCTATCTACAGTGGTAGAAGCACTCTAGCCTTTGGGTACGGAACCCTAAAAAAAGGTAAATTTTGAGACGGGTATTTTGCATAAAAGGTAATATTTAATTCACCATGTTATATTTACTTCTTAATTAGACGGTTCCAACAGAACAGTAGATTTTAGTTTATAGGATTCCGTTAATAGTGATAGTGATAAATAACAAACGTAAGTATCTTTACAATATTAATTTAACACTTAATTGTATCAGTAGTACGAACGGAAATTTATTTTGATTAAATACTTCTCAAGTAACAAAGTACTCCTGTAGTGCACAGTTTACAGGCTTGCAAGTTGCAGCACTAGTAACTCTCTCTGTGGTTTCAGGTTTTACTACCAAGCTTATAACAGATTACACGGAGTTCGTTTAGGTTTGCAGTAGACGTTCTTATAAGTTGACTCATAGTTGTGTATAAAACGAGATTATAGGCGCACTAAAGTCTAAGATGGCCCATAAGTGTTTCAAAGGTATAAATATACTTGAGAAAACTTGCTCCAGTAAGTTACACTTGCAAATAAGTTGTAATAGCCTACGAGAAGTAATTATCCCACCAAAAACATTTCATGTTAAATGCTCGACGACCATAAAAGGTTATCTAATGTAGAGCTAGGCTTCTGAATTTACGCGGCCTAACTCTAACTACATATCAGTAAGTATGTATGGCTACGCTGTTTCGCTACCGTCGTGGAGGTGAGGCGAATATTTAGTTTCTGATCTTTTTTTTTTATGAAATAAGGGGGCAAACGAGCAAACGGGTCACCTGATGGAAAGCAACTTCCGTCGCCCATGGACACTCGCAGCATCAGAAGAGCTGCAAGTGCGTTGCCGGCCTTTTAAGAGGTAATAGGGGAGGGTAGAGAAGGGAAGGGAAGGGAAAAGTTGAGGGTAGGGAAGGGAATAGGGTAGGGGTTAGGGGATTGGGCCTCCGGTAAACTCACTCACACGGCGAAACACAGCGCAAGCGCTGTTTCACGCTGTTTTTCTGTGAGAACGTGGTATTTATCCGGTCGAGCCGGCCCATTCGTGCCGAAGCATGGCTCTCCCACGTATAGCGTATAGATCTGAAGTAAATAACGAAACAGCCAAGCCATGCCGCGTAGATTCAGAAGCTTGGCTTATAAAATAAAAAGATATGTATATCTCGATATCATCCGCATAGATATTATGATGCTTACAATTCCTAATGCAATGTGCTATATCAGCACAATATAATATGTTAAAAGATCCTGACCCAAAAGGGACCCTTGCGGTACTCCTGCCTCAACTTGTTCTAAGGGTATCTAACGAATTGTCTTCTATTATGGAGGTAATTGTGGAACCACCGCCGAGTTGAATCGCTAAAACCGTAATAGCTTAGTTTATACATAGGTTTAGATACGCGGTGTTCAACGGGCGAACAAAAATTGATATGTAAAACACAATAAACTTCACCGGAAATACTGACGCGTTTGCCGTTCAAACATGTATGCACGTATAAAATTACGTGCGAAACACTTGTTAATACATTTGATTAAGAATAGATTAACTTTATTTTTATTTGTTATTTATTTGTCTCATCAACCTCACAACACAATTCACAAAATATGTTTGAAGTAGCTAGTAATAGAAGCGCGGAGTACGTTACAGGCCTGCCTGGTTGTATTTAATGCTCATAGTGAGCTTCGCGGGAGCAAATGGTTCTCCGGAGTCTAACTATAAGTGTATTATGGGCTTAAGTCGTGGCCTCTGGTTCTATTAGATGCTCATAGCTGATGCTTCGTGGGAGCAGATAGTTCTACGTAGTCCAACAATAAGTGTATTATTGGTCTAAGTAGTGCTAGCCAAGTCTACTAGTGTTTTATTAGCAAAAGTAATCGTATAAAGGGGCCCATCCCTTTTCCGTGGTAATAAACTTTTACTAGCCTGTTATAGACCTGGCTCCGGAAACACAAAAAGACCACATTTGTTACTTGGGTTCTTAACGTTTAAATATTTATTTATTTAATTATAAACTTTTTTAAATAAAATAAAAACTCTTTTGAACCGAAAGGTGGCTGAGTGCTATCTAGTCATGGTGAGCGAAGCGAGCCCTAGTAATCCCAGAACGGTAGACTTGACGGCAAAATTATCACGCCTATTGATTTGTGCTTTAACATATTTTTATTTTTATGTAGATAGAGAGAGACCGATGATAACACATATTATTGATAACTAGCTATTTGACCGAGCTTCGCTCTGTATTCGATAAAACACGAATTAAATGACATTTTCTGAAAATGATTCCTAGCTAGATAGATCGATTTATCGCCCCCGAAACCCCCTATATACTAAATTTCATAAAAATCGTTGGGGCCGATTCCGAGATTCCAATTATATATAATATATATACAAGAATTGCTCGTTTAAAGATATAAGATATTGTATTATCATCGGTCAGTCAAGGTTGGGCACCTATTAAAATAAAAAAACTGCATTAGATTATTACCACGCAGAAAAACGACACAATAGACATAACTACCAGTAGTTCGACTGCAAAGAAACGTACAGGTTTCAATATCTGTCAAATTCGTCGGGTTTCACTAGGATTATGAACGGATTGTGCCTCGCGCTGGCTGATATAATTTACTTTTAAATATTTAAAATAAAGATTTCAAAATTGGATTCTGACAATTTTAATCGCATGTGCCAAAACACAAACAACAATACGACCAAAGAGGAACACGTCCATCGAATATGTCATATTTTTAAATTCGTAGGTAACAAGTTAACAATCCTAGCGACGATTTTCGTCATAATACGTCAAATTTAAAAATTTCAACATCAGTTCTAAGTCGGCATACTCTATCATTCTGTCTACTCTGAAAACGACGTGAGCCCTTACAATGCTCGGCTTTCATAGCTAATATACAAGGTGTAACAAAACAAAGTCTTAATACATACTTAAGGGTGTGCATGTGTCAAAACTAAAATTAGACAAATCTGTTCTCCGCCCTTCTCGAGTTTTAGCGAGACAAAACACATTCGCTGTGAAGCTCGAAAACCTAATATTCCATTCTGGTGCAGAATGGAAATATCGTCATAAACTGTAAAATTGTTTAGTGCGGTACAAGTCTAACGTCTTGTCCGTAACATTACATACAAGAATTGCTCGTTTAAAGATATAACATAAGATAAGATCTCCTCACTAATGAATACGCCCTCGCCTACAGCACGATATACAGGGTGTAACAAAAACAAGTGATAATACTTTAGGGTATGTACGTGTTCCTTGTAGAAAGTTCACTACGAAAGTAGCAGCGCTGAAAGACCTAAATTTTTTTTTCACTTTTGTATGGGGAAACTCGTGACGCTCGGGCCCTTGCCCATACAAAAGTGAAAAAAAAATTTCGTCTTTCAGAGCTGCTACTTTCACAGTGAACTCTCTACAAGGAACATGTACACACCCTAAAGTATTATCACTAGTTTTTGTTACACACTGTATAAGGGGTTTTCCAATAAGGACTTGACAACTTTTTTCATAATTAAATTGAAACTATTCAGCGCGGTAGGCGAGATGTCTTCATCAGTCGCGAGCCGCGCAGGCGGACTCATGTTGGCGCTGGCCGTGCTCGCTCTGACCGGGATGACAGCCAATGCTTCTGGTGAGTAACCCTTCATCGTACGTTCTTTATATTATGAAAATAAAAAAAAATACTCAAGCCCGCCAATTTACATACTTGGGACCCATTTTCACCTTGAATTTTAATGGGTACAGAAAGTTCAAGTCGTACTTGACTCTATAGGGTTTTTCGATTTTTACAATTGTTTATTTTTACATCCTTCTTTTACAGTTGCTAAATTATTTCATCTTAAGGCCCAATTTCACCAACGGCTATCGAATTATTAGTAGCCTATTTTAATTTTAATTATAATGGCTTTATGAATTACTTGAAGACTCCGTTGCTCAAAAATTCGTTTATAGCGCGGTAAACTAACATTTCACGGGAATGTCCTTTCCCGGGACTTATAGTATATCTCTACAAAATTTTAGCAAAATCAGTTTAATGGTTCGGACGTGAAGTGGCAACAGACAGACTCATTTTCGCATTTGTAATATTAGTATGGATGTCATATTATTAAAAGTTAAGCCGCAAATTATAATACAGACAGCCAAATAGCAGCATATTATATAGGCAATTATATTTTTCACTAAAAGCTCAAAAGCTGTGTAAAATTGCGCTGTAAAAGTTTTTACAGCGTTTTATATAGATGTTATTTAATAGCTTCTAATATAGCTTTTTCATGACCTTTATGTAATATAATGTTGAGTGATTTACCTTTATATAGCTTGAAGTGCATTTTAAAGTCACATAGATAGATTCTATGTAGCCGCTATTTATAGTATTAAGTAAGTATATGTTTTTAGTGCGACACACATCAAATCACTTTAAAAAAACATGATGATTTCAGAACTCAACATTGAAAATACTACCAATTATAAACTGCCGGAGCTGTATCAGATCGATGACTATGACCGCTGTCTCTCCCGTCCCGGAGCTCTGTACTGTGTGGGCACGTTCCGTCTGACTGCGGACCGGCAGGCGCCGTCCTACCGCTACTACCGTATGATCGAGGTAATTATACATAATACAAGTTCTAAACTGCCGGAGCTGTATCAGATCGATGACTATGACCGCTGTCTCTCCCGGCCCGGAACTCTGTACTGTGTAGGCACGTTCCGTCTGACTGCGGACCGGCAGGCGCCGTCCTACCGCTACTACCGCATGATCGAGGTAATTATACATAATACAAGTTCTAAACTGCCGGAGCTGTATCAGATCGATGACTATGACCGCTGTCTCTCCCGGCCCGGAGCTCTGTACTGTGCGGGCACGTTCCGTCTGACTGCGGACCGGCAGGCGCCGTCCTACCGCTACTACCGCATGATCGAGGTAATTATACATAATACAAGTTCTAAACTGCCGGAGCTGTGTCAGATCGATGACTATGACCGCTGTCTCTCCCGGCCCGGAGCTCTGTACTGTGTGGGCACGTTCCGTCTGACTGCGGACCGGCAGGCGCCGTCCTACCGCTACTACCGCATGATCGAGGTAATTATACATAATACAAGTTCTAAACTGCCGGAGCTGTATCAGATCGATGACTATGACCGCTGTCTCTCCCGGCCCGGAGCTCTGTACTGTGTGGGCACGTTCCGTCTGACTGCGGACCGGCAGGCGCCGTCCTACCGCTACTACCGCATGATCGAGGTAATTATACATAATACAAGTTCTAAACTGCCGGAGCTGTATCAGATCGATGACTATGACCGCTGTCTCTCCCGGCCCGGAGCTCTGTACTGTGTGGGCACGTTCCGTCTGACTGCGGACCGGCAGGCGCCGTCCAACCGCTACCACCGCATGATCGAGGTAATTATACATAATACAAGTTCTAAACTGCCGGAGCTGTATCAGATCGATGACTATGACCGCTGTCTCTCCCGGCCCGGAGCTCTGTACTGTGTGGGCACGTTCCGTCTGACTGCGGACCGGCAGGCGCCGTCCTACCGCTACTACCGCATGATCGAGGTAATTATACATAATACAAGTTCTAAACTGCCGGAGCTGTATCAGATCGATGACTATGACCGCTGTCTCTCCCGGCCCGGAGCTCTGTACTGTGTGGGCACGTTCCGTCTGACTGCGGACCGGCGCCGTCCTACCGCTACTACCGCATGATCGAGGTAATTATACATAATACAAGTTCTAAGCTGCCGGAGCTGTATCAGATCGATGACTTTGACCGCTGTCTCTCCCGGCCCGGAGCTCTGTACTGTGTGGGCACCTTCCGTCTGATTGCGGACCGGCAGGCGCCGTCCTACTGCTACTACCGCATGATCGAGGTAATTATATATAATACAAGTTCTAAACTGCCGGAGCTGTATTAGATCGATGACTATGACCGCTGTCTCTCCCGGCCCGGAGCTCTGTACTGTGTGGGCACGTTCCGTCTGACTGCGGACCGGCAGGCGCCGTCCTACCGCTACTACCGCATGATCGAGGTAATTATACATAATACAAGTTCTAAACTGCCGGAGCTGTATCAGATCGATGACTATGACCGCTGTCTCTCCCGGCCCGGAGCTCTGTACTGTGTGGGCACGTTCCGTCTGACTGCGGACCGGCAGGCGCCGTCCTACCGCTACTACCGCATGATCGAGGTAATTATACATAATACAAGTTCTAAACTGCCGGAGCTGTATCAGATCGATGACTATGACCGCTGTCTCTCCCGGCCCGGAGCTCTGTACTGTGTGGGCACGTTCCGTCTGACTGCGGACCGGCAGGCGCCGTCCTACCGCTACTACCGCATAATCGAGGTAATTATACATAATACAAGTTCTAAACTGCCGGAGCTGTATCAGATCGATGACTATGACCGCTATCTCTCCCGGCCCGGAGCTCTGTACTGTGTGGGCACGTTCCGTCTGACTGCGGACCGGCAGGCGCCGTCCTACCGCTACTACCGCGTGATCGAGGTAATTATACATAATACAAGTTCTAAACTGCCGGAGCTGTATTAGATCGATGACTATGACCGCTGTCTCTCCCGGCCCGGAGCTCTGTACTGTGTGGGCACGTTCCGTCTGACTGCGGACCGGCAGGCGCCGTCCTACCGCTACTACCGCATGATCGAGGTAATTATACATAATACAAGTTCTAAACTGCCGGAGCTGTATCAGATCGATGACTATGACCGCTGTCTCTCCCGGCCCGGAGCTCTGTACTGTGTGGGCACGTTCCGTCTGACTGCGGACCGGCAGGCGCCGTCCTACCGCTACTACCGCATGATCGAGGTAATTATACATAATACAAGTTCTAAACTGCCGGAGCTGTATCAGATCGATGACTATGACCGCTGTCTCTCCCGGCCCGGAGCTCTGTACTGTGTGGGCACGTTCCGTCTGACTGCGGACCGGCAGGCGCCGTCCTACCGCTACTACCGCATGATCGAGGTAATTATACATAATACAAGTTCTAAACTGCCGGAGCTGTGTCAGATCGATGACTATGACCGCTGTCTCTCCCGGCCCGGAGCTCTGTACTGTGTGGGCACGTTCCGTCTGACTGCGGACCGGCAGGCGCCGTCCTACCGCTACTACCGCATGATTGAGGTAATTATACATAATACAAGTTCTAAACTGCCGGAGCTGTATCAGATCGATGACTATGACCGCTGTCTCTCCCGGCCCGGAGCTCTGTACTGTGTGGGCACGTTCCGTCTGACTGCGGACCGGCAGGCGCCGTCCTACCGCTACTACCGCATGATCGAGGTAATTATACATAATACAAGTTCTAAATTGCCGGAGCTGTATCAGATCGATGACTATGACCGCTGTCTCTCCCGGCCCGGAGCTCTGTACTGTGTAGGCACGTTCCGTCTGACTGCGGACCGGCAGGCGCCGTCCTACCGCTACTACCGCATGATCGAGGTAATTATACATAATACAAGTTCTAAACTGCCGGAGCTGTATCAGATCGATGACTATGACCGCTGTCTCTCCCAGCCCGGAGCTCTGTACTGTGTGGGCACGTTCCGTCTGACTGCGGACCGGCAGGCGCCGTCCTACCGCTACTACCGCATGATCGAGGTAATTATACATAATACAAGTTCTAAACTGCCGGAGCTGTATCAGATCGATGACTATGACCGCTGTCTCTCCCGGCCCGGAGCTCTGTACTGTGCGGGCACGTTCCGTCTGACTGCGGACCGGCAGGCGCCGTCCTACCGCTACTACCGCGTGATCGAGGTAATTATACATAATACAAGTTCTAAACTGCCGGAGCTGTATCAGATCGATGACTATGACCGCTGTCTCTCCCGGCCCGGAGCTCTGTACTGTGTGGGCACGTTCCGTCTGACTGCGGACCGGCAGGCGCCGTCCTACCGCTACTACCGCATGATCGAGGTAATTATACATAATACAAGTTCTAAACTGCCGGAGCTGTATCAGATCGATGACTATGACCGCTGTCTCTCCCGGCCCGGAGCTCTGTACTGTGTGGGCACGTTCCGTCTGACTGCGGACCGGCAGGCGCCGTCCTACCGCTACTACCGCATGATCGAGGTAATTATACATAATACAAGTTCTAAACTGCCGGAGCTGTATCAGATCGATGACTATGACCGCTGTCTCTCCCGGCCCGGAGCTCTGTACTGTGTGGGCACGTTCCGTCTGACTGCGGACCGGCAGGCGCCGTCCTACCGCTACTACCGCATGATCGAGGTAATTATACATAATACAAGTTCTAAGCTGCCGGAGCTGTATCAGATCGATGACTTTGACCGCTGTCTCTCCCGGCCCGGAGCTCTGTACTGTGTGGGCACCTTCCGTCTGACTGCGGACCGGCAGGCGCCGTCCTACCGCTACTACCGCATGATCGAGGTAATTATACATAATACAAGTTCTAAACTGCCGGAGCTGTATCAGATCGATGACTATGACCGCTGTCTCTCCCGGCCCGGAGCTCTGTACTGTGTGGGCACGTTCCGTCTGACTGCGGACCGGCAGGCGCCGTCCTACCGCTACTACCGCATGATCGAGGTAATTATACATAATACAAGTTCTAAACTGCCGGAGCTGTATCAGATCGATGACTATGACCGCTGTCTCTCCCGGCCCGGAGCTCTGTACTGTGCGGGCACGTTCCGTCTGACTGCGGATCGGCAGGCGCCGTCCTACCGCTACTACCGCATGATCGTGGTAATTATACATAATACAAGTTCTAAACTGCCGGAGCTGTATCAGATCGATGACTATGACCGCTGTCTCTCCCGGCCCGGAGCTCTGTGCTTTGTGGGCACGTTTCGTCCGACTGCGGACCGGCAGGTGTCATCCTACCAACGCGGCTGCATGATCGTGCTGTTTTCTGACAGTAACTTTAATAATTCCAGAAATATTCATCGGAGCCCCGTCACTTCAATCGGACTCTGCTGCACCGCGGGTACTGCCTCAGCAGCCGCTGTCCAGACCTCGCCAACGCAACCCATGGAGACTGGTTCAGCGGATGTGCACAGATGCAAGAAGAGTCTCTCGGACTGAAGTTAGACCTTCAGTCCTACCACTGCAGGCATAGTGATCACAACCAAGCTAGTGAAGCGCAATACAGAGCTCCGGGAGACACAATTTTCGTATGGGTTATAGCTGCACTGCTAGCGCTTAATGTACTCGGAACTTTATATGACGTCAAGGTCGCAGATGAAAAAAGTATGTATCATCATTATTCATAATTCATGACTAAACATATCAAATAATTTGTAATGTGTAATAACATCATATTATACGTTTAAACTGGATCACCAAGGTACTATGATAGAAATTTTATTTTTATTTCATTTAACGACAGCAACATAAAAGAGAAATTAATTGAAATTTAAAGAAAGATCTCTTATTTACATTAAATTTTATTATATTTTAGAAAACACAATTCTCATGAGCTGGTCCATCAGATCTAATTGGCAAAGTTTGAAAAACACACTCCAAGAGCACAAAGATCCACGGGTAGAGAGGCTGTCGTCGTTGGCAGGGTTAAAGTAATGCAAATTTCTATCTAACTTTAATGGCAATATTGTATAGTCTGGCAAAAAGTGAAGAAATTAAAAAGTGGCAACATCGTAGTGTCACCCTTTTTTCTTAGAGTGATTTGAAAGGGTTGACATGACCATGGGCGTACCCAGGTTCTGGGCCAGGGGGGGGGGGGGGCAAATTACCCAGGTTCTGGTGCCAGGGGGGGGGCAAATCACCCAGGTTCTGGGCCAGGGGGGGGCAAATAAGATTTTTCATAAGCTAGGTGTTTATAAAGAATAAAAAAATTATAATTTTTAGTTGTAAAAATATTGTATTCCAAACTAATGGTAAAAATTCGTTCTTAATTTTTAATTTTTATAGATAAAAGTACTAGATAATATACTTAGTAGGAACGTCAACATGATCCAGGGGGGGGCAGCTGCCCCCCCCCCCCCTCGGTACGCCCATGGTCACGACGATGTCGCCACTTTTTAATTTCTTCACTTTTTTGCCAGACTAAATAGAAAGATTTTTTTTTTTCACCCCGGAGGCCGCACCAACGCAGACAGTGAACTAAAAATTAATTTGTTTGACGTTTTACAACGTTTCTGTCAGAATACTAATATGATGTGTGCAATAATATGTCGAAAATCGGTCGAATCATTAATTGTCACTGACCTCCATTATACAAGTACGCTGGACTTATTATACCCTACTGTTTTTGTGCCTATTTGAAGCGGAATCAGCGCCCCCAATGCGGGGGAAGAGAACTAAATCTGACGTAACTTGCAAATGGCCGCTTAATCGCTATTGGTTGTAGAAACTAGTATTAATTCCAAGTACTCCCACTACTGCTATTGGCGCCAATATGGCGCACTTTCAAACGTAATTTTTACGTCAGATTTAGTTCTCTTCCCCCGCATTGGGGACGCTGATTCCGCTTCAAATAGGCACAAAAATAGCTGTCATTTCAAAGGGTATTATAAGTCCAGCGTACTTGTATAATGGAGGTCAGTGTTTATTGTAGAGTGCTAGTAGCGCCTCTGCTCCGACCTTTTATCATTATTACCTATTATAATTAATATCAAATTCATATCAGAAAGTCATAAATATGTCCTCCCAGGACATATTTAGGAAATATTGCACCAAATTATTGGGAGCATAAATTATTTGGTATTATAATATTTTCTTCGGCGAACAGGACATAAACTTCAATTTTATAATTATTTATCTCTCTCACCAATAATTTTAATTGATATTATTGTTTATTAACTGACTGCTCCGCAGAGCGATGTGCCACATACTATTCATCACGGGTCATGTCACGGCTGGGTACCATCAGGCATTCCTAAGCAATCCTGAAGCAGTGGAACAAGTAAGTCTTTGTAGAAATATTTGACAGTTCTTTATAGGTACCTACATAATGTCAGTCATCCACATAAAACTTCTTTAAATATTATTAACAATAGCAAACGAGCACAACGATTATGCTGCGAAAAGGTGTCGCCAATCCAAAACTTATAAACAACTAGCTAACCCGGCAACAAAAACCTATTCTCAGACCTAATGAATGTAGAAGCGAGAACACCACAGTGTGTCCATTACTGCGGAGAGGAAGGGGACATGGCCGAGCACACCATTAGGCTGCGTTTCCACCAGAGATGTGCGAGGATGCGTAGCGAGGAATGTGTTTGTAAAGAACCAATAGAATCGCTTCAATTACTTCGCCTCGATCAGCATAGCTCTGGTGGAAACGGCTTATCGGAGCTAGATTTTTGCGCATACAAAACAAGCAAGGAATGTGTGCGAGAGATAATAATAATAATATGTTTATTGCCAAAACTTTTTACACATAACATACCGATTCTATCTTACAATTTACTTAAGACTAGGATTTTTATGAGAAAAAACAGTTTGCAGCGGCCTTTGCACTAAGCACAGCTTGTTTCGCAAATACCAGATAATGAGATACCAAAATTGACCTGCTCGGATACAAGTACCTGTGTGTTAGTGTGTTGTGTTTTTACAGATCGCTCAAGTATAACAAGAACAGAGTAGGACCCAGGATACTACCTTGGGGAACTCCAAAGTTTATTGGTAGAGAGTTGCTCACGGCACCGACAGACTTAATATATTGTAGCCGATCGGATAGATAGCTACGAAACCAAGATAGAGGTACACCTCTTACACCGAGGGATTCCAGTTTGCTAAGGAGGATTGGGATCGAAACCGTGTCGAAAGCCTTGGAAAGGTCTAAAAATACTCCAAGACAGTATTTCTTCTGATCTAAAGCAGATGATATTATATCACATAAAAGCATTGTCGCATCCTCGGTCGACTTATTACGCTGAAAGCCGAACTGTTTCTTAGAGATGACATTGTGTTATTCCAAAAAATTAGTCAGACGTTTATTTATAATTTTCTCAAGCAGCTTGGAGAAAATGCATAACAACTATATAGGCCGATAATTGTTAGGACTATATTTGCAACCGTCCTTGTGCAAAAGAGTAATAGCCGCTGTTTTCCATTTAGACGGAAATACTCCTGTTGAAAGGCTCAAATTATAAATGTACGTAAGGGGGGTGAGGATAGCAGATCCGATATGTTTAATCAATCGGGGACATATTTGATCTGATCCAGGAGAACTATTTATGTTTAAATCCGATATCAAGCTGTGAATTTCATGTGAGTCTGTGGGGCCAAAAATAATGAGTCAGAAATTGATCGCGTAGGTTTAAAATTTTTTGCCAAGTTCTTTTCAGTCGTAGCAAGATTTTTAAATATTGTATTAGCCAAATTTGAGCCAACGTGTGTAAAATATTCATTACATTTATTTAATGAGCTTACAGGGTCTGCCTCAATAAAACTTAAGGCATTCGCTTCACTTTTCTTATCAGCTATGTGTCATATTTTTTTAATGGAAGACGATAGTTTCTTGGGATTGCCCTTGTTGAGTTCGCGCATTTGTGATTCATAGGCAATTTTCAAATTTCGTTGGACGTTCAAAAGAAAATTTCTGTATCTTTTGTATATGTGTTCTGCTACTTTATTATTGGGATCTTTTCTTCATTTCATGTGTAGCTTGTCGCGTTTTCTTTGACACCTCATGAGTCCTGGAGTAATCCAGGGATGAATGTTAAACTTACTACGACTAATGCGGACTGATTGTGAATGTTTGTCAATAGATGCTCTTAATATATGATAAAAATTCTCCGTGGCCTGCTCAACATTACCGTTTGTAATAACAGAGGTCCAGTCAGCGGAATTGAGATCCTCTAAGATCCCATTATAATTAATTCTCTCTTCTTAAAACTCTGCAGTGGTCTCTTATTTATTTTGAGTGAAGTTGCCAGTATACATAATTCATGATATTTGAGTTATATTTGAGTTTGCTACTATGCCTGTAGTCTGGGTAAGTAAGTTTGTGAACAGGTGGTCGAGACAAGAGGTCAGGATGAACCTCCCCACAAGAGGTTCATCCTGACCTCTTGTGGGGAGAGTAATAGCTGGCAGAAGCCTATGAGTAGAAAGCATACATAGGTATTCTGCGCAGCTATCGTATAATGATATTGACAGCGTATTTATATTAATGTCACCGCCCAGTATCAGAATCTTTGTGCTGTTATTTTGCAGTAAATTATCAAGTGATGTCAAAAACCGGTCAATGCATCTGAACGAGGGCGGACGATATATGCCAAGAACGACTATTCTATCATCCAGAGTGACTTGTAAGCAATTGCAATCATCACAGTCTGGTTCACAAGATGAGACGTTCCATTTATCCGATACATAGATAACGACACCCCCATTTTTATTAATATATTTTGAAGTTCTAAATGACGCATATCCTGGGATCAGAGGAACGATCGTATCTTCAGTCAGAAAACATTCAGTTAATTTCCTTTTCGGTTTCGGCTCTCACAGTGAACGGACGTGTTCCTCGTCGTAGTGAATATTGTGTTTAATTTCGCAATCCCTTCTGCTTTGTGAGCGTTGAAGACACCAGGAGCCCTGCCGCTTTGGAGCCTTCGCCCCTTCAGCTTGAGTGGCGCGGCGTGACGTGGCTTGTTCCCGACTTGCGGCTTTCTGCAGTGCAGCGCTAGCGGTGCAAATTTTGAATAGCGGTGAGTGACCGGCAGGATTTGAACCCGGTGCCTCGGAGCGTGCGAGTTGTGACCGCTGCCCATACCACTCGTCCACAAGGACGTGTGCCGCCGCGACTAATTTAACAATCGCCTTCGTATTCCCTGGTTCTTAAAATCTACGAGTATGAACTGCCAAGGCTGTGAAAATACCATAAGCAAGAATAACTCTTTAAAATGCAACGGTTGTCAATTCAAATATTGTTACGAATGTCTAGACGTTTCTGTGGAAGCAAATAAGCAATTAAATGCTACCCAGCTAGCTTCATTGAGATGTCCGTTATGCGAAAACGTAACGAGGCGCAGAAATAATGACGACAACACTCCCGTGCGCCGTAGTAAGAAATACGACATTACCGCAACAACTCTAAATTCGTCATCGAGCCAGGCAACCGTCGACTCGAATGTTGCTATGAACATTCCAACAGGCGCTGAAAAAAGTTGCGAGCCAGTAACTTTGGACAATATAAGCAAACTCTTGGATCAAAAACTGTCTTTAGATTCACCCTTTATGTCAAACCTAAGATCCGTTCTTCTAAGGGACATAAAGGACATGGTTGCTACGGAAGTTGGGCTGACTATTCAAGCATTGAAAGCGGATTTTACAGTAACAACGGATTTCATAACCTTGGAACAAACCGACATTAAAAAGGACATCGCTGAGAAGAATAACCGCATAAAGGAACTAGAATCTGAACTTTCCAACTCTCAAAGGCAAATATCAAAACTCCAAAGCCGGCTGTCCACTATGGAAAAAATATCGCGCGACCTGAACCTTGAGTTACACGAGGTTCCTGAAAACAAAACAGAAAATTTGACTGAACTGTTCAAGAACCTCTGCCAGTGCTTAGACGTCGTGGTATCAGATAGTGACCTTAAGGCGTGTCGTCGTGTGGCGAAGATGGACCCCAGCACGAAGAGACCACGAAACATTCTAATCACCCTCTCAACGCAACGCCTCCGCGACGCCCTACTATCAGCCGCTACCCGTTTCAATAAGTCCCACCCAAGCGATAAATTATCTTCTAAGCACATTGGTTTACCGGGCACTAGTCATAGAATATTCTTAGCTGAGCACTTGTCACCTGAAATTAAAGAAATCCACAGTCTGACGCGTAAATTTTGTAAAGACAAGGGCTACAAGTTCGTATGGATTCGTTTTGGCAACATTTACATTAGGAAAAATGAAACTAGTCCGGCAATCTTAGTAAAAAATGCAGAAACACTAAAAAAACTAGTATAAGGGTCTTAGTTCTGTTAACATAAAGTTTATATAATTTTTATACATTACAAATTTTACTTATCTCTATAATGGTTACTTTATACTATCAAAATGTTAACCGAATTCGTAGTAAGCTCTCAGAATTTCGATTAAATGTTCTTAATTGTAATTACGACATTATTTGCTTGACGGAGACGAACCTCAATAAAAGTGTATTTGATGGTGAAATAGTAGACTCTCGTTATAATATTTTTAGAAAAGATCGTGAAGAGACTCTATCAAATAAAACTGAAGGTGGAGGCGTCTTATTAGCTATTCACAAAAAATACCACGTCATCCGTCAGGCATCTTGGGACAGTGGAATGGAGGATGTCTGGGTTACTCTTTTGCCTTCGCACACCGATTCGCGACTTAATTTATGTGTATGTTACCTACCACCAGACTCAAGTTATTCTTCTTTGGAGTTTTTTTACAGTCACTGTCAAAACTTGATCTTAAATCGTTTCCCTGCTGATAAATTCTACAGCAACACCACCAGCACAAAGTAGAAAACTCTATCTTTTAAATGAGTTCTTGTCCCTGTGTAATCTCACCCAACACAATCATGTCGCAAACACTAACAACCGTCTCTTAGACTTGGTTTTATCTAACATAAACCTACAAGTAGAAGAAGCCTACGCGATTAGCCTATTGGACAAACATCATCCTGCATTATTAATAACTTTACCCTCACCCAGCATCTCCAAAAACCTTCAGCGTTCTAACTCGAAGATGCTTAATTTTAACAAATGTGATATCGAGAATATTAAGCGTGAACTACACTCTGTAGACTGGCCATACATTTTAAACTCTAGAGACATTAATGAGTGCACCGAGACTTTTTACGATACACTATTTAACATAATTAAAAGACACACTCCTATTTCATCGTATAAATCATCATCATATCCTATTTGGTATAATAAAGCCCTAATCAAATGTAACCAAGAGAAAAATAAATTTCATAAACTGTATAAAAAATATAGAAATCCCCGTGATTATGATGTTTTTTCAATGCTACGACATAGATGTAAAATTCTCACCAAAACATGCTATGACAAGTTTATTTCAGATACAGAGAACTCGCTTAAGAAGGATATCAAATCCTTCTGGAGATTTGTTAACGGCAGAAAAGGTCAAATCACTGTACCCAACACCATGAGCTATGAAGGGCTGACATCGTCTAGAGGTCAGGAGATCTGCAATCTTTTCTCGAGATATTTTAGCTCAGTTTTTGATACTGGTTGTGATGGTGACGGTGATTGTGACGATAGAACTAACCACTCAAGTCCAATTAGCAATCTCCTTACTAGAACTCTATCGCAAATAGCTATTGAGCGGGAAGCTATATTATTACAATTAAGACAATTGGATGCTAATAAGGGAGCAGGGCCGGACTTGCTACCTCCTTTCTTCTTAAAACGTATTGCCAAAGAACTATCTACTCCATTGCACATCATTTACAACAAGTCGTTAGTCAGCGGTATCTTCCCTGATCGTTGGAAAACTGCGCACATAATCCCGATATATAAGTCTGGAGATAAATCTAACTGTACAAATTACCGTCCCATTAGCATATTATCATGTCTTGGTAAAATTTTTGAATCTTTAGTATATAGCCATTTATATAATCACTTCAAACCAATTCTTTCTGACAAACAACATGGTTTTGTTAAAGGTAAATCAACGGTGTCAAATCTACTAGAATATAAAAATTATCTTTGTCAGGCCTTTTCTGTCAGTGGTCAAGTGGACTCAATATACACTGATTTTTCAAAGGCCTTTGACAAAGTAAATCATTGCCTGCTTTGTAAAAAACTAGCATCATACGGTATACACGGAAACCTATACAGGTGGATATGCTCGTACCTTAAGAACAGAACTCAGTTAGTCGCAATAAAGGGCTATGTCTCCTCACCTACTGCAGTTGGATCGGGAGTTCCTCAAGGTTCACATCTAGGACCCCTCCTTTTTGTTGTTTTCATCAACGACCTTATCTCAAAATTAACTTGCAAGTGCCTTTTATACGCCGATGATCTGAAAATCTTTAAACTCATAGCAAACATAGAAGATTGTCAAGCGCTCCAACAAGATATTGATAAAATATCTAAATGGTGCCAAGCTAATCGCATGTATTTGAACATTAGCAAGTGTTCAGTAATAACTTTCACCCAAAAACATTACAAAGTTATATGGAACTATAATATCAATGGACAAACACTCAACCGCGTGCAATCAATAAAAGACCTAGGCATCTTCTTTGATGAAAAACTTTCATTTCGAGCTCATTATAGCCACATAATAAACAAAGCAAATGAAATACAGGGATTTGTTCTAAGAACAACTAAGAATTTTAGGGAGCCAAGAAGTGCTCTATATTTATATTCAGCCCTAGTGAGAACAATCTTAGAGTACGGGAGCCCTGTATGGTCGCCAAATTACCAGACACATATAAATAACATTGAGCGTGTTCAAAGAAAATTTCTCAAACTCGTTAGCTACCGGTATAGCCCGGGCCGCTCAAAATCAAAATATCACGACAGACTTTCAGAATTCAAAATACAGACCCTTGAAAGCCGACGCACTTATTTTGATTTAGCACACTTTTACAAAATTATTCACTATATTACTGAATCACCGGATCTGCTCTCAAACATTCACTTAAATACTAAATATAGCGCTCGCAGGGCTAAACGCACTAACGTTTTTGCTCTACAAGTATATAAGAACAACATCTCCTACTTTAACCCACTGACACGCATGGCCAGGCAATACAATGATTTCGCTAGAGATTACTCAGAATTGGACATTTTTAATAAAAACTTTAGTTCATTTTCAAAAAGTCTGAAAGACATCCTCCATAACTTGTTTATTTCTAACAACTGTGAAGTGTAACAACAATTTTATAATAATATAACAACACAATATCATGTTATAGTTATATTAGAGGAGCTAACCTATTAATAAATTTAGATTAGTTGCATGCACATAGTATTACGTTGCAATCCAGCTTAGATAATAATGTAAACAACAGCTTTGTATTGTTATGATTGTACTGTGTATTGTGCTTTCTCAATAAAAAATAAAAATAAAAAAATATGATTACATCTAATTGAAAATTTAAACGTTTAAGAGGTGTGACTCTCAAAAAGGAGTCAAAGTTCTGGTTAATACTTCTAATATTAAGTGTCAGGCATAAGAAATCATGATCTTTAGATAACAATGCCCTGCTTCTAAGTTCTCTAACCTTTCACATGTAATTGTTAACGATTGATCAATTTCATCCAATAGATCCATTACTGTAAACAATTTTTTTAAATTATAATATCTACGACATATTATTAGAGAACGAGTGTAATATAGAGATTTTTTTTAGAGGTTTGAGATTGAAGGCTGTATATAGCATGATCATGTGGTATGAGGTAATGAGCTAAAGCTGAGATGTGTAGCGTGACTAATTGTGGTGTGCGAATCAGTGCAAATTGTGAGTAAATATGAAATACAAAAACAAATTACAGAAAAGAAAGACTTAAGCTACGAATTTCTTGAGTTTGCAGGAGTTCCAACAATACTGGCAAAAAAGGCTGCACTTACCATAGACACGGCATCAGATTACAACAGAGTGCCAATGTCCTATATACGGAGGAAAATAAGGGAGGAGACAACAGTTAAGTGGCAGGAAAGATACCAATCCTTCCTCAACCGGATCGGTCACAAAAGTTTTTTTCCCCACTGTTAAAAAGGCGTGGGAAATACTAAGGCACGCTACAATGACGCCTACACACGTGCAAGCTATGACCGGTTATGGAGGATTCGCAGCATACTTGTATCGTTTCCACCTTAAAGACAGCCCCTCCTGCATTTGTGACCCCGCAAAGGACGAGACAATATTCCACCTGCTCATTGAATGCCCAAGGTTTGGTAGTAACAGGTCTGACTTAGAAATACAACTGGAAATGGAGCTAAGTCAGGCAACCCTCCCTACCATCATGGAGGAAAAAGCCACCAGAGAACCGTTGATGGTATTCATTAGCAAAGTTGTCTCCAGTGCAGCCACAGCAAATGGCTCAACATTATACACAGGCCACAACAAATTAAACTATACACCAAGGCGAGTAGTAACAAACACATCAACACAACACACACGAAATCAAACACAACGCACACGATCACAAACTCCAACGTCCATACAGACACATTTCACATCAACCCACAGGCCAGGAGAAATACATGCGCCAACACAATCACAGGCACACACAGAAACACAACGGGCAGTTTCAACCGAAATTGTAACACAGCCGACCCTAGAGCAAACCCAACAATTATTAGCCCGTGGACAAAACGGGGAACCGAAAATTAAACTAAGGCCGATCCCTCTCTTTATGTCAAATCCAACGGAAACATTGGGTATAACATACAGCCGTCTTAGCACTCCCAACCACGTCAACATCTCACCGGGACTAGCAGCAATCCTAAACGGAAGTACATCAAATACGAACATGAAAATGAGCAAATATTTAGCTCTCCCAACAACTACCTTCGCTGGCCAACCATGCAGAGTACTGAAATCAGACACCAAAACGATAATAGTATTCGAATGGGACGCGCAAACAGCCTTTGAACGGGCATGTTCGTCTTTGAAGGAGTTGGGAGCAATGGGGATAAGACACAGTACCACCCCACGCATAATCAGCGTAGACGCCATGTCACTGGGACAGGACAAAGGCAGGGCTGCAAATTACTATGGAATAGTAAAAGCCTCAGAACATCATGAGATAATCGTCTACGAGAACCGAGGGGATGACCTAAGCTTCCTCAAAAGGAATCGTGATGATCAGCTAGCAGCGTCCCAACCCAGCAATAAGGCGAACTCATCATCCGCAAGTGAACGACTCCAAGCATCACGGGAGGACAAAAAAGAGGATGAGAAAGAGAGAGATAAAAATGAAATTAAGAAGTCTCTAAACTCAATGGCCAAATTAAAAGCGTTTGTGGGATCCATCAAAAAAGTACTTCATCGTGAAAGAATGATCGAGGATAAAAACACCCTTTCTCGGATCAAGGCTTCGTCACAAACAAATCGGCAGGCTTTAGCAATGGAGGCTTTTTTGAGGGAACCATCTACACAAACACCGGCAAATAAAAACAAAAGATATAGGGCCGATCTCGGGCAAGTGCTCCCGCCAAAACTCAGACTGGCCCAGAACCCCGAAGATCATATAATAAATGCCTTCCTCGAGTTCCAGGCAATAATAAGAGCAAACAAGACCATAAAGCTCTTGACCTGCAATAAGATCATGCAGGCCTATCAGCGGAAAAATCAAAAGCTGTTAGAAGTGAGACTCGAGGATGCAAAAGCTGCCATATACGACAATGTCACCTCCACAATAATTGCCGGGGCGATGACAGGACAGTATATGGCGGCATTAAGTGCCGACTGCGGATTCGTGGTTCTGGACGAGGATGAGACAAAACGCACGGGAACACTCAAATTTATCACAAAATCTGAGGATCCAATAGTGGTAATAGCGGAATGTACCAGAATAATGCTGGAAGACAGGATACTAGAAATGGCAGAAGTCCTATCTGGGGACCCCGAATCTAGCATGGACTGGGACATATTCGCGAAACCTATCAACTACTCGTGGGTCAATGGGGTTCCTGGATGTGGGAAGACAACTTGGATCATTAATAACTTCAATGAGGAAACAGACGTTATAATAACAACTACAATCGAAGCAGCCGAGGATCTAAAGCAAAGGCTATCGCTACGAACTGGCAACAAAGTTAAAGATAAAGTTCGTACCATGGCCTCTTTGCTGGTAAATGGGACAAAAGGAACCTACAAAATGTTGATAGTTGACGAGGCCCTCATGAACCATTTCGGCTCAATCGTCATGGCGAATCAGTTAACAGGCGCCAACGATGTCATCCTCATTGGAGATATTAACCAACTTCCGTTTATAGAGCGTGAAAACCTCTTTAAACTTAATTACACTCGTCCAAACCTGGTAACCAGCATCACCCAGGAGTTGTCTTGCACACACAGGAGCCCTATGGATGTGGCATACGCCTTAAACATGGTCTATAATAACATCTATTCATCGAAGGAAATTGTGCGGTCCCTAAAGCTAATGAAGTATACAGGAGCGAGAATACCTAAAACCGATCTAAATACCCTGTATCTTGTCCACACACAAGAGGAGAAAGCAGCCCTCACTAATACAGGCTATGGATCGGGAACGGACTCTCGCGTCCTCACAATCCATGAAGCTCAGGGATTAACGAGTCCTTCGGTGATTCAGTTGTAGCTATATCCCGGCACACTAACACCTGTGTCTATTACACTGACACTGATGGAGACGCTGTGGCAAGCTTCATAAAAAGAGCCACGGAGGTGTCAACCGAACACATAAAAGATTATAATATAAAAATGGCTATAAAAGACAGGAACGATAAAGTCCTAAGCCACATGGCGGGTAGATTCGACACAGAACGATATCTTTTTAACAACCTAGAAACTCCACCCAGCTTGAGTGACCCCTCTCCACCAAGCCAATGTCACAACATCTAAAGGCAAAGGGTGGAGCAGCATAAAATCTAAGGAAATCGGAAAATGTCGGATCTACTGACCGCCACACCGACTGGGACCTCACCGTTCAAAACATTAATATTATTATTATGCAATTTATAAAACAATAAATATATATATTTATTTATTATATGTATAACATATTATACTCTATTCTATTAAATATATATATACACATATATATTTAAAAAAAAAAAGTGTCCATGGCGTGATGGACCACAATTAATTAAAATTCATAATATTATTTCAATTATCCTTGGTGCGAAAAATCTAAATAATAAAATAACAAAAAAAAGGATATGGACGAACAGTCCATAGACGGCCCCAATTTTATAATAAATAAAAAAAAAAAAAACAATACTGTCCGTCTGCCGTGGATATAATACGCCTAGCTTCTTTGCCATCGGATCTTCTAACAAAGATATTGCCGTTGCGGGTCCAGCAGTACCGAAAGTTAAATTGCTTACATCGTTCCCTGGTCGCACGAAAAATATCTCTATTTGCTTTAGTTAAACATTCGTTACAATACATTTTTGAAGGACTACCATCCGACATGCCAGACGTAGTTACATTTTTACGAGATCTAGCAGCTTTGTTGAGTTCATCTCGCTTGCAGCGACGTAACAACCTAAGCACGATGACACCGGGGAGCCTAGATGGGGTGCTTTGTGATCCATCAGTTTTTTCTTTAAATAAAAAAAAATAAAATATCTTTTTATTCAAAATGGGTATCATGATACACTTTTTGAAAGTCGAACGAAGAAACTACGTTGCCTACCACCGGTTCGGGAACTACCCCGCCGAGAAGAACCGGCGTAAGAAACTCGCACGGGGCCATCTTTTGCAAAAAAAAATGGAAAATTACAATGTTATGGCTTACAGCTATGTAACAAAATTAAAAGAAAAGTAACCTGCATGGAGCCACCCTATTCCCAAGGTGTGCTGTCCTCGAAGAAATCATTGACTTTATAATACGCTTTAGCACACAAACGTTCTTTAACTGCTTTTTTAAATTTGTTTAAAGGTAGATTTTGAACATTTTCTGGGATTTTATTGTATAGGCGTATACATTGGCCTTTAAAGGATTTGCTTATTTTGGCTAGTCTGAACATTGGTATTGCTAACTTGTTCTTATTTCTAGTATTTACATTATGATTATCACTTTTCTTTTTGAAAATATTTATGTTCTTTCTAACATATAAGAGATTTTCCAAAATGTATTGAGATGTGACGGTCAGAATTCTTATTTCTTTAAATTTTTCTCTTAGAGATTCCAAAGACGACATCTTATAAATAGAACGAATAGCTCGCTTCTGCAGCACAAATATTGTATTAATGTCCGCCGCGTTTCCCCACAAGAGGATGCCGTAAGACATTATGCTATGAAAGTAGCTAAAGTAAACTAATCGCGCGGTCTCTACATCAGTGATTTCACGAATTTTTTTAACAGCATATGCTGCAGAACTAAGCTTATCTGCCAGTTTCGCAATATGTGGACCCCATTGTAACTTACAATCCAGCGTTATGCCTAGGAATACGGTGGTGTCTACTAAATTCATTTTCTCATCATTTAATAGTACATTGGTTTGTACTTGCCTAACATTTGGCAAGATAAATTTTAAACATTTTGTTTTATTAGAGTTCTTTGTTCCTAGGAGTAATGCGGTGTACCGAGTCTATGTCGCCTTCGGTTAGCTGGATGCCTATCTTATTTGCTGCGAGCCCCACAATGTGCTGGAGGTTTTCATTTACTTGCTCTGGAATACCCGCGATTTCTAGTTCATTCCTCAAGTAATATTGGTCTTGTAGGGAAGCCTTGGAAGATTGAGCTTGGAAGCTTATTACCAATGATTTCAGGTCAGCAATTTCTTTTTCAGCAGTTTCCAGCCTTTCGGAGAACACCTGCACCTTATCGTTAATATTTTTAGAGATAAGTGAAATTTCCTCCTTTATTTCAAGGTTCTGCTTTTTTAGCTCTCCGACCTCGTCCCTTAGTAGGCGAAGTTCTGCCACTAGTTGCGTAATTTCACTACAGTGTTGCGGAGTTGCAGTTTCAGCTGATGGCTTGTTACGGTGGCTACCTCGCGTCATGGTTATGTTGGTAGCGCTAGCACCTCCTGCTGAGTGCGTCTCGTTCAGTGCTGAACGCACCGGTGTACCAGAGTTGTCTCCCTTAGGGCGAGAGCAGTTACAGGTAGGGCAGGTCCAGTCTTTTTTGCGCGCGTCGGACATTTTATTAAAGCTACCCTTCACTAGACCTAGGCATATTATATCGTAGATCTCCTTGCAAGCTGAACACTTCAAGTAATAAGGATCTTTGATGCATTTTCCACAAGCTGCACACGAGCTTGACATGTTTGTAGGTGGATATTTGGGTTTTAGGGTCTTCACAAAAACCAAAAACTGCTCGAGTTTTGAAAAATTATCGGAGAGCTTGTTTCACCGACCCAATAATAGATGGCGCTAGTTGGTGGATTAGTCAGTACTATTATACTATGTTCTGTGGTTTAAGATATGTGTTGCAACTTGCAAGGGATGTGTGCGAAGGATGTGTTGCGAGAAATGTGTGTTGATATGGATGTGTTACTAGGTTTGCGGATACTGTACCAGCGTATTTTTACAGCTCCGCTACACATCTTTGTAGGCACATTTTCATCGCACAGCTTTGGTGAAAGCACCTACACATTTTTACAACACAGCTAGACATCCTCGCACGACACATTTCTCTCGCACATCTCTGGTGGAAACGCAGCCTTACGGCCTGTCCCGCTTGGGCGACACAACGCGCGGCGCTAACTGCTGCCATTAGCGAGGACGCGACTCTCCCAGACCACTGCAGGGCCTTGGTTGAGAGCGAGGAAAAGTGGGATGCGGTTGAGATATTCGCTCATAGCGTCATCGCGACCAAAGAGGAGGCCGAGCGCATGAGGCAGCGAGAGGCGCACGACCACCGGAGCAGAAGGCCAATACGAAGACGTCGTAATGGACACATCATTCCGCCTTAGCCAGGGAACTTGGGGTGACGGTAAGAGGATGCCGCCACCCACTGCACCGAGTTCTCGAGAGGATTGCGATGCGCACTGTGTTCCTGTGCATCGAGATGCTAAGAAAACGAAAGGCTTAAGCAAGCTCCCCATGTGGAGCCACTGTTCGGCCTAAGGGATTTTCAAGGAACCCCAAGAGTGTGGGCTTGCTTTGAGTGAGAGCAGGTGAGCGCGGACGGAAGCCACGGAAGGCGTGTCATAGACTCTCGCGTCTCCGTCCAGCGCGGAAGCAGGAACACGGTCGGGTTTAGTGGGTAGAGCTGCGGCCACATACCATCTCATCGGCCGCAGCGAGTCCCACACACCCCGGTAGTCTCTCCCCAACGCTGCCGGGGATGCGTAATGGCATTTCCCGACCCAAAAAACAAAAGGCCTAATAAATGTATTGTTACGTACAAAATTTCATCAAAATCGGTTAAGCCGTTTTAGAGGAGTTCGCGCACAAACACAGTGACACGAGAAGTTTAAATATTATATTAGAAGAAGATTATGCTTATTGTTGATTAAAATAAATTGATATCTTACAAAAATGTACTCGCAAATTAGCAGATGTTCATCGATACTAAAATGTTATTATAAATACAGAAAAATAATATTTGCAGCTGTACTACCAGTCCTCGTTTTACTTCTTACGGAATGGGCAGTTGGCGCTCCAGGGGTTTACGATGATATCGAGCTTCCTGTACACCCAAGGCCAGATCAACTCCAAGAGAAACACTCGCTTCTCGCAACTACCGCTGGCTGTATTAAAAAGAGTATCTAGGTATGAAAGAAACTATAATATTTTTAATTTGCTTTCCCTAGTTTTAAAACAAATTACTTAATTACTTTTTTTTATGAAATAAGGGGGCAAACGAGCAAACGGGTCACCTGATGGAAAGCAACTTCCGTCGCCCATGGACACTCGCAGCATCAGAAGAGCTGCAAGTGCGTTGCCGGCCTTTTAAGAGGGAATAGGGTAATAGGGGAGGGTAGGGAAGGGAAGGGAAGGGAACAGTTGAGGGTAGGGAAGGGAATAGGGTAGGGGTTAGGGGATTGGGCCTCCGGTAAACTCACTCACTCGGCGAAACACAGCGCAAGCGCTGTTTCACGCCGGTTTTCTGTGAGAACGTTGTATTTATCCGGTCGAGCCGGCCCATTCGTGCAGAAGCATGGCTCTCCCACGTATATATTTGCCTTGCCTTTAATTAATAATAATAGGACTTGTAAAATATTTTATAACTAGATGACGCCCGCAATTACGTTGCGTCAAAATTCGTTTATCGCGCGGGAACCGTACATTTTTCCGGGATAAAAACTATCCTATGTCCTTTCCGGGTCTCAATGTAATCTCCATACCAAATTTCAGCAAAATCGATTCAGCAGTTTGAGCCTGTCGAGGTAACAGACAGACTGACATACTTTTGCATAATATAAGTATGGATTGATTAGTGCTTATCGTGGTCACTCATAGTTTTTTTTTAATATGTATAATTAGGCATTTATCAACTTTTGTCATGATCTTATGAAAAGGAGAGCCGGCTGATATCTGACATAACGCTGAGGTCTAAAACCATCAAAAATCGTATTTTCATAGTTTTAGTCTTACCACAATGTTACCACTACAATATTGAACATTAAATTCAGGTTTTTGCCAGTTCATCTTATGGTGGTGGGGTTCGCGGCGACGTGGTGGCGCTACACTGGCGACGGACCGCTGTGGCCGAACCTGGTGCTCCAGGAGAGCGACGTCTGCCGCCGCAAGTTCCTCTGGCACGCGCTCTTCCTAAATAACATCGTCGACAACGACCGCCTCTGTTTGCCGCCGACTTGGTAAGTGAAGAACATAAAACTTTTCAAAGTTAGTAAAAGTTACCGGGACAATAATTCTAAAAAATAATGAACGTTGAAACATACAGTCTTAGTCTTGAGGCTTAAATAATTATATTCTTAAAAGGATATAGAAGAATATAATATTACAACATATTACATAATATTCTATGCGTATCGTGTGTCTCAGGTCAATAGCTGCGGACTGCCAACTGTTTGTCGTGGCCTACCTGCTGATGTCGTTACTGACAATGACTGGACGGAAGTCGATCCGGGTGCTGTGGATGTTATTCATCGTATTTTGTGTCCTCAATGGACTGCTAGCTTACTGGAACGAGTGGGAACCCATGATCTTCTTTGCACTTCCTGAGTAAGTAATAACACTAAAAAATAAGTGAATCTACCTTTAATCACAAATTATCCTTAAAATTAAGATTCGGTTCATCGGTTTCTGAATTCTGATGCAAGGTAAATTTGCTATTCAATCCCGAACAAATTTTGACTGTCAAGTTCCCTCATATTATGCTTTCTCTCCAGAATTCATCCATACCGAGTCATCTCCACGTTTCAGAAATCTCCGACTGTTCTTCAGAGGATCTCGATCGTTCAGAAACTTCTACTTGTCACCCCTGAGCAATGTTCCGGCATATCTTTTAGGCATCATCTTGGCATACATGAACAAGCATATTCAGGAGCAAGGGATCAAATTGAGCAACTCTATGAAACTGGTAAGTATCTCGAAGTAATCAAATCAAATCAAATCATTTTATTCACAGAATGCAGTTCATTTACAACGGTGCTATCTTATTTATGTGATGCTTACATTCTACCATTAAAATGGTGTGTGAAACTTATTAATTATAAGTAAGTACATTACTTTTATTTTATCAGCATCAATTCAGTTATGTATCTTTTAAATTAAAATATTATTAATTATAAGTCAATAATAACATAATAAATCAAAGCAAATAATTCGTCAAATAAAATAAAAAATAATCAATAAGTACAAAATATAAAATCTATAAAATAATAATAAATTAATTCATCTAAAATATAATTAAGCCCTACAATACATTACAATAATTCATCAACATTAAAATACAAATCATACAAATAACAATTCATCGATTAAATCATATTCATAAAATTGATAATATAATAAAAAAAAATGTTAATAATTAAATCAGTCAAAGAATTAATTTAAATTATAATTACATTTACTAAGGAGCCACAATTTAAGTGTATATTTAAATTTGTTTAAAGGTAACTCTCTGATATTCTTTGGTACGCTATTATAAATTATTATGGTCATAAAATTACATTTTTTTTGAAACAAAGAACTATTACAGATTGGCACCTTGAGTCTGGTTGGATCTCTAGACATTTATTTTCTATCCTCGTCATTTGCCGGAAAGAGGTCTATATGTTTTTTTACAAACACACAGCATGTATAGATCTATAACAGTCAGTATTTTATATTGCCAAAATAAGGTTTGCATGTATCTACAGGTCCGATTCCTCTGATGGCTCTAATGCATTTCTTTTGAGCTATCAGGACTCGATTTATTTCTGTAGTGTTGCCCCATAGAATTATGCCATACCGTAACAGAGATGCTACGTATCCATGGTAGGCAGTTAGAGCCGCTTCCCGGCTAACTGTTTTCCTAATACTTCTAAGAGCGTAAACATATTTGTTTATCCTTTTAGTTATGAAATCAGCATGCGCCTTCCAATTGCAATTTCTATCTAATATAATACCTAAAAATTTAATCTCATTTACTTGTTCAATAATCTCATTTTCATACTCTATCATTAAGTCGGGACGTCTGTTTTTATAGTTGTAAAATTGTATTATTTTTAGTTTAGTTTAGTTTTGTTTAAATTAAGTTTTGATTCATTTTTGTCAAGCCACTCTTTAACAATGCGTAATATGTTTTTAAGTATATCCTCATAAATAGTGTTGTCGTCAGTATCAGGTATTACAATGGATATGTCATCAGCAAATAAATTATTAGTATATTTTATTATTCTCGGTAAATCGTTAATAAAAATGATGAATAGTAGTGGTCCCAATATGCTTCCCTGGGGAACTCCTCTATAATTATATTTAAATTTAGATCTGAACGTTTTTTGTTCATTTTCAATAAGACGTGTAATTTCGACACATTGCTTACGGTTTTTTAAGTAGCTAGCGATCCATTTGAGGGGTTTTCCTCTTATACCATGATAGCGTTCGCATTTTTTTAAAAGTATTTTGTGATTAACACAGTCGAACGCTTTTTTCAAATCAAATAAAATAGCTGCTACTCTTTTTTTATTATCAATACATCTTAGCACATCACTAATTAAACGGTAGGAAGCTAGAGTCGTAGTTTTATTTTTCTGAAATCCACATTGTTCTTTGGCTTTAATTTTAAATTTATCTAAAAATGAAGTAATTCTACTATTCATTACCTTTTCAAATATCTTTGAAAATATTGGGACTAAAGTAATTGGTCTATAATTATTTGGATCGACTTTGTTTCCTTTTTTGTAGAGGGATTTTACAATAGATATCTTAAGTAGCTCAGGAAATGTACCTTCTTCAAAAGAAATATTTACTAGGTAGGCAATAATACTGGAAATATTTTTTGCACACTTTTTTAATATGTGAGTTGAGATCATATCAAACCCTACAGCATTGGTATTATTCAGGCTAAATATAGTTTTTGTTATTTCCTCCGTTGTTGACGGACGTAAAAACAACGTGTTACATATATTATCTATATCAATGTTTCCCAATTAGTGGTACGCGTACCCCCAGGGGTACGTGAAATTGCATCAAGGGGTACGTGCGGCTATCAGTAAAAACAAGAACAATTTCCGGATGTTAATCCAGGGTGTCAACTACCTGTATACCAAATTTCATCAAAATTGGTCCAGGCGTTTGAGCATGAAAAAGTAACGAACATACACACACTCACAAACTTTTACATTTATAATATTATAGTTTGTGCGTTTTATGATGATATGCGTGACACATTATAATTGACAATAGTAGGGAAGTTACCTAACAAAAATTAATCGATAGTTTAAAAATATCGAATCACTTCGTAAAGGAATTGCAATCGAAATTATCGATTTCGTACTGACATTTCAGCGATTTAAGATGGCCGCCCTTTTTTATCGATTTGATTTCGATTCAACCGAGTCAATCTCTATTGACATAAGTTCCGTTTCATGCATATGCCATTTTTTTTTAAATGTTTTCGTAACAATAAATTTATACTCCTATTTCACAGTTAATATTTATAATTTTTATTAATAAGTTAGCATTTAGCATCTTTTCATTTTTATTCATCTACAATTATAGGAAACATTTGTTTTTGTAGATGGAATATAATTTATAACATTTTGATTTCTTTTTGTTTTCTTGTAAAAAAACCCGTAGCAAGGAACATGAAAACTGTCACCCATAACATCTTAGAACGCACAAACTATAGTGTGATTGCTAAGGCTAAGGGGTACGCAAGTTTGAGGTCTCTTTTGAAGTGGTACGCAGCAAAAACTAATTGGGAACCACTGATCTATATTATATTTTAATTCATTTTTACTAGATATGTCAATTTGATCTTTTAGAAAATAGTCATTAAAGTGTTCAGCAATTTTTAAAGCATCAGTCACTTGTACTTCGTCTATATCTATATATTCTATGTTTCTATGTGTTTTTGAGTTATTGTTATTATTAATAATGTTCCATGTCGCTTTACATTTATTTCGGGCCTTGTTAATAAACATGCTATTTATATTTATTCTTGAATGCAAAATACATTTCTTGAAAATTCTGGTGTAGTATAAATATTTCATTTTGTGTATGTTACTTTTGCTTTTAAAGTAATCATATTTTTACAACCTTTTCTTACGCGACGCAATCTTATTTCCCGTTGTAATCCATTTTGGAGATTTATTATCGTGTTTGATCTTGACTCTTATAATAGGGAAGCATAAATCATAAAAGAATATAAATATTTCATGTAACTTTTGAAATGCATTGTTACATCCTAACTCTTCATATACTTCGTTCCACGACAAATTAGGCAGTCATTAAACTTAATTACGTTCTCTTCGCTATAATCTCGTTTATAGGTGTACCAAAATTTTGATGTTTTTTCACTTTGAGCATTTATACGGATGGTTTGCGCCGTTTCGTGATCGGATAAATAAAGATGGTGAACTTCTCCTTTTGCTTCTTGTATGTTACTATAAATGTGATCAATGCATGAGTTTTGGCGTGTAGGTATATTTATGTACGAGCGTATATTGTAATTATATTGTAAATCTAAAAGTCGTTTCCTATTCTTATTTTTGATTTGTAATAAATCTATATTAAAATCACCTAATATTATAATCTTTTTATTAAAATTAAATAGTAATTTATTAAGTAATATATCTAATTTTTCCATTAAAATGGACACATTTGAGTTAGGAATTCTATAAATGCATAATATAATACAGCGCCATGAGGGCACATATATTCCACAACACTCAAAATGAAGTTCAATTGAAATGTGAAATGTGAAATTGTTCTTTTAAAATAATTGTAAACTTTATTTTAAAAGAATAATTTTTCTCTCACTTTTTTGGTAAAAAGTGGAACCCGTGCGAGTTTCTTACGCCGGTTCTTCTCGCCGGGGTAGTTCCCGAACCGGTGGTAGGCATCAGGTAGACATTCTGAAAAAATTTGATTCAAATTTACTCAGAAATAAAACATTTTTTATTTATTTATTTATTTATTTTATTTAGTTTATCACCTACTCGCTAGATGGCGTTTTTGAATATAAGGTGCTATCCTTTGTCTAGTTTGAACGTAACGTTTTTTTGTGTACTAAATATTATAGTTTTGCTTGTTTCGCTTTCTACACTTATTTTTTTGTATATCACAGTTTACTTACAGTTATATTTGACTCACAACACTTTGAGAAGTTACTTTTAATTTTAATGTTTATCACTTCACCATAAAACTGCAGATATTTTTGCTGTCCTTCCACTTTTTTTAAAGATGTTTGTTACTCTTTCACGCAAAAACTACTGAACGGATTTGAATGAAACTTTACAATAATATAGCTTATACATCAGAATAACACATAGGCTACAATTTTAACCGACTTTCAAAATGGGGGAGGTGTAATGTTCGTTTTCTTATATTCAACGATTACTCCGCCGTTTGTTAACCGATTTTCAAAATTTTTCTTTTGGTATATAGGGTATCATCCCAATTTGGTATTATATTCACAAAAGTGGTAATCTGATGAAGGATCCATAAGTAATCGAGGGAACTTCTCAAAATTTATAGGGAAACATGTGATGACTTCGGTTTCGTGAAAAGTATTCTAAGCATATGCTACCAACAAGTAAGATTTTGCACCAAGGTATACCTGGTATACCGTGGTTCGGAAGGTGCTGAGAGAACTCCTGATTCTTTATAGATACAAGTTTGGGAGTTTCGGCGTTGTTTTAAGAACGGAAAGCATATGCTACTATGCAAATTACATTCATCATAATCATCATCACTACCATATTATACCATGCATCGTCCCATGATTATGAGCCTGTTATTGGTACTTTTCATAGTCTTTTAGATCGAGACTCGAGTTTGTCAAGCGATAATTTAAAAAAATCTATACTTATAATATTATAAACCTGAAGAGTATGTTTGCTTGAACGCGCTTATCTCAGGAACTACAGATCCAATTTAAAAACTTATTTCTAATTTCAGTGTTACATAGCTCATTTATCGAGTAAGGCTAAAGGCTATATTATTATCACGCTACGACTAATACAACCGAAGAAACTCGGGAAAATGTGGGAAAAACGGCGGAAATATTAGAAAGGGTTTATCTCGCGAACTACTGGAACAATTTTTATAGCAATATTTGGCACATAATATGTACATAATATATAGAGTAGACCACGTGAAGAGAGAATAGCTATTTTTCATGGGAAAATGTACGTTTTCTGTAAAATTCCTAATTTACGCGGGCGAAGCCGCGCGGGACATCTAGTACCTTTATATTGTAATGTTTTTGTACGAAGTGATTAATTACTCACCTGAGTACAAAAGTTTCAAATATTTTTACTGATTTGCATACATCTTTTCAGCTGTTCATTTGTTGCTACCACCTGTCCTTCCCGCTCGTGATATACTGGATCATGTGTGGGGAGTGGTTCTTCGAACGGCGGTCTCCGCTCACCACCGCGGTCTACGCCGCCATCGAGAGGCCGGTCTTTCTCATCCTCTTCACTATCTATGTCATTGGACTTACCAACAACCTGGACAGTGAGTTGATCTTCATTATTATTACCCAACTGTCGAGAGTAATGTGTATATTTTAAATGTGCATACAATATGTGTGTGTAAATTTAAAACAAAAAGAACCGGCTGCCTCAATATGATGTAAAAAGTATGATTTAAACAGTCGAGAGTTCGAGACCCACTTTAAATTTAAGTCTCCAATAATATTATATTATGTCCAATGGTCCTCATGGTTCTTTTCAGTATTAACGCAGTTGTATGTAAGTAATTGATTGTACCATTGGTTCTTGGTGGAAATGCATGTTGAACACTAATGAAACAATATTTACGTGCACTTTTTCCACTATATTAGGAAATTATTAACAAATTACACGACCGGTTTCGAAATTACCTGAAGATGATTAATTTCGAAACCGGTCGTGTAATTTGTTAATAATTTCTTAATATAGTGGAAAAAGTGCACGCAAATATTGTTTTATTAGTGTTAACGCAGTTGATTTTTCGATTTCTGTAATTATTTATTTTTATTGAACGTTTTTTCGTTGGTGTCCATACACATCACTTGTTGGTAGTTCATTTAAATAAAATTAACGTGTAAAATAATATTATCCATTCTCGAAAACGTACCCGACACAAATCAATTAGATTGCAAACTCTCGATGAGATTATCTACTACTACTGTCTACTACTACAAAAAGCGACTTTGACTTTTTAGATCCACTTAGACGGCTTGCGCTATGGCGCTACTGGAGGCCGCTAGACCGCTTGACGCTGTCAGTGTTGACGGTGCACTGGTGCGTCATCAAAACTCTCCTCGCGTCCAGGCGAGGACTCATCGACGTGAATGCGTACACTTTGGTAATTTTATTTTGGGTTGTTCTTGTATCTATCAATCCGACTAGGGATCGAAAGCTGGCCCATCGCATAAATTCTTTATTCTGCTAAATTGACAAAATCAATAATAATAATTACTATGGACGCTTCACACCACGTCAGCCCGTGCTAAGTTCCTGAAGGACTTGTGTTACCATACAACGGAAAAAATTTAATACTTTTATACTATATACCTACATTTAAGATTTTTATTATATGATACACATATTTAATACTCATCCATGACCCAGGAACTTTGAAAACTTTTTGTTCCGTCGGCGGGATTCGAACCCGCGACCCCCGGCTTGAGCTACCAACGCGCTCACCACTGAGCCACAGAGGTCGTCAAATTTCAAATCAATATTTTTTCAGACAACGGATATACTGACGACGATCTTCCTCTCCTACTGCCTCGCCGTACCCCTCACGCTCCTCGTCGAGATGCCGCTCATCAAGATTTACAACGCTATGGAGAAGAAATAATTCAGTCTCGGTCGACAGAGAAGAGTGCGAACTCTTTGTAAAATATAGTAACTACAATAATATGATATGTATTTACAGTGGGTGGCCAAATATTATTATACTTAGTGTGAGACTTTTACGTAGATTTTTATATATTAGTTAATTTTTTTCCGTTTCGTGTTGTTTGTATTATTATATTTATTCGTTTTTTGTTACTTTCGGCTATTTTCTACATTTTCTGAGCAAATAACATTTAAATATTAACACCCTTTAGCACGACAGTCACTTTAGTCATATTTCCTGCGTTTAGTGCGTGCAATAGGGAGTTCCTAAGTAGAATTTTAGGATCTATATCGTAAGTTTAATGGTTCACATGTACTCCACAAGATGTATAATTCAGCCATACAAAAGCTTTATATCCGGATCTAATGTTCTTAAACTACTAGTTTGGGCACAATTTAGTCACCCCTAAGTTCACTCTCGCCGTACAATAGCATTATATTATTAGTAGTAAATCAGCAATGTAAGTAGTAACAATTGAATTTAAGGCTGTCTATTAGAGTAACAAGACGTGACTCATTGTATACTTGCATGAAGATGGCGCGTGCAATGTGCATCGTTCGTGTCTTATTACGAAAACTATTTTAATCTCTGGCGGACATATAACTTTGAATTTAATTGTAATAAAACATGTTATGTGCCTATTTTACTTTATAATTAATAGTGTTAGTGAATGGGGAATGCAAGTTTACTGTGAAATATATGCATATTTACTGCTAAAATATTCACGCGCCTCGGTAAAAACATTAATGAAGATTGTGTGAAGTCCCTCTTACGAACAACTGACATTCTTGCGCTGCAAGAAACTTGGCTCCTCCCGCATGACGTTCCTTATCTTGGTGCGATTGATCCTGATTTTGCATACACGGGTAAATCGGCGGTCGATACTTCAGCAGGTATGTTGCGGGGGCGCCCATACGGTAGAGTCGCAATATTATGGCGTAAGAGTGTGTTCCGGTGCGTATCGATTGTGGAGTGCGCGAGTGCGAGGCTGGCGGGTATTAAAATAGTGTTGGAAGATAGTGAGTTCCTAGTGTTTTCGGTGTACATGCCGGTGGATATGATGGAAAACTTAGCGGAATTTACGGACTGTCTGAGTGAGCTATGTGCGATTATTAGTAGTAGTGATGTGGACGCAGCTTTTATGCTGGGTGACTTTAACGCCCATCCGTCTTCATTATTCGGTAAGGAACTTAAACAGTTTTGTATTGAACAAAGTTGGTTGTGCGCTGACATTGACATTTTGGGACTCAGTTCGGAATCATACACTTATGTAAGTGATGTTTACGGCACCAGATCGTGGCTAGACCATGTACTAGTAACGCAAGCCGCGAATTTAACGGTAGTTGATGTTAGAATTAAAAATTACATTTCATGGTCTGACCATTTTCCGGTCGAAATTTTATGCAATATGAAAATATTAAGATCTAGAATAAACAATTTTCAGAAACCGAATAAAGTTCGTTGGGGCGAAAGGAATTTATCGCATATTGAGAAATATAGTAGAATATGTAACATGAAATTACGCGACATCGATTTTGCCACAGAATTTCGTGGATGTTCGGATGTGTCATGTAATAACATGCAACATACGGTAACTATTGATAATTTGTATCTAAAGATTGTGAATATTCTATCAGAGGCGGAAAGACTGTCGTGCGAAGATAGATCTAATAGCATTAGAAATAAAAATAGAAAATTTTATATTACCGGATGGAATAGGCATGTAAAAGAAACTCATAGGGAGGCACGACTGTATTTTCTCCAATGGGTAGAATTTGGTAAACCGGCATATGGCCCAACTTATGAAAGAATGCGGGAGTCTAGATCTAGATTTAAATTAAAGCTTAAATGGTGTCAGAATAACCAGACACAAATAAAAATGGACATTTTGGCTACAGAGCATAGATCGAAAAATTTTAGTAAGTTTTGGAAGGAAACTAATAAATTAAATAAGCAGCCGAGCGTCCCAATGAGTGTTGAGGGTAGGTGTGAGCCTGAGGACATTGCAAACCTATTCAGGGAGCATTTTCAAGTCCAGAGCTGCCAGTCTGCGAACACTGTGAACGGGAGTGAGATGATTTCGGGGAATAAAATTGTAATCATATCGCCCAAGGTGGTTGCGAGAACGGTGAAGAGCATGAAGCGTGGAAAATCCCCGGGACATGATTCACTCAGCATTGAACATTTGCAGTATGCTGGAGTTCATTTGCCCCGGGTCCTAGCCATGCTCTTCACCTTCTGTATAGGCCACTCGTACTTGCCCGAGGAGTTGATGAGGACTGTAGTTGTCCCCATAGTTAAGAACAAAATGGGAGACGTGTCTAGTCTGGGTAACTACAGGCCTATATCACTTGCGACGGTTATAGCCAGAGTATTGGACAGTGTGCTTGATAGTCATTTGAAATCTACCGTTCACCTACACGACGCACAGTTCGGTTTTAGACCGGAGCTGTCTACGGAGTCCGCGATACTAATTGTCAAGCACACTGCCCATTACTACACCAGTAGAAACACACCTATTTATGCGTGTTTCTTGGACCTTTCCAAGGCTTTCGAACTTGTACAGTACGATAAGCTGTGGCAAAAAATGTCAAATAAAACTAATATTCTCCCCGAGATCATCTCAATTTTTAAGTTTTGGTATAACAACCAAACCAATTATGTACGTTGGCCCGGGGCACTCTCTGAGGTGTATAGGTTGAAGAGTGGAGTTCGACAGGGTGGACGAACCTCTCCTCGGCTCTTCAACCTATTCATGGATTCTTTGATCAGAGAGTTCAGCGTATGCATTTACCATCAATAGAGCACCCCACCGGGGTGGGGTGCTCTATTGATGGTAAATGCATCAATAGTATAAGTTACGCTGATGACATGGTACTGCTGAGCCCATCTGTCAGTGCCCTTAGGCGCCTAATAAGAATTTGCGAGCGTTACGCGGAGGCGCATGGGCTCAGGTACAATACTGACAAGAGCGAGATACTCGTGTTTAAGGCGGGAACCAAGAGTTACTCTATGCCGTGCGTAACACTGAACAACGAGCCGCTCAGAAGAGTCGAGCGCGTAAAGTACCTGGGCCACTGGGTCACCGAGTCGCTGGCAGATGACCTGGACATGTCAAGGGAACACAGGGCACTGTCAGTCAGGGCGAATATGTTGGCTCGTAGATTTGCTAAATGCACTGCAGAGGTGAAGATTAATTTGTTTCGTGCCTACTGTCAGGCTTTCTATACGTGCAGTCTATGGGTCAAACATACGCAAGCAGCTTATAGTGCCCGGCGGGTCCAATACAATAATGGGTTCCGGGCACTGATGGGGCTGCCGCGATTCTGTAGCGCGTCAGGGATGTTCGCAGACGCCGGAGTGGACGGCTTTGCAGCAGTTTTTGCAGCGGCTTTGTATAGTATAACGAGTAAACATGACAGCTTTTTTCTTTATAAAATATGTTCACCAGTGACAATTTAAATTGCTAGTTCTATATTATAGAACAAGTAGAATAATAAACATCTATTAGCTCACATCAACCCCTCTATAATGCTCTTATTCAGCCAGTCGAGTAATGGAGTATTTATAGTGCATTATATATCCAATAGTAGTTTATATTTGTGATACATAATAATGTGCTAAAAGAACACGTTAAACCAAATGTGAACTCTGTATTATACTTTCGACAGCCCGGACTCTAAAAAAACAAAAATTATGTTAAAAGTTTATTTATCCAACTTATTACTAATAATTTACAAAAATATATCCGCGATCGATGCTAGATCGGAAATCGGAATAGAATGACAGAAATTAATTATTATTACAATGAACAACACGAAACGCGGTAAATGCTGAAGCAGCAGAATGGTAACTCGAAGTTGGTGGCGATGTCCAGGCACGTGTCGCGGTGTCAGCTCCTTTAGAGGTCCGTATGTAATTCATGTTACTAGTGTTTCTTGTTTTTTTTTTTTGTAAATAATGTAATTTTATAATAATGAAAGTTTTAGCCAAGGAAAATAATTAAGACATTTCAGCTAAAATCTGTAATTTAGACACCTTTGAATTATAAATTAGACTATATAAAATTTGCACGCCACCCAAAGGCAAAATAAGAGAGCTTGATCACATTACTTTAACATCATATTGTACCTTATTTCAGCAAATAAATGATTTATATTTCTATTTCTATTTGATTAATCCTTTGCATCGGCAACTCTCGTAGTGAACGGACGTCTCTGCTAATATTGGTGTGTGTTGTTGTGTGTACTGCCAGACTCGCTTGAGCCTCCAAGTGGTCCCAACTCCTTGGAGACTTCGCCCCTTCAGAGTGGTGCTCCGGGTCCCGAGTGTGTGCAGGTGTCGGTAAGAAGATACATATATTTTTGAAAAAGTGTCAAAGGAGCGGGAGGCGGCTAGGATTCGAACCCGAGTCCTCGGCGCGTCATACTACATCCACCGGCTGGACCGCTCGACCACTAGGACGTGAGCCGCCGCCGCGAAATTAACATACTACTTCATACAAACCACACCGCTGCTAGCGCCATCTATTGTTGTAAAAACAAATCATCAACAATATCAGTTTTAAGCAAGCCCTATTAAAATGCCAATAAACCGCACGCCCCCTGCCTCGCCTCTACCCTCACCTTCAGCTTTAACACAAGAGCCTATAAAATTGGGAACAATACTAACAGAAGAAGCGCAAACTCTACAACAAACTCAGTCCGCCCCCGCCGTAGAAACTAAAAAGAAAAGGACAGCGACTAAGACATCTACCGGCGCCACGATACCCATTAACGTTTTCAACAGTTTCGCGAAAGATCAGGAGAAAAGGTTTGAAGATTTGGTCGATAAGATAAACAATATCATCTTACAAAACACCGAACTTAAGGAGAGCGTGCAGTACATGTCAAATAAACATGACGAACTGTTGTTGCGTATATCACACCTCGAAACCGAAAGGAGAGAGGATAAGAAACAAATTCAGCTACTCCAAGAGAATATCGAAAACCTCGAACGCAAATCTCGAGCCTGTGTTGTAGAGCTCAGAAACATGCCAAAAACGAGTCATGAGACAAAAGAAGGCCTCCAAGAATTAGTTTTGACCATGGGAAAGGTTCTAAATGTAGGTGTTACGCACTCGAACATTAAAGACGTATATAGAACCAACTCGAAAGATAACGCGAGCCCCATCATAATTGAATTGGATACAGTTCAAACCAAAACAAACATTATCAAAGGAGTAAAGGACTTCAATAAAAACAAAAATACAACTGAAAAATTAAACACTGTCCACATGGGTTTACACCACTTAGCTCTACCGTTGTACATCTCCGAATCGTTAACAAAAAAAGCTCAGAAATTATTTGCACTTGCTAGAGGCTTTCGGAAGGATCATGACTATGACTTTTGCTGGACATCAAACGGTTTCGTATACCTGCGGAAGAGGACAGGCGAAAAACCTATTAGAATCAGCTCTGAAGCTGATCTGGATAAGTTAAAAAACAAACAAAATATATGACTAATTTTAATACTTTTGCTTGTAAACGTTATTAGTTTCTTAATTAACTGTATCTTAAACCCTAATTTTAATAATGTAATAATCTTTTATAATCAATTTCTTGCTATATACATTCTTACGCTACTTATCAAATTTAATTCTTATTTAAAATATGTAATATTAAATAATAATAATTTTTATGCCACATCGATTTTAAGACTAGAGTATACACAATTCTATTACCACTTTAATTACACCACAATATTAATTAACAAACACAATACTTTAGCAATACATAACATAAACTACTCTCTACACCACACAACCTTACATTGCAATTACAGAAATCACAAATTCATCCAAACTCTTGATTTAAAAATACCAAGTAGCAGTCATTTTACCCCACAGATATTTTCCAAACGGTCGGGAGATAAAACAGCGCGTAACACAAAAACAATCATTAACAATTCGATAACATAAATCAAGCCATGAATGACATTGACAGCTCAGTTGTCGCTGACTCTGCTTACTGCGAACTGGAAGATTGCATCGCACCTGGAGTAAACTTACAAAAAAAATTTAAATTAATCTGTCAAAACATAAGGAGCGTAAACAAAAATATGCATGAATTTGAAATTGCTCTGGCCCGAACCCGAATCCAATGGGATCTGATCGCCCTGACGGAGTGCTGGAAGCGAGGAGTCGACACCATGCCACATTTACCGGAATTTAATTGCTACTCAACCAAATACAACAGATTACAAAATGATGGTGTAGTGGTTTATACGAAGAAAAATCTTCCAGTTACAGTAATCGAGCTTCCCTTAACAGATGCAAACTGCGTGCAAATATCCATGAACAATGATACAACAGTGTTGGTTATATACAGGTCACCATCGACAAAAGACATATCCCCTTTTCTCTACTCACTAAACGACTTTCTTACTAAAATAGACCGAACAAGTAGTATAGCAATAGTTGGTGACCTCAACATAAATATAGCCGAAAACTCCCAAGATCAGAATAAAGCCCAATATTTAACTTTACTTGCATCATTTGGATTGCTTCCAGCTCGCATCCTGCCCACTCGTGTTACCAGTTGTCTGGACCATGTAATGCTGAAGACCAACCTTCCGGCTAACGTGCGTGTCACTCATTCCACTGTTATTGACCACGACACCGTCATGCTGTTCCTATCAACAAAAATTTTAAAGATAGATACCCGCAAAATCATTACACAATTGAACTATAAACAAATTACTTCTGACATATCCAAAATAGACTTCTCCCCAATTTATCAATTGAAAGACCCAAATACGGCGGCAGACTTACTTGTTTCTTTCATCTCTTCAAAAATAGAGACCAACAAGAAACAGACAAGATATCCTAATCGGAAAAAAATCCTAAAACCTTGGGTCACGCCCGGTCTCCTTCGCTGTTTGAAAAACAAGGATAATATGCACAAAAAATTAAGAAAAAACCCTGATAATCTAACTCTTGCCGTTACTTACTCGCGTTACAGAAATTTTTGTACCGAAATTCTCAGGCAGTTAAAACAAGAATATTATCGTACCGAACTACTAACCTCCAAAAATAATACAAAAGCGCTTTGGAACTCCATTAATAAAATCACAAATAGAACAAAAAATCACAGCGGAGCCTCTGAGCTACTATTACTCACTTCCTCACCGGAAAAAGCCGTAGACTTAGTAGGTAAACGAATTTTTTGTCAATACCGGAAAAACACTGGCTGAAAAAATACACCTGCCACCTCGAAGCCCTAATAACTCAAAGCCCACTCCCTGTCACTCAATGGTGCTTCTCCCCACAGACGTAAAGGAAGTCACAAGAGTTGCAATGTCCTTAAGAAGTAACTGCGCAGTAGGCTGGGACAAGATACCTACTGGGATTATAAAAAATAATATACAAGTAATTGCTCCTCCCCTTACACATGTCATAAATCTGTGCTTTTCTACTGGCATTTTTCCTAAAGCCTTTACGAGGACAATTATTCATCCCATTTACAAGGCAGGTAACAGAGACCAGATTACTAATTACAGACCAATAGCTGTCCTACCAACCCTGGCAAAAATATTAGAGCGAATTATGAACTCAAGATTAACAGCTTACCTAGAGGATAACAACCTCTTATCAAAATCTCAGTACGGGTTTCGTGCAGGCAAATTAACAGGTGATGCTGTACATGAACTTACAGACTACATAGTAAAGCAGCTCGATATGGGACAAAAAGCAATAGGAGTATTTCTCGATCTAGCGAAAGCCTTTGACACGGTCTCTGTTGCCATCCTTCTAAAGAAGATGAACCTTTTGGGCATAAGAGGAACCCAACTCAAACTATTTGAGGATTTCCTAAGTGATCGTACACAGAGTGTTAAGGTAGATGAGTACCTAAGTGCCGAATTAACCACCACGCATGGTGTTCCCCAAGGTAGCACGATCGCCCCAACCCTGTTCCTCATCTACATTAATGATCTGTGTACGCTCAACATACGAGATGGAAAAATCTTCACGTTCGCGGATGACACGGCCCTTGTGTTCCATTCAGATTCTTGGAAAAACGTTTTTAAAACGGCACAAAGTGGCCTCAACATAGTAGTGAATTGGTTGCGTAAAAATATTCTCACTCTGAACTCCCAAAAAACTAAATACATCCCATTCGCAATACGGTTACCGCCCGAGATGTCCTCATATACTATCACCGCACACACATGTGTCCCCCCGTATACTGAACCATGTACATGTGAGCCTTTAGAAAGTACGAGCACTACAAAATACCTAGGAGTTATACTTGACCCCTCTCTCAGCTTCCGTCCACATGTAGAGGCCCTTACTTCTCGTATAAGGAAGTTGATACCAATATTTAGGATTTTAAGAAACGTGGCGGACGAAGGACTGAGGAGAGTGGTCTACTTGACGCTATGTCAACCGTTGCTCACTTATTGTATTACAACATGGGGCGGCACACACAAAGACACCATATTACAATTAGAAAGAGCCCAACGAGCAATTCTGAAAGTGTCTAATAGTTTACCTTTTCGATACCCCACTGAGTCTCTTTACAAAGAAACAAAAGTTTTAACTGTACGCCAACTCTACATTTCACATACAGTACTTAAACACCATAGCCTCCTTGACTACATTCCTCAATCCCTCTGCAATAGACGATATCATATCCGTGATACAACCACGCACCGCTTTCATACAAAATTCTCCAATCGTTTCTTCAGTTCTATTGGAGGACATGTTTATAAAAAAATTAATAAAATATTAAACATTTACTCCCTGACGAAGACATCTTGCAAAAGTAAAATTAATGAATGGCTGCTAACTCTTAACTACGAAAATACAGAAAAACTGATAACTGTACCGGACTAGCACACACCTACACGTAAACACACACACACACACACACAGACACACACACACACACACACACACTAAAGCACAACCAACCCTCACACCCTATAAGCTACACAATAACTTGTACTATTATCTATTCTGTAACAATAATAATAAGTTCACTACTCCGTGTGACTAGCTAGAAAAAACGAGCGAGATCCTGGTGTCCTGAAATACAGGCTACGCCTAGTTTAGGCACCAGTCTCCCACATAAGTTGTGATAACTTTGTAGAGTGTGTAAAACATCTTGTATTGTACCTGTGGTGAGATAAATAAACCATTTTTTTTTTTTTTAATCATTCCCAGAGTGAAATTGCAAAATAAGCAGTCGTTTCCCAGTCTACACTTTGAAATATAAAAAAAATGTTTGTCACCAGAATTAGTTGATAAATTTGGTAGAAAAGATCTTACGACGACTACGAAGCAAATACAGTGTAAGTGATGTATCTGAAGATATTGTGTTGCATAGCGTGCGTTGTAAAATTTTTAATCCTACACTACAAATAACTGTAGAAAATAATGTTAGCCCATCTATCGGAATAACGAGACACAATAGCTTATCTATTGTTATCGCGGCCGGATGCGGCCGCTTAGGGCTTCATGAAATTATGAAAGATAACATGAGTTTATTGATGGCAAATAAAGCATTGTTTCAAAACTTTCCTAACATCATTGCTATTGGCAAAAATCCGATCGCAAAATGAGATAGCCCTATCATTGGCTTCACCTGGGATAGCTGCAACCGTGGCTGCAACTTTATTAGAAGGCGGACGAACTGCACATTCTGCTTTAAAGTTAGCGCTAAATATGCAAATTAATGAAACACCAGTTTGCAACATCTCCAAAAATTATGAAGTTGGCGATGATTCTCCAAATATGCAAATTGGTAATTTGGGACGAGTGCACAATTATAGCCCACAAGTGATCGCTAGAGGCACTGGACGGAACGTTAAGCGATGTGCGTAGCAACGAAAACATTTTTGGTGGAGCCATGACTCTATTGATTTTCGTTAGATTTTTCCTGTAATTCCGAGATCAACTGTTGCTGACGAACTAAACGCATGCCTAAATTCAACTTATTCGTGGCGATATGTAAAGAAACTCTCACTTACAACTAACATGCGAGTATTTTTGCATCAAGATGAAACATCGATCATGTTTTCAAAACAGTTGCTAGACATTGCCTGGAAATGGCAAGATTGCAATTGACTCGATCGGATTAATTACATTTCAAGTTTCAGTCTCTTTACAGAATCGAAATAAGAGCTGTGAAGTGTTTTTTTTTTTCAGAAATAAAACAACAATAATATATTATAATAACCAGAATTGGCTAAGTGAACGAGCCATAAATGGCATGGCAGCAAAAAACAAAAAAGCGGCCAAGTGCGAGTTGGACTCGCCCATGAAGGGTTCCGCAGCAGTAATGTTTATTTTAATGAAATTAAAAGGTTTTTGATTTATTTTCATATTTCAGTTGATTTAATGAAAATCAATTTAAGGTTTACCATTTATGACGTATAAAAAAAACTACTTGCTAGATCTCGTTCAAACCAATTTTCGTTGGTAGTGTATAATAGTTTCATATATTATTTGTAAACTTATGATTAGAAGTTAGAGGGGGGGGGACACAAATTTTCCACTTTGGAAGAGTGTATCTCGCAAACTATTCAGGTTACAAAAACATAAAAGAAACTTCAATATGATTTTTAAAGACCTATCCATAAATACCACACACGCATAGGTTAGATGAAAAAAAATTTTTTTTATTGGTTTAAGGTTTACCATTTATGACGTATAAAAAAAACTACTTGCTAGATATCGTTCAAACCAATTTTTATTGGTAGTTTTTATAATTTTTTTTTTTATTAAATAAGGGGGCAAACAAGCAAACGGGTCACCTGATGGTAAGCAACTACCGTCGCCCATGGACACTCGCAACATCAGAAGAGCTGCAGGTGCGTTGCCGGCCTTTTAAGAGGGAATACGCTCTTTTCTTGAAGGTTTGCAGGTCGTATCGGTCCGGAAATACTGCTGGTGACAGTTCATTCCAGAGTTTTACAGTGCGCGGCAGAAAGTTACGCGAAAAACGCACTGTGGAAGACTGATCAAAGTGATGAGGATGGTATGTTTTTCGCGTGGGACGATAGCGAAAAGTTGCAGGTGGTATGATTCCGAACAATTCCTCAGAGCACTTCCCGTAATACAACCGATAGAGGATGCAGAGTGAAGCTACATCTCGGCGTAATTCCAGGGGTCCAAGCTGTTTGAAACACTATGGCAGTTAACAATTCGAGCAGCCCTTCGTTGGATACGATCCAGAGGGAGCAGTTGGTATTTTGGCGCCCCTGCCCAGAGATGAGAACAATATTCCATATGAGGCCGAACCTGCGCCTTGTAGAGTTGTAGGCGTTGGTCCGGACTGAAGTACTGTCTCGCTCTGTTAAGAACACCAAGCTTCTTCGAGGCTAATTTGGCCTTACCCTCAAGATGATATCGGAACTGGACTTCGCTCGATATATTGACGCCAAGTATCTCAATGCTAGGGGAGATTCTGTCTGCTAAGAAACTAGTGACCCACTTACATAATTTCTCGGGCAGCCCGTATGATGGAAGCTTTGATAGCAGCGCTTTATGCCAAACCCGATCAAAGGCCTTCGCAATATCCAAACTAACAGCCAATGCCTCTCCCTTCGACTCAATTGCTTGAGCCCAACGATGAGTCAGGTATGCCAAGAGATCACCAGCCGAGCGACCCTTACGGAACCCGTATTGTTTGTCGCTTAGCAATCCCTGGCCGTCCAAGTATCGAAGAAGCTGGCTATTGATAATGGATTCCATTATTTTCGAGAAGAGAGAGGTTATAGCGATTGGTCTGTAGTTGGAATTATTTGAGCGGTCACCTTTTTTGGGGATCGGGTGCACCAAGGCTGTCTTCCAGGAAGCCGGGACGATGCCAGTGGAATAGGAGAGCTGAAAAAGACGCGCCAAGACCGGAGCCAACTCTGGAGCACACTTTTTCAACACAATAGGCGGGATTCCGTCAGGCCCACTCGACTTTTGGATATCAAGGGAACAGAGGGCTTTTCGCACTGAGCGCTGATGAAACCGTATATCCGACATGATGCTCGTGCATCGCGGTATGGTCGGCGGTTTCTGCCCCCCGTCATCCAGGGTCGAGTTTGACGCAAAGAGCTTGCCCAGAAGATCGGCTTTGTCCTTTGCGTCCTGGGCCAACGATCCATTTCCTACCTGTAGGGATGGTAGGGTTGGCTTGCAGAAATTTCCTTCAATAGCTTTGGCCAGAGACCAGAATGCACGGGTTCCCGAGGGGAGGCACTCAAGTCTCTTGCCAATTCTATTGACGTGCTGTTGCTTTGCCCGAGTAATCTCTTTCTTGAGGGACCTAGAGGCAAGGTTGTACTCCTTTTTATATGTGCTGGTATTTAAATCCCGAGCAGACACTGCGTTGACCCAGGATTGGTAAGCCTCCTGCTTCCGGCGAGAAGCTTTTTTGGGGGATGAACCAAACCAGGGACGAAATCTGCCGCCAGTTGGCACTACAGTGGTCGGAATGAAAAGTTCCATCCCCTGCATCACCACATCGGCAACAGAGTTGGCAGTGTTGTCGGGATCATCCGGCGAGAAGCACACGTGCCCCCAAGGAAAGGATGCAAAAAACGACCGCATCCCATCCCAGTCTGCTGACTTGTAGTGCCACACACGACGGTATTTAACAGCGCGCTGTCTTAACACCGTCGTAAGTGGCACAGAACTCCTAACAAGGCAATGATCCGATGAACCAAGTGGTGCGGTTACGGATATTTGGTAGCCGTCAGGATTTGAAGTCAGTAGGAGGTCCAACAAGGAAGGATTCTGACCATCCACATCTGGGATTCGCGTAGGCGTAGTAACCAGTTGTGTCAAGTCGTTCGCAAGGGCAAAGTTGCAGACAGATCTCCCCGCATGATCAGTTTTACTGGAATTGAGCCAGTCGGCGTGGTGGGCATTAAAGTCGCCAAGTATTATGATCTCTGCGGATCTGCTGCTGCACAAAATCTGAAGCAGCTTGCAGGTGCTCCAAAAGTCGGTCCGTCTCGGGGTCACCACTATGGGACCTATATAGGCACGCATAGACGCGAGGGTGGTCGTCGCAATCTATGCGGAGCCATAAGTTTGATAGGTCCATGACCTCAAGATTGCTGAGGCGGCGAGAGCTGATATCATCTCTGATATACACACACACTCCAGCTTTGGGTAGAAAGGAGTGCTCGAGGTGATACCCTGGGTGGGAAAGGTATGATGTGTCACTCGGAGATGATATCTGCGTCTCGGTTAAACAGAGCAAAGCCGGCTTTGCCGTCTCAAGGTGGTAATGGACGGCATTAAGGTTGGAGTGTAATCCCCTGATATTACAAAAGTCCATGTTTAATAACGAGGGGGGTGCCTTTGTATGTTTGCTCTTGCCCCAAGCAGATTGAAGCGCAGTTTTGCCCTCCCCAGAATACGATGGGCAGCCTGGACGTCCACGTTCAGTTCCAGGAGTTCCTGAGCATGGACGTCCAGAGAGGGATTCTCCAACGCAGTTGGTACCCTCCTGGGGTAACAAATTGTTTTTCAACAATTGAAAAACAAAAAATTGTTTTTCAATTGTTTTTCAACAAAATTTCTAGGGGGGTAGGGGATTGGGCCTCCGGTAAACTAACTCACTCGGCGAAACACAGCGCAAGCGCTGTTTCACGCCGGTTTTCTGTGAGGCCGTGGTATTTCTCCGGTCGAGCCGGCCCATTCGTGCCGAAGCATGGCTCTCCCACGGACAATAATGTACATCATATATTATTTTTAGACTTATCACGCCCCTACTTTAGAAGTTAGAGTGGGGGGACACACATTTTACCATTTTGGAAGAGTCTCTCTCGCAAACTATTCAGGTTAGAAAAAAATTACATGAAAAACTTCAATATGATTTTTGAACACCTATTCATAGATACCCCACACGTATAGGTAAGATGAAAAAAATTTTTTTTTTGTTTCAGTTGTACCTTTTTGTATCAAAATCTTAATGCGGTGTACAGACTACATCTACTTACCAATTTTCAATAGTATAGCTTTTATAGTATCGGAGGAAAGTGGCTGTGACATACGGACGGACAGACAGACAGACAGACAGACAGACAGACAGACAGACAGACATGACGAATCTATAAGGGTTCCGTTTTTTGCCATTTGGCTACGGAACCCTAAAAATGTCGATTATCTCAATACCACCATTCAAAATTACCTCCCAGTAGCCCTAGCACCATAGAGTAACTTAAATATAATAGGTACCTAGCACAGCCACCAGTAGAAACGCGAAAGTATGGACAAACTGTAGAGATAAACTTAAGGTAGCGATCCGATCTTTTTTCGTTCCCTAAAATTCAATTAAAATGCCACTTTATGACAGACTATGGTCCTAAAAATTCAAATTGAATTTTTGTCGGTCGCGATTGGCCGCAGCAAAGATCGGAACAGCACCTTTAGTTTACGTCCACAGTTTGTCTATACGCGAAAATATAGACAAACTTCTACTCAAATTTCTACTGGTGGCCGTGCTAGGGCTACAGGAGAGTTGTTTACTTACAAATCAGTTACAAACCGACGACGTAGTCAACTATGCTACAGAATAATTTTAAAATTCATTAGAATTGCCTGAGCTACCACCACTGACCATCGTTGCCACTGACCACATAATTTGCAGTTGAAAGTAGGATCTGTTGTCATCGTGCTGCGTAATATAAATCAACCTTGACCTTGTAATGGAACGAGACTGGTTATAATAAAGTTAATTTTGTAAAACTGGTTATAAATATTTATGCACACCAAAAGAAGACAAAAAATATAGTTTATGAAAGAAATTTAAATTAATTGTATGATTTATATTTATTGTTATATGCCTTATATTTACAAATTTATAAAAAAATATATTTAAAGAAAAAACATATTATGTAGTTATTAATTTAACTCATTCAATATGACAAAAGTAACAAATCTTTACTCAAAACAAAACAGCGTCGCGTCGTTAGTGTTGCGCGTTAAGAGCGGGCTGCCAACTTTTGCCATATTTTTAACCCCCGACAAAAAAGAAGGGTGTTATAAATTTGACGTGTCTGTCTGTCTGTCTGTCTGTCTGTCTGTCTGTCTGTTTGTCTGTGTGTGTATCTGTCCGTGGCATCGTAGCATCCAAACGGATGTACCGATTTAGATCTAGTTTTTTTTTGTTTGAAAGCTGACATAATTGAGAGTGTTCTTAGCTATAATTCATCATCATCAGCCTGCTCAGTGCTGGACAATCCGGGTTTATCTGGTTCATGAAAGGCCGTTAGCAACTTGTATTCGTTTGTGGGTTTTATATTTCATTCAAGTTCGTGACATTTGTGAGTATACAATATACATATAAGTTGACCTGGTGCTGCAGCATCACCTGGTAATCAATAGGATATCCAACTCCTCGCCAACTTAGAGCAGAGGTTTCGTGTTTAGGCTCATTTTAATTGCAACGCCGACAACCACTAAGAAGTAGATAGACAGTAAATATTTACATGCTGTTGCTGCAGCATCACCTGGATTGTATAGGAACCGAGCTTCGTAATAATAATAAAAGCAGGACGTACATTTCAACATACTTACACTCTTGAATCTGGCGAATGTATAGAACCCCTTGATGAAGGTGAAACTTATAAATATCTAAGATATAATCAATCACATCAAATAGGCAAAGGGCAATATTAAAGAGTGAGAGTTATTTAATACTTTTTAGTTCGTATTATTATTGTTTTTACCTTGGAAGTCGGTTTTAATTTTTTATTAAAAATAATTTATTTATTCATTTATAAAAAAAAATTGTATACTATATGGCTGCTGTTAAGCATTGGTGTTTCATCCCACATAAAATCGGATTTTGAGTTAATAATGCAGTTTTGTTCTTTATAACATAAGGTTTACGACAGTGATATCCATTTTTTTGAAAACCAACTGTAGCATATTCTAGAGTACAAAAATGGTTAATGCTTATTCCAGTAGGTGAGGGTTTGTATATAGCATTTATGTACTATGTTTCTAAAATGATTTGCGCTTAAACCGCTGAACCGATTGTGATAAAATTTTGTATGCAGATACTTTGAATCAATTAAAATGACATTAGATATTTTTTGTCCCGGAAAATGTACGGTTCCCGCGCAGTCAACAAAAATGAATTTGCCTTATGATATCGATGTTGAGTACATAGGATAATATTTTTTATCATGGAAAATGTTCAGTTTTCACTTTATTAATTTGCGTTTAAGCTGCTGAACCGATTTTGATTAATGTAGAAATAACTAGTTTATCACGTGCAGAGTTGGGCAAAAAGTAATTAGTAATTTTAATCAGATTAGGTACAAATTAATCAGATTGATGAAGTAATTATTGTGCATGTGAAATTACCCGAAACTTGATTAATTAATAATACTTATGTATAAAATGTATTCTAATTTTAGTTTGCAATTAGATTAATAATTTAATTAGACTAAAGAGTATTTCAATTATTATGCCCAATGTCCAATACTGGTAATTATAATAAATAAATACCGGCCAAGTGCGAGTTGGACTCGCCCATGCCGCAGCAGCAATAAGGTTAATTTCTATGAAATAAAAAGGTATTTGATTTATTTTTATATTTCAGTTGATTTAATGAAAGTTAAGTTAAGGTTTACCATTTATGACATATAAAAAAACTACTTGCTAGATATCGTTCAAACCAATTTTCGTTGGTAGTTTTTATAGTATTGTACATCATATATATTTTTTTTACAATTTTCATGCCCCTACTTAAGAAGTTAGAGGGGGAGAGGTCACACATTTTACCACTTTGGAAGAGTATCTCTCGCAAACTCTTTAGGTTACAAAAAAAAATATATTAGCAATCTCAATATGATTTTTGAAGACCTATCCATAGATACTCCACACGAATAGGTAAGACGAAAAAATTTTTTTTTTGTTTCAGTTGTACCTAGGGGAATCCCTAAAATTTTTGATAATTTTCCATTTTTGTATTAAAATCTTAATGCGGTTCACAGACTACATCTACTTACCAAGTTTCATTAGTATAGTTCTTATAGTTTCGGAGAAAAGTGGCTGTGACATACGGACGGATAGACAGTTCCCGGACCGGTGGTAGGCAACGTAGTTTCTTCGTTCGACTTTCAAAAAGTGTATCACGATACCCATTTTGAATAAAAAGATATTTTATTATTTTATTTATTATTATTAAGACAGACAGACAGACATGACGAATCTATAAGGGTTTCGTTTTTTGCCATTTGGCTACGGAACCCTAAAACTCCCACACCGGTTTCGGTGGCAGTGGCAGGTTTCAATAAAACCAGACCTGTTACGCAGGAGTAATATCATAGTGCCCAAATGTGTGCGCAATACACAAGAGCACTGTGTGTTCAATGAAACCAGGCCATGTTACGAAGGAGTAATTTTATAGTGCCCAAGTGTGTGCGCAATACACAAGAGCACTCTGGTTTCAATGAAAACAGGCCAGTTAAGAAGGAGTAATTTTATAGTGCCCAAGTGTGTGCTCAATACCGAAAACCGAATGTAAAATTAATTTCTTTTTTCATAATCATAATCTACGCATTTCAACAAAAAAAATAATACAGCACAATAACATTTTTTGCTTAAAATAAGCAGAAAATAAAGATAATCCAAAAAAAACTTTAAACGCCGATTACTCAAAACTAGTCCGATGTGGGATGACACACCAATGCTTAACAGCATCCAATTTATTTATTTATTATATAGTTTTTATTATTCGTAGATTATATATTATATAGTAGTACTATTAGTTATACCTACTAATATATTATATTCTGTGGTAATACTAGTATATAATTACGTAGGTATAATTTTATCTTTGCACTTCAATAAAATTATACGGTCTACGTAATTAATAATTATAATACTAGTTCTTACCGACCTACCGCACCGCCGCTACAATGTAACAAATCTGAAATCACCCCAAAGTTTGTACACAGCGGGTCGCTCACAACAAGTAAGTAAGTGGTCTCCGCGACAAGACATGTGTCACTCGTCAGCCATGTGGCGCGCGCTGGTTCTGCTCGCGGCCGTCTCTGCAGGCGCCAGAGAGTTCACCTGTGAGTAATAAACTTTTAAAAATACAGCAATTCATAATCATTTTATTATGCAGCCGTTAAAGAATATAATATCATATAGGTACGCAACTTTTTTTTAAAACTTTTCGAAAAACTTACATATCAGTAGCAGAGTAGACAGAATATTGTGTCAGTAGGTACTAAAAGCGCGCTAAAGGCATTTTTGGGCTAAATTGCCGAGCAACTGCGATAAATTTGGAAAACTTTGAGGTTGAACTTGAAGGCTAAAAATATGGGTCATATTTAAGTTGCAAAAAATACCTCAAATTGTTGCAAGTTGCCACTATTGTGAATTACCCGATATTTTGCTTTGCTTTTTGACTCGGTTTCTTTTGTTAGTATACGTTGAAAATATTATATTACGTGCCTTGTCACTATCGCCAAAAGATTTATAGAATTAACTTTCTAATCACTTTTTGCATAATTTATAAAACTTGAGGTCCCCAGCAATACGAATCCTCGCTATTTAAACACCCTCCATGACACGAAACAACGGAGAGCTATTCATAAAAAAACCTGACACCTAAAACAAGGTCTATTTCTATTTAAGTACTTTTCATTATTTAGAAATTAATAAATACGCAATATTATATTATATAAATTACGTAAAATATAATAAGTAATAATAAAATACCGAGTTAAAAAATTACAAATACAAAATATTCTAAAACAATATTTTTTTTAACTTGCTAGTCGTTATATAATAAAATCAAATCAAGAAATTTAAAAAAACCCCCGCCAAACAACTTTAAAAAGTAATGAAATAATATTTAAGTACTGCCTTTAAGTTCAAATAATTCCTAACTTGTGTAAAGTAATATTTTAGTCCATAATTATTGTTATCACGATGTGTCGGGGGACCGCCAAGTAAACTGCAACCTACAACCGCCAAGTCGCTGAAATCTCAAATCAAACATCTACATTAGCGGTCCCCCGACACACCTTGACAGCAATTATGGACTAAAATATTACTTTGCACAAGTTAGGAATTATTTGAACTTAAAGGCAGTACTTAACCTCCTGACACCTGGCGTCCTTTATAAAGTGCTAAATAAACCATGCTCTAAAGGCCGAGTATTTCTTGACATCTTAGTTCGACAACGGACGACCGACCTTTATGTAGCATCAATTCCCGGGTAGTTGTATTTTCCCGCTAAAAAAGTATTAGACCCGCCAATGCTACCAACCAATGAAATTTAACCAATGGCAATAGTTTGTCCTTGGATTTCGATAGAGATCACATGATGAGTACCCTTAATTTGCGCGAAATTTGCTCAGGAGTTTACAACAATGGCGGCACGTGGCCGACGCAGTAAGTAAAATTTACTTTTTTTTGTTTTATTCACTTCTCATATTGTAAATATTTTATAGAATTGTAAATTATTAAATATTCTTATAAAAATACATCATTTTGTCAAGAAATAAAGCGTAATTAAGTAAATAAACTGTCGTAAAGAAATTAATCCTTTAGAAAGGCACTTCGTACGCAATTTCAAATTAAATGATGTGGAATTGATCCTTTGTATAACCATGTCGGCCGTAGTACTTAACGTAGCATATTTATGTTATATTGTTATATAATTCTATTTATATATAATTATTATTTTCAGCGTTACAAGATCGCAATATAACAGAATTATTAAATAACTCGAGTTTGAAGACTTAAGTGAGGATGAAGATTTAATTGAGAGACACGCTTCATAAACGAATTCCTATCTTCAGCAGACGACGGCTCGAAGGACAGTTCCAACAGCGCTGATAGCAATTCACCAAGAGGCTGGTGTAGTGCTTGTAGTCCAAGCAGGGATATTGGTCGTCGAGGCCGGAGCAGACGACGTGCTGAGTGTCGGGTTCGTACACGTGGTGGCACTCGCAGTCGAGGGCTGGCTCGGCCACAAGACGCTCCTTTGTAGTAGTCTTGTGACTATTTATTAATATATTGATAGAAATAAATAAATATGTGTATGTTTGGTACCTAGTTTGTGACATTACATAAGATTATATAAAAAATAAAAATATTTTTATTACTTAAACACCTAACCTACTTATGCCATAATGACCTAAAGTCCTTTTCAAAGGACAAAAAATACCTAAACTTCAATATGCTTGATGTGTTGATCAAATAATACCAAAAAACATTTGTTTTAGTGAAATTCCCGAAAACCCCTGGTTTATGTTTTATTTAACTTGCAAAGTCTCGGCCTTTGCGCCATAAACAGTTTAATGCTTTATAAAGGACATTCGGCCATATTGGCAAGTGATTTCAGTTATAGCTCGGGTCTCAGGAGGTTATTGTTATATAATTCTATTTATATATAATTATTATTTTCAGCGTTACAAGATCGCAATATAACAGAATTATTAAATAACTCGAGTTTGAAGACTTAAGTGAGGATGAAGATTTAATTGAGAGACACGCTTCATAAACGAATTCCTATCTTCAGCAGACGACGGCTCGAAGGACAGTTCCAACAGCGCTGATAGCAATTCACCAAGAGGCTGGTGTAGTGCTTGTAGTCCAAGCAGGGATATTGGTCGTCGAGGCCGGAGCAGACGACGTGCTGAGTGTCGGGTTCGTACACGTGGTGGCACTCGCAGTCGAGGGCTGGCTCGGCCACAAGACGCTCCTTTGTAGTAGTCTTGTGACTATTTATTAATATATTGATAGAAATAAATAAATATGTGTATGTTTGGTACCTAGTTTGTGACATTACATAAGATTATATAAAAAATAAAAATATTTTTATTACTTAAACACCTAACCTACTTATGCCATAATGACCTAAAGTCCTTTTCAAAGGACAAAAAATACCTAAACTTCAATATGCTTGATGTGTTGATCAAATAATACCAAAAAACATTTGTTTTAGTGAAATTCCCGAAAACCCCTGGTTTATGTTTTATTTAACTTGCAAAGTCTCGGCCTTTGCGCCATAAACAGTTTAATGCTTTATAAAGGACATTCGGCCATATTGGCAAGTGATTTCAGTTATAGCTCGGGTCTCAGGAGGTTAAATATTATTTCATTACATTTTAAAGTTGTTTGGCGGGGGTTTTTTTAATTTCTTAATTTAATTTTATTTCATACTTTTTAAACTTGTGTTGGTTATAGTGCAGAATAATTCCTATCAACGGAATCATATTCTCATGATTACCATCTATCAATGTCCTTTTCGATGAGGCCGTTAATATGAGCCCAAACATGAAACCTCCACTTTGGGTTCATACGAAGCTCGGTCCCCATAGATTCCAGGTGATGCTGCAGCAGCAGCATGTAAATATTTACCATCTATCTACTTATTACTGGTTGTCGCAATTAAAATGAGCCCAAACACGAAACCTCTGCTCTAAGTTGGCGAGGATAGGATATCAAACTGATATCCTATTGATTACCAGGTGATGCTGCAGCACCAGGTCAACTTTCTATTAATATGTGTATACGTATATTGTATATTCACAAATGTCACGAACTAGAATAAAATATAAAACCCATGAAACGAATATAAGTTGCTAACGGCCTTTCATGAACCAGATAAACCCTGATTGTCCAGCACTCGGCAGACTGATGATGATGAATTATAGCTAAGAACACTCTCGATCATGTCAACTTTCAAACAAAAAAAACTAGAGCAAAATCGGTCCATTCGTTTGGATGCTACGATGCCACGGACAGATACACACACAGACAAACAGACAGACAGACAGATAGACAAACAGACAGACACGTCAAACTTATAACGCCTCTCTTTTTTGTTGGGGGTTAAAAATACCTACAGCAACAGCAAAAACTTGAATAAATTAATATAAAACTGAGCGAATCATCATGGAAAATTACAAGAATATCTTATGGTTTACGAAATATCAACTACTTTAGAGGCTAACAACTCGAAAACTGTATAGGTACATATTTTTTAGAACTTTTGCACAAAATATTTTATTTCTTTTAAAAAGCTTAGGCACGATTTTAATTAAAAAAAGATTTTCCAACGCTTCACATGTACCAGGAGCCACAATATTTGAAATACAGAATTATACTAAGTAGATACAAGTAGGTAATATTTTATGATCAAACAAAATATATTATCTATAAGTACTATTATATATCTATATAAGTTTATCTATATATAGTTCATCTATATATAGTTTATCTATATATAAGTATTTATTATTAAACAAAGTCGCTTTTTTTCCCTCATGTCCCTTTGTTCTCTTTAATTTAATGATTATTTCAGTGTTAGATAGCCTATTAATCGAGGAAGGCTAAAGGCTATATTTTATCACGTTAAGACTAATAGGAGCGAAGAAATAGAGGAGAATATGGAAAAAAACGGGGAAAATTTGAAAGGGCTAACTTGAACGCGCTAATTTCAGGAACAGGTCAGATAAAAAAAATATTTCAGTGTTAGATAGGCCATTTATTGAGGAAGGCTATAGGCTATATTTTATCACGCAAAGACTAATAGGAGAATGTGGAAAAAACTTCTACCAAAGATATCATGATGCTTTCATCTCTCAAATCTCTTTCGACCATAATATTACCATTATTTAAAATGCATCGATTAATAAACAAACGTAAAATAGTTAGTAACTGTAAATTGCATTATTTTGTACTGCAACTGTAGTCATCAATTGCTAATTACAATCCACACTAAACTGTTACCAAACACTACCAATACTCGTCAAAATAACTTTGCGATTTGAAAGTATTGTATCATTCTAATATCGAATTAAAACTGATTGATTAAATGGTTTCTGCCCAGAAATGTAGTGGCTACACTTTTCTCGACCAAAGAGCACATCATTAATTGAAACTAAATCAGAATGAAAACATCAAACCGACGTTGAATCTGATCATCCTTAGAGTCCTGTTTTGGCCACTCTATAAGACGTGATCCTTTCGTTACACCAATAGCAAACGTGAAGTGACTTTCTCACAACTCCGTCATCTTTAGCACACTATATTGTACGGTTTTGGTACCTGGAAACTCAGTATGAATTTTAGTAACGCTATCAAAATCGATTCCATTATCTCAGGTGATTCCCTATCTACCGGCTTTCACCTTATTTCTCGGTTAAATGTCATTGACAGTCGAAACGAACTTATGTCTCAAATAGAGCATTCACAGGAGAAAGTCTCTGAATGGGGTAGACGACACTTAGTCCAATTCTGCTCCTGCACAACAAAAAAGTCACCAATGGTCGTATATCCTAGTTTTCAGGGCACCTCTTTAACAATCCCCTCCCAGCATTGAAATACTTGGCGTAAACATATCGAGCGAAGTCCAGTTCCGATGTCATCTAGAGGGTGATGCCAAGTAAGCCAAGTCGTTCCACATGAAAAATATACCATCCTCATAACTTTGATGAGTGGCAGTCTTCCACCGTGCTTTTTTCGTGTAACTTTCTGCCGCACTTTTTAAAATTTGGAATGCACTGTCACGAGCACTATTTCCGGACCTATGCGACCTGAAAACCTTCAAGAAGAGAGCATATTTCCTCTTAAAAAGACCGGCAACTCACTCTTCTGATAAACTTTACAAAAGCTCTTCCAATAACCTTCAAGAAAACAGAAAAGACAAGAGAAATTAGTAAAAGATAATAGAATAGCTGTGATTTTTATATTCAAAAATTTGCTATCTGCAATGAGGCATTACTTATAGAAGTCGCTTGCATTTTTACACGAATAATCGTGCAAGTGTTAGAACCCAAAGGAAAGGATAGACACGTACGCCCGATTGTTTTAACACGTTTAAGTTCTGGTGAACTCAAATAAACAAAATAATCTGCAATAAGCGCATGTTTTATTATTAATGTGCTATATGTTATTATTTATTCCGTACAATAAAGGTCTACATTGCTATAAAATCGTTATTTTAAGCCAAAAAAATTACATACATTGCCATGCATCCAGATTAAAAAAATAAATGGTCTACAATCTACATTCAGCGCCGGACCCTTGTGAGTTGTGGTACACCTAATTAAAGAATTAGGCGCAAATGCGCTTATTTCCATTTGCTTACGTCTAGGAGTTGCATTTTGTTTTAAAAACTTAAGAAAAATAGAGATATTTTTCTCAAGTTTTTGTGGCGTAGTGACTATTATAAGTAATAAATATACGTTAACGTATACAATGTATTAGTATAAGAACCTATGTATTAGGTTTCGTTAACCGAGAATGTAGTCTTCTTTGTCCCAACGTCATATTTTTAAAACAGACGATTTTCTTTCATTTTTAGGGTTCCGTACCCAAAGGGTAAAAACGGGACCCTATTACTGAGACTTCAACGTCTGTCCGTCTGTCTGTCACCAGGCTGTATTTCAAGAACCACTATGGCTAGAAATTTTCAAAGAGTGCGTATTTCTGGTGCCGCTATAACAACAAATACTAAAAAGAATATTACAAACATACAAGATACGCGCTAAACACATAATCCTCCTGGCAGTCGGGTAAAAACAAAATAAACACAAATTACAAAATAGGCTCCCATACAACAAACGCGACTTTTTTTGGTCTTTTTGGCTCGTCATCCATAATGGCAACATGTAGACATTTTAAATTTTCACAATCCTGAATTATATGTGTACTTTTATAATTTAATAATATAATTTGAATAAAATAAATAATCAAGGGGGGCCATATTATAATCCCTTATCCCATACAAAAACCATATCTTTTCCCTACTTTTGCTTTTTAACGGTACGGAACCCTTCGTGCGCTAGTCCGACTCGCACTTGTTTGCTATTAGTACTTGTACTAGGTAATATGTATTCTGTGATATTAGGTCAAATTGAGGCAATATGCAACAAGGACACTCTTAGGAATTAAGTGTCAGTCGTCCATTTTTAGCCGAAGAAATTTACAAGTTACCAGAGCTATATCAGATCGATGACTATGACCGCTGTCTCTCCCGGCCCGGAGCTCTGTACTGTATGGGCACGTTCCGTCTGACTGCGGACCGGCAGGCGCCGTCCTACCGCTACTACCGCATGATCGAGGTAATTATACATAATACAAGTTCTAAACTGCCGGAGCTGTATCAGATCGATGACTATGACCGCTGTCTCTCCCGGCCTGGAGCTCTGTACTGTGTGGGCACGTTCCGTCTGACTGCGGACCGGCAGGCGCCGTCCAACCGCTACTACCGAATGATCGAGGTAATTATACATACTTAATACAAGTTCTAAAACTGCCGGAGCTGTGTCAGATCGATGACTATGACCGCTGTCTCTCCCGGCCCGGAGCTCTGTACTGTGTGGGCACGTTCCGTCTGACTGCGGACCGGCAGGCGCCGTCCTACCGGTACTACCGCATGATCGAGATATTTCAACTTTTTTAAGATTATTCTAATAAAATTGTTATAATATTTTTACAACGAACTGGACTCGGTTGCAGGAGTACTCGTCAGATCCCTTGCACTTTAACCGGCGGCTGCTACACCGCGGCTACTGCGTTTCCAGCCGCTGCTCCTCCATCGAGTCCAACTCCTCAGAACTGTTCTTGAACTGTGTGCGGGAACATGAGAAGCAGCTGGGGATGGAAATCTCGCTCGAGACCCACAAGTGTGACGTCAATTCAGACCACTTGGAGCAGTCAAAGGAAAATTACGATGAGGTGCTGCTTTGGGTTGTTGGAGCTTTTCTGTGTCTCAATTTTCTTGGAACACTATACGATACATTCGTAACCTCCGAGAAGAGTAAGTCAGTTGTTAATTTTTAAAATTTATTGCGATTTCCCCCGTTAATTGACATCGTAAACTTGGTAACTCCTATCAATAAAAAAAAATAACATTGTAAGAGTTAAATTCCTTAAAATTTTTCAAAGAAACATATCGACGGGTGAAAGCAGAAGTGGCGTATCTCGAAAAACCCAACTTTACAGTAGAGCCAAAAAACTTAAAAAAAAAATTCATAACTTCTATATTTATTATTTATCAACATAGAACTCAAAAATTTGAACGTATTTAGTAGTTAAGTCTATTGTGGTATTTATATTAATCTGAGGCCTATACGATGAGTTTGTTCAAATTGTTATAAAGTTGATATTTCATTGATTTTTAATAAGTTACGACAAAATATTTCTCTATTTTATGCAGCAGAAATGTTGTATCTTTGAGAGGAAATGTATGTAGACAACTTAAAAAGGCAATTTTTTTTGAGCGACGGATCTGTCGTATCTTAAATATAACATGCCCCTACAAATTTCATTTCGCCGTATCTTGTTTACTTATTTAAATTGCATTACAACTTCAGCTTCGGGTACGCCTAAGCAAGCCCAAAACCCTACTCTTCCGCGGACCCGGAAGGACAGGTCCCCCACCTGGAGCACGACTTCTTATCGGAGAGATGGAGGTCAGGATGAGTCCAACGCTTAAATGTCTTGGACTCATCCCGGACGGGAAGTAGACATTCGGCCCACATTTTCAACAGTTGGGACCGAAGGTCGTGAGGTCGGCGTCAGCGCTGGGCCGGCCTCTGCCTAATATAGGAGGGCCCAGCAAAGCCTGCAAGCGGCTATACTCTGGAGTCTGTTGGAGTATAGGCCTGTACGGTGCCCTAATTTGGGCAGATTCTCTCACCGCTCGTAAGAATATATGAGAGGCCCAGCTGCAAAGAGCGCAGTGGGTCTTTGCGGTGAGAGTCCCGGGCGGCAGCCACTACCCTGGTGGTAAACCCGCTGTGGGAGCTTGTTGCGACGGTCTCTGCCGAGTTGCACCTCCTCGTTTCAGAGAGGTCACGGGGCGAAGACCTACATTGGGAGGAGCTCCGGCGGGTCCGAAAGCTGGGATTGCAATGGCTATTGAGAAGGTGGGGTGAAGGCCTGGCGCAGGCCCAGTACGGTTAACATACTGCTCAGGCTCTGCATCCAGTTTTTTTTTTTATTAAATAAGGGGGCAAGCGAGCAAACGGGCCACCTGATGGTAAGCAACTACCGTCGCCCATGGACACTCGCAACATCAGAAGAGCTGCAGGTGCGTTGCCGGCCTTTTAAGAGGGAATACGCTCTTTTCTTGAAGGTTTGCAGAGTCATTCCAGAGTTTTACAGTACGCGGCAGAAAGTTATGCGAAAAACGCACTGTGGAAGACTGCCACTCATCAAGGTGATGAGGATGGTATGTTTTCCGCGTGGGACGATAGCGAAAAGTTGCAGGTGGTATGATTCCGACCAATTCCTCAGAGCACTCCCCGTAATACAACCGATAGAGGATGCAGAGTGAAGCTACATCTCGGCGTAATTCTAGGGGGTCCAAGCTGTTTGAAACACTATGGCAGTCAACAATTCGAGCGGCCCTTTGTCCAGAGGGAGCAGTTGGTATTTTGGCGCCCCTGCCCAGAGATGAGAACAATATTCCATATGAGGCCGAACCTGCGCCTTGTAGAGTTGTAGGCGTTGGTTCGGACTGAAGTACTGTCTCGCTCTGTTAAGAACACCAAGCTTCTTCGAGGCTAATTTGGCCTTACCCTCAAGATGATATCGGAACTGGACTTCGCTCGATATGTTGACGCCAAGTATCTCAATGCTAGGGGAGATGGTTAAAGATGTGCCCTCGAAGTTCTTGCGGCGCCGCAAGAGAAAACCCCTCACCTTCCGCCTTGCACAGGTACTCACTGGACACGGAATATTTCGGTGCGTACTTGTGTAATGTCGCCAGGAGGGAGCCAAAGCCAGTCTGCCATGAGTGCGGTGCTGCGGAGGACACGGCCCAGTACACCCTCGAGGTGTGCGATTGTTGGGCCGTGCAGCACCATCATTTTTAGCGGTGCTTGGGCGGGACCTCTCGCTCTTGAGCATGGTCCGCTGCATGCTCGAGAGTGATGAGGCCTGGTAGGCGGCGGCCCCTTTCTGCGAAACTGTCCTTGCGTGCGAGAGGATGATCCATCCTCCGTTCCGCTCCGCTTGCGTAGGATGGGAGTGCGGAGGTGTCGTTACGCGAACCTCCAAACTTCTGTCTAATCCGGGGCTCCAGGTCAGGATGGGAACCGGACCGGCTTAGCTAGTCCCGGCGCCGAGGGGAATGCTTCAGTTTGCCGAAGCGTTCCCTTTTTTAGAGGAAGTCCGGTCGTGGAGGGAGTCCTGTGTTGACATATCCAAGACATCCCTCCGTATATGGCTGAAGACAAACCGCAGGTGGTTTAGTGGGTAAGAGTCCCACATATCCCCGGGGTGCTTCAGCTTAACTGACGCACATCCCCAACCCGGGGCACCCATGGTGGGTTGCCCTGCCCATCAAAAAAAGACCCACTCTGCTTTCACTACACTTGATTAAGCTTCATTTATGACACGAATAAACGTGCATTGATACAATAGTGTTAAGAATACAGCAACAAACTCGTTTTTTCAAATCCACGCTCGCGCATCAACTAAAAGGTGGTAAGAACGGCGTATAGGGAGCGCCGGCGAAGGTATCATAGAGGGGCAGGAGGGAGATGAAATGGCGTTACTTATCTCTGTACACATAGCTTAACTGGCTGGTTGTAAGTATAGGTGTAAGATTAAAATTATGTGTTTAAAATTTAATAACTTTTTCATACCTATTCATAAGTATGAAATAAATTGTCGTATCTATAAAAGTACACAACATTTCCCGCAGCGAAATTGTCGTATCCTTGAGAATGTTGTATTTTAGGCGACAGAAATGTCGTAACTCATTGAAATCAAACTCGAGCGTTAAAAAACCTGTGTCGTATCTTTTTCTAATTTCTCACGCATTGCCGTATCTATCTTAAAAGATAATTTCAGTTTTTCGTCTAGTTACGACAATTATTTTTAAGGTCTGTGCTAAAAGGTGGTAAAAATCCATGGTCTTATCTTTACTAAAATTTATCGTAGAAAGACGAGATATAGACCATTCGACGCAGATTTTTTTTTATACAACAATCAATTAAAAAGTGATTTTGGCTAAAATTCAAATTACACCACTTCCGCTTTTACCCGTCGAATTATCAAAACGACTTTAAACAAGTAATTTCGTGATTTCTTATTTAAAACTAACCGAAATTTCTGATCCATCTGTCCACTCTATCTATAAGCACTTCTGTAATGGTGGTGTTTTATTTAAATATAATGTACAAAATATTGGCAATCAAAATATTAGATTTGAATTATTATTTCTTTGTACCTTCCCCATTTTCAGAGAACAAATTTCTGTTGGCTTGGTCTTTGCCGTATAATTGGGATCGGCTAACCAGATCACATGCTGTTGAGAAAGATGGCTCGTCCTCACCGCTACTACTTATTCAAGGAACGAGGTAGACTTATTTCGGTTTATTTGCTTCTTTTGGATTTATTATTAAACATAATTACTGATACAATTTTATAATTTCAGGTTACTCATGAGCGTCATTATTATTAGCAGCCATGTACTAACAATATCACACCACCTGTTTATCAACAATCCACATGGTTTGGAAAAAGTGAGATGTTCAAATATTTTATATCGTAATAACCACCAATAACGTAAAAGTGAAACCATCTGTCTAATCGCTGATAATTGATATAATATATTAGATAGCTCTCGCAGTTCCCTTGCGCAAAAATTCGGTTATTGTGCGGCAAAATATATACAATGTACATTTTTCCGGGATATTCAATGTCCTTTCCGGAATTCAAAGTATCTCCATAACAAATTTCATCAAAAGTGGTTAAGAGAAAAGAATACAATATTAATATGGAAGTATGGACACCATAGCGCAATGACTATAACAGATCTACCAATACCTATAATAATTATTAACCATCACTCTCAAAATTCGTATATAGCTCTTTTTTGCCCAGCATTCTTAATGCTGTTATCATTATTGCATAATATTATTATATCAGTATTGCATGCAGCATGGTTTATTATAACGGTTTTAAACATAATTTCAGGTGTACAAAATGCCTATAATGATGATTTTAAGAAACGGATCCAATTTCGTGCAAATGTTTGTGATGATATCAAACTTTCTGTTCACCTACAGCTTGATTCAGATATCGAAACAAAGAAAAATAGGGTTCCTACAATTACCAATATTTATGGCACATAGAATAATTCGGTAAGTAAAAGAAAAAAATCGTTAAAAAATGACTAGTAATCCGCGCATCATGCAAAGCGCTGTTATAAGCATCATGCAAAGCTGACTTATTGAAGGGCCCTAAGGAATTGGTCTGTTTTCCAGATTATTGCCAATTCATCTTTTGGGGGTGGGCTTCGCAGCGTCGTGGTGGCGCTACACCGGCGACGGGCCGCTGTGGCCGAACCTGGTGCTCCAGGAGAGCGACATCTGCCGCCGCAAGTTCCTCTGGCACGCACTCTTCCTGCACAACCTCGTAGACAATGACGACCACTGCTTGACGCAGACCTGGTAGGTACTTTGATTTAAAGCGATTTGATACTTGATGAGTGTCCTTTAAGTTCCAATATTTATTTACTTGCTTTAGGAAACAAATTTACTAACCTGAAAATTCAGAGTAGATTAAATTAACTTAAGTTTAAAGATAAAAGTAGCTTCTTTACAAAACGGCAGCCAAGCTGACCATGACAAGTTTCAAAGATCTAAACGTTATGTAAATTTAATTTTCCGAATCAAGTCTTTTAAAAAAATATATATTTAACACAATTTCCTTATTCAGAATAAGGAAATTCAGCTTATCATGGTCGCACGTCGAGCAGATACTTAACTTGTGTAACTTTATTCAAAATTTATAAAATATAATAAAAAATTAGATAATACAATATACAATGTATGCTTTGCTACGAGTATTAGCGTTGAATTCCCACAACACTATTCGTCGAATAAAAATACGCCTTTGATTGCAGAGGCTACTCTCTCATTCCAGGTTTTTGGCTGTGGACATGCAGATGTTCATCGTGGCCAGCCTGGTGCTGATCACGCTGATGAAAACCGGACGAAAGCCTTTACCGATTCTGTCCGGTCTGTTTGTTCTGTGCGTTATTATGAACGGATGTCTGGCATACTATTTAGGTTGGAAACCCCCCTTACATATAGTGAACCCAGAGTAAGTGTAATGAATAAGGTAGATATTTAAGATCTAGATGAGTTTATCGGAATTTTCAATCAAATTAAAGTGTGAGCATAACATTTCAAAGATGCGCTGAAAACATTGACTTTTTTTTTATTAAATTTAATTTTTTTATTAAATCGGGCAAACGAGAAAACGGATCACTTGATGGTAAGCAACTACCGTTGCCCATGGACACTCGCAGCATCAGAAGAGCTGCAGGTGCGTTGCCGGCCTTTTAAGAGGGAATACGCTCTCTTCTTGAAGGTTTGCAGGTCGTATTGGCCCGGAAATACTACCGGTATGACGGTTGACAATAGTTACAAAGAGGAGTCCACACCGCCCTTTTTCCATACAAACGTTGTCCCCAGTTTCCTCCCTGGATAATTCATAATGCCGGTAGAGTTATGATTTTTTTCCTGAATATCTATGGCCAAAAATAATTAGCATGTCCCTATGTTGTCATAATTTTATTATTAAAAAAGATAACGTCCAAAAACCCAAAAAATGGCCAGATTTTCCTCTGTGTTCAAACACCCAGAAAACAAAACTGGCTAAAATATACAAAAAAAATAAAATATAGGAACACAGCTCAAGCCTTGCTGTAATTCTTAATGAAAAAAGTACTTAAATCGGTTAAGTTTTGGAGAAGGAATCAGCGGACAACAAATCGAAGATTTTCTGTTCTTTTATTAGAACTTTTGTCGTGTTGTCTCTATCGCGCTCTTCGGTGGGAGACTTGAGATTGGTGATACAGCAATACATTTTCAAATACCTATTTTCTATTTCTCTCGCCCCTGGAGTATCTTCTTAAGGTCAAAACTAAAATAATTTAAATAATTGTAGATTAAAAATTCCTATTTTTCCTGATGACGTGATGACGTGATGAGGGAAGGTCATTCAATATGTTTTATTTCGATGATTTTTCAGAGGTCTCCGAAATTTATTCCGTGGTTCGAGAACGCTGCGAAACTTCTACATTTCGCCGTGGGGCAGTCTGCCCGCCTGCTTACTCGGGATCATGATGGGATACGTGTACGAAGGAATACGGGAGGGCAGACTGAACTTCAGTAACAACACGGTAAAGAATCCTCGTTTGTAAATGTTTGATAAAATCAGTTAAGTACTCAAATTATTGCTGTAGAGAAGTTTAAAATCAAAGAAGTAAACCTGATGATGAACTGTGTAATTTGGTCGCGTTTTGTCAAACCCAGCCGACAGGATGTCGATGAGTTGAGATAATTCGACCAAATGACGTAGGTCTGTCAACTGCCTATGAATCAATTTTTTCGATGGTACATACTGCATAGTCCTTGCCACGAAAATAGACACACGATTTGAGATTTTTTTTTTATTTAATTTATAGTCACGTAACTTTCCTAGTGGTTTGGACAATTATAAGCACAAACACATTTGCAGCTGTTCATGTGGTTCTCTCACATGTCGCTGCCGCTGGCGTTCTCATGGGTGTTGGCGGGCAGCTGGGTGTTCCAGCAGCAGGCGCCGCTGTTCAGCGCCCTCTACCTCGCGGTGGAGAGACCCGTCCTCTGCGCTCTGCTCTGCGTCCTCTTCATTGGAATGGTCACCAACGCTGATAGTAAGTTCAGCTTCTTTTGAGCACTTCAATGTCATCTTTCATTTATTTCTTACATACTTCTTGTAATATTTTAGTACCAACTATTTTTATTTAATCTAAAATTTGAAAATACATGTAACTTGACACTAAAATGTTACTAAAAGAAGTATGTAAACTTCTTTTAGTAACATTTTACTTCTGAGAAGTAAGTTGCTTCGATTATACAAGTAACAATATACCTGTCTCACTTCCATACAAACGGTGCGAAATAGCCGAGATAATATTATTTAGCTACTATTCTAGAAAACAACCTAATTTCAACCTTTTGCATTGCGTTTAGCGTTCATAGTACAATAACTGTCTGCCGTCTCGCTTCAATCTGCCAGCTTTCTTTTGTTTCTTAACTAATTAAGTACATATTGTTTAAGCTAATGTAAGTATTGTTTAAAATTATCTGCAGCTGATATTATATTTTGTATGTGTGACTGTTAACAAATTGTTATAACTAATAAGATACGTAGAATAATATGCAGGTGTGTTATTCTACGTAAGTATAGTACGCGATGGTTTACTAGGTAAGTAACTAAAAAGAGTGAAATTATTATTTTTAACAAAAAATTAAAACCGACTTCGAAGGTTGCCAGTTCCAAAAGTTTCGAATATTCTGGCAGACTGATGATTCAGCTATATCTGGTACCGACTTCAAAATGATGAAGATTGAGTACAGAAATAGTTGATTTTTAGCCGAATTCCGAAAAAGGCACTATTCAATGGCGGACTTACCAATAGGCTAAGCCTAAGGGCGTTTGTGCACTACACGGAACTTTACCGTCCGGCGTTCATAACTTTCACGTTTGCCATATAAATAAGGTAGGAAATCGAGATGCCGCGCCGCGCCGGATGGTAAAATTCCGTGTAGTGCACAAACGCCCTAAGAAGCCTAGGGCGGCAAATATTATAAATACCGTAAAGACTATAATAATAATACTCCCCACACCGGTTTCGGTGACGGTGGCCGGTTTCATTGAAACCAGACCAGGTACGCAGGAGTGATTTTATAGTGCCAAAGTGTGTGCGCAGTACACAAGAGCACTCTCTATTCCTTTACTCTCATAACCCAGGCGGAACCCTTCATGGGCGAGTCCAACTCGCACTTGGCCGGTTTTTTTATCTTACAGAAATAAAAAATCCCACCAAAAACATTTCTTGTAAAATATTGCCGAGACGACCACATAAGGTTTACCCTGTGAAAAAGATATGAGATCTCATGTAGAGCCAATTAGCTTCTAAATCTAAATGGCCTAACTCTACTGACCCTAACTTAAACAAATTCTATATACCAGTAAATATGTAGGGTTTCGCCGTTTCGCTACCGCACAAAGTGAAACTCAACAGCAAAAATTTTCAAAAAATGTTTTTGGTGGGATCTGATTGTGAACTAAACTAACGTATTAAATTTCAAAGGTCAGTTATAGGGGCGGCAAAAATTGAATAGCCTACAGGCGGCAAATTTGTAAATCCGCCACTGGCACTGTTAGATAGGAAAAACTATTTAATACTTTTTAGTTCATTCATAATATTATAATATGGATGTTATTATTGTTTTTACCTTGGAAGTCGGTTTTAAAAATTTTGTTAAAAATAATAATTCAAGTTATAACTTATGCCACTTGTACTCGTTAGTTATCTTATGGAAGCTCGTGACATGAACTACTATCATTCTGCAGTTTATTTTTTCAATACTGTATGCAAAACCAAAAAAAATATTTTGTTTGTTCGATGTTTCAGATATATTAAGACGCGTTCTGTCTTGGCGCGGAGCTCACGTGCTGGCCCGCCTATCACTGCCCGTGCTGATGGTGCACTGGTGCATCATCAAGGTCATCGTGGGCTCCAGGAGGACCCTCACCGACTTTACCCTCCTCAATACTGTGAGTATGCTCTGGTGACGCCTTTGCATAAGGACTTCTTTGGATGCCACCGCCTATGTTAATCTTCAGAATCTCTTCATCTTGAAAATTAAGGGGGGGGGGGGGGGGACGGACTCCTAATTCAGGCTTATCACAGCATTTCTGCTGGTAACGGGTTATCATATTAGATTCAAAAATAGATTTTGACCCGTGTAACATTAATAATCATTCATCACTGTATCGATCTTTCATTAACCCATTTTATTGTTTTTTTTTTTGCAGGCGATAGAGACGTTGGCGACTTGTGTCTTCTCCTACTGCCTCGCTGTGCCCCTCACGCTTCTCGTGGAGATGCCGCTCATGAAGACCTTCTCCTCCATGCTGATGGACTGAGTCTGTCTCGGCCGATAGAGACGTGCGCGATGTGTTTCTTCCCCTACTGCCTCCCTGTGCCCCTCACGCTCCTCGTGGAGATGCCGCTCATGAAGACTTTTACCTCCGTTTCGATGGTCGTCTAAGGCAATTGAAAAACTTTTTTTTTTTCTGTGACTCGCTGGTATCTCGCTCGACACCGACAACCATAATAAGTACATAATATTAGTGTAGATATAATTTAAAATGTTATTTCGGACCGTTATAGAATTAAGAACTGTGTATTTGATAAGTTATTTAGTATTTAAATTATTATAGTTACCTATATAATTAAATGGATTTTCACTACCACAGAAGTAACTGGGTATTTGGTAATTAATAATTTGGAATTGTAGTTCCAGAAATATCCGAACACAAACATAAAACATACATATTGTTACGGACACATAGAGCCATCTAGCCACACCAGCGCAACTTATTGAAGAAACGCAGACAGCGTAAATCCGCTATTGGATACTAGATGGCGTTAAGCTTCTCTCTCGAAACTCGAAATATCCCATACTTGTTAACGCATATCGGGTTTATTCTGGGATTTTCCGGAGAATTCTGAGATTCGATCCGGCCCGTATAAATAGTCGCAGACAGTCGGGCCGATAACTCAGTTTCGTCTGAGCGATCTTCGAGACGACTTCGAAGAGAAAACAAGTGATCAATAGTGAGTGATTCTAGTGAACCTACGACTTGGCTACGACCTAGGACAGTGAAAGTGCTAAGTGATTGGACCTAGTGATTGCGTTTGGACCTAGTGCTTTGTGGGAACTAGTGTTTGTGAATAAAGTCTTCAAGAGAGTCACCAGGTCTTTCTCTTCAGATCCTCGAACCTTAGCACGTAACAATATATACATACCTACATACATACATACATGCACTTTTGAAAGGGGAAAGCCCAGTCTCCATAGTGTCTCAAGCTCAATGTGGACATCAAAAAGCGTATAAAAATGGAGTGTTCTAAAATCTTAATAGCATTAGATATCTGAAAAAAAAATTAAAATGGCGCCATTATTGTAGAAATATATATTTTAAAATTTTTGGCTATTTTATATATTATTAAAATGTGCATGAAAGGAAGATAATTCAAGGCCTTTTTCGAGTTTTTCAATCCTACTAATATTATAAAGGCGAAAGTTTGTTTGGATGTATGGATGTATGGATGTTTGTTACTCTTTCACGCAAAAACTACTGAACGGATTTTAATGAAACTTTACAATATCATAGCTTATACATCAGAATAACACATAGGCTACAATTTTAGCCGACTTTCAAAATTTTCAACGATTACTCCGCCGTTTGTTAACCGATTTTCAAATTTTTTCTTTTGGTATATAGGGTATCATCCCAATTTGGTATTATATTCACAAAAATGGTGATCTGATGAAGGATCCATAAGTAATCGAGGGAACTCTTAAAATTTATAATAATAATCATTTATTTCGGACAACACATCCATAAGTATTAGTTATTAAGTTAGTAACAATTTTTCTTAGACTAAGTTAGTAGTGTTAGTGGTAGTGTTAGTATTGTTAGTTACAATATTTTATCTTAAAAATGATGTTAGTAAGGTTAGTTGTTTTCATTTTTCATAATAAGTTGCACCTAGCTTGAGGCGCATGCAGGCCTATCCAATGGCGCAGCAGTGGGGAGTACCACCTGCATGCCAACGCGCTTAGGATTGTGTTGGGGCTAGCCTGGAGCCTGTTCATCAACGATGCGCATCTTTTTCTAACGATTGCATAAAAATCATCAACGCGCGCCTCCGCAAACATGCCGGATGCGCTACAAAACCTGGGCAGCCGCATCACTACCCTAAACGCGTCATTAAATTGCACGCGTAGCGCGTTGTATGCCCTCTGCGTATAGCTGGTCCAAAGGCTGCACGTGTAAAATGATTGGCAATAAGCCTTAAACAGAGTTATTTTTACTGGTTCACTACAGCGCGCAAACCTTCGGGCCAGCATATTACAGCGGACAGCCAACGCCCTACGCTCCCGCTCTAAGTCTAGATTATCACTTAGGTTGTCGGAGACCCAGTGGCCAAGATATTTAAACTTTGTTACCATATTCAGTGGTGCATTACATAACGTAGAGGTTCTTTATGTTCGTAGATTTTATTACCCGACTTAAATATCATAAAATCGCTTTTATTTGTGTTGTATCGAAGACCATGGGCCTCCGCATAACGTTCGCATATTCTCAGCAGCTTCCTTAAACCCTTCATTGAGGGGCTCAGCATGTCGAACCATGTCATCTGCGTAGCTGATGTTGTTGACACATACACCAGCCACGTGACACCCAATCCTGGTACTGCTGAGCTCCTCAATGAGGGAGTTTACGTACAAATTAAAAATACGAGGCGAGCTGATCCCCCCCTGTCTCACACCGCACTCCAGACCAAAGGCGTCCGAATAGGTATTAACCCACCTAACCACGTTTTTCTGATTACCGAACCAGAATTTAAGAAGCGAGATAATATCATATATACATTATACACTAGTATCACGACGTAATTTTTCCCACAAAATATTATACGACACCATATCGAACGCCTTTGATAGGTCTAAATAGCAGGCGTAGACTGGCGTTTTTCTTGTTGTGTAATATTGGACAGTTTACTTGAGACACAGTATCGCAGTTTCGGTTGATAAGCCTGGTCTAAAACCGAATTGGGCAGCGTTTAGTTTTATGCTATTGCTCAGCTGCTTGTCGAGCAAGCTGTCCAATACCTTAGCAGTGACTGATGAAATGTCGAATCGCTAATGAAATAGGCCTGTAATTAGACATGTTTGCCACATCGCCAGTTTTGTTCTTTACAATTGGTACAACAACGGTATACATTAGGTCTTTTGGTAAATAAGAATGTTGGTTTTAAATGGTCGCTAGGTGGCGCTACAAGTGTTTACATCGTCTCCGCGAACTATTTCTTTTAAAAATAATAAAATCAAGTATATAAATAACAGTGTTACAACAAACTATTCTTTGAGTGACAATGAGCAAGTGAAAGTATTATCCATTCAAAAATTAAAGTGTATGTGAAACTAAGTCATGTTGAAACTATAAACCATTATTTAACAATAAAATCAAAATTAACTGGTATAATTTACAAAAAGTGCGTGAAATAGACAATCACAATAACAAACAGGATTTTTACAATAGTGAATTAAGCATACAGTGACAAAAACAATATTTCAAACACAAAGTGCAAGAACAAAGACATTTTAAAATCATTAGTTGTCATAACGGTCATAAATAAATTGTTTTAATACTAAAAAACTGCATAGCACTGCCATCTAGTAACCGCTAAGTGAAACATAAACATATAGTTTCTGTACTCTCATCACCAGGTGGCGCTAATTCTGATATCAAGACAACTGCCATCTATTGGCAAGAAAATTAAACAATAATACGACCACTAGATGACGCTAGTATCACAATTTGATTTTTAAAAATGGAAATCAGTAACATTACTTTTAGAAAACCGCAACTCAGACGCGGAAAATCCGAAATAGATCTTAGTACATTAAATATAGACGACACATTGGCAAGCTCCACTGATCTAAACCTATCCTTAAGGAGTGTTCCAGAATTAACCCAAACGGAAACACCAGAGGTGACAGCATTAAAACAGAAAATTGAAATCCTAGAGTTAGAAAAATACAGCGCAGAAGAAGAAATTACAAACCTCAACTAAGAATGCTCAGAATTAAAAAAAATTTAACGAAAAAATAAACAATTGGAGTTTTTGAGAAGTATTATTACTACTGCTACTCCAACCAGAAACAACAACTACAAAAAATGTCAAACACCAACTCTTAAAAAGATAAATTATCTAAGAACAAAACCTCCGTTTCTAACACCAGTGAACCTTGCCCAAACAAGATATTCAAATGAAAAAACCAAAAGCCAAAACTTACCTAAAGAACCAATTTCCCCCAGGAAGGTTTCGCCAGAGTTATTAGTCCAAAACATTGCACCACACTAAGGAGAAGATCGGAAATATCATTTGCTACCCAGCACCAAAATATGACATCGACCGAACTCTACATCCCCGGCTCTACTAGTTCTAGTACTACCAAGAAGAAAATGTATATTTTGGGAGACAAACAGATCAGAACATTAGAGGTTTAGCATCACAAGTCCTCTATTATGGGAATAAAAAATGAAGACCAAACCTATGACGTGCTCGGGATAGTACTATCTTCCGCTACTAGCAAAGACATTCTACAGTACTGTGAGAATTTAAAACTTTCATTAAAACATGAAGACATTGTGATCTTGTCAGTAGGAGCGAACGATAAAAATCCTTACATTACATTATCAAACATTAGTAACATTTTATATCTACTGCGTCATCATACTGTCTTCGTTATAGATGTTATTTATAATGCATATTTAAATGTAGACTTATTAAATAGTAAGATAAAATTAATAGTTAAAAATTTTAAAAATTGTATATGTATTAAACTTCATGATGTTCATTACAATCTAAAAAAACATGAAAAAGCGTTAAATAGAATAATAAGCTTAAAGTTATATGTTGAACTTGAGTATATATAGAGCTAACTAAAAAATGTACAAAGAAAACATTTAACAACAATCAGATAAATAACAAACATACATTTAAAAATAACATTGATCATAAAAGAGGCACAATACCGTTTTATTTTCCACCTATAAATAAAAATAACAATTGTATTTCTGATAAAGCCGAAACACACAAAATGTTATCACCAAAATGCTTTTTTCGATAACCAAACTACTTTACATTTAACTCTATTACATCAAAATATTCAAGGAATTTTAGGTAAATTAGATAAGATAGAGACAATCTTTCATGAATTTCAACCCAAAATTAATATCGACATAATGTGCTTTTGTGAAATATTTATAAAGAGAGGCTCGGAGGCTAATCTACAATTGAATAATTTTCATGTATCGTTAATTTTCACCCGTCCACATCTGCGTAGAGGAGGAACATGTCTAATGGTAAATAACAAATATGAATCGAGACAGATCAATATCTCTCCAGAGCCAGTTCTTTATAGATTCGAATATTGTATTAGCGAGATACCTAGAGCTAACTTAATAGTCCAATGTCTCTACCGAATACCCAAATGTGATACATATTCTAAAGATGCTCAATTCTTTTTGACAAAACTAAACGAACTTCTTACTGCTCTACAAAAAAATATGCTAAAAAACACTTGATTGTATGTGGTGACTGGAATCTCAATATAATAAAAAATGATAAATATTGCAAAGAGTTAATCTCTACATTATTAAACTTTAACCTACAAAATCATATAACTAAACCGACTAGAAATATGTCCTGCATTGACTTAATAGCCAGTAACATTTCATTCGCAAAAGCTGATTTACACTACCTTATGCTATCCGACCACGAAACCGCAAAAACTCTGCAATTTGAAGTAGAAGAAAATGTTAAAAACTTGCACGGGAAAGTCCCAATTTACTGGTTTGAAAAAAAAATTAGACTTAAGCACCGAAAATATTTCTAAATTTATACATTGTATATCAGCCCTATCATTTTCCGAAGTTTTGTCAGAAACTGATACACAAAAATCCTTTGACATTTTCCATGACTTGCTCGTACTTTTTCACAAACTTTGTTTTCCCACCATTACTGTTAAAGTAAATAGCAAATCTAATAATAATAAATGGATTACTAAAGGAAGAAAGAAATGTTGCGTAAAAAAGAGGTCCTTATACATTAAATACAAAATGTCAAATAAGAATAAAAATGATAAAAAATTGTACAAAAACTATTCTAAAATTCTTAAAAATTGCATGCATAAATCTAGGAAAGTTGATAACATAAAGTACATAAAAAAAAATCTACTAACAAATGCAAAGCTTCATGGAATGTGATTAAACAAACAATGACAAACAATAGAGCTCTATCAGAAATAAACACGATACTAGATGAAAATAATGAAAGTATCACGAATCCTACACTAATAGCAGAACAATTTAACATTTTTTTTACGCGACTTAATAAAAATACTGACATATTACAAAATAATAATAATTGTAGGCTACGGGAGGAGGAATAATAAAATTCTGGATGTACGAGTAAAGTCACGGTATATTAACGGAAGACCACAAATATGTACACTTCAGATAAAACTAAAATAGACTGCCCAAAATCCGCCGACAATTCTCTTTTATATCATAACACGAAAAAACAGTTGAATTCCGAGGCGTCGCTTCGCCATAGACAAAACATAACTTAGTTTCTTTTTTACATTTCTTAAAGGTGCAGTACGGTGGAGGTCGCGTCGCCAACATTCCCCACCCCAGTGCTGGAACAGCTGCACTCCTAGCCCATAGGTACACATGCGACGCGGGCCGCAGAGCGTCTTAAAATTCCAGCCCTAGTGCGAATGTCCACCACTCTGACGCGCTCATCTTTCCCTGGTATGACCGCCTCTACTGTTCCCCGCAACCAACAGTTTCGCGGAGAATTCGGGTCCACGATAAAAACAAAGTCCCCTACTTTCAGAGGTGTCTCTTCCTGGGTCCATTTGCTCCTAGGGATCAGCTGCGGCAGCATCTCCTTTACCCAGCGAGACCAAAACATATCGGCAAGGCGTTGCGCTATACGCCATTGCTTACGTAAAAATAAATCGGAGTCGTCGAACTCCCCTAACACCGGTAAATTTGACGACGAACCTAAAAGAAAATGATTAGGCGTGAGGGCCTCCTCCGACCCTGGCTCCACGCTCACATGCGTTAACGGACGACCGTTCACTATCTGTTCGACCTCAGCCATCAGTGTGAGTAGAACTTCCTCACGGGGGGTGCGCTCATTTAATATGACTTTAAGTGAACTTTTGACAGTTCGAATGAGGCGCTCCCATGCCCCACCCCAATGCGGACTGGAGGGAGGTATAAAGGTCCAGGTTGTGCCGTAATTAATCGCGGTCGACTGTAATGTGTTGGGACTTAAATTTTGAATAGATTTACGAATTTCGGTATCGGCGCCTCGCAAATTCGTACCGTTATCAGAATACAAGTGTAGCGGCCATCCTCGTCTAGCCGCCATCCTACGGAGAGCCATTATCAAAGAGTCCGTTGTTAAAGACGATACGATTTCAATATGAATGGCTCTGACAGTTAAACAAGTAAATAATACGCCGTATCGCTTTTCCCTTCTTCTACCGATTGCAATTTCGATAGGACCGAATAAATCGAGCCCGCAGTAACTAAACGGTCTTTGGTGATGCGCCAAGCGTGCCTCCGGAAGGTCACCCATTCTGGGTGGTTTGGGTTGCGCTTTCCTAATCCTACAAAGCATACATTCGATAGCTACACGCCTCACGGTCGGCCTAATATGCAGAATCCAATATTTCTGCTTCAAATCGTTGACTACTGTCTCATGGTTACCATGGGCAGCGCGAACATGAAAATGTTTGACAATAAGGCGCGCGACGTGGTGCCTGCCGTCGAGTATGACGGGATGTTTCACACTAACCGGGACGTCGCGTGCCGCGTCGATGCGGCCACCGGCGCGCAGGATTCCATGCTCGTCGAGAAACGGAGACAAGGTAAGTAACCTACTTTTCTTATTTACATAATTATTATTTTTCAGACTATGTACATCTTCGGGAAAACTCTGTAACTGCGCATATTTAACTAACAGCTGTTCAGCCTTAGACATTAAGTCACCGTCGATAGTACCGGTAAGCTTCTTACATTTAATATCTACAAACGAAAAAACTATACAAGTAGACCTAAGTAACCGTAGCCACGATGAGAAACGCAGCGGATCTGGCACAGCAGGTAGATTGTTTTCGACTATGTGGACTGTATTTACAAACTCTAGATCTACCTTATTGACCCTCGGTACCAAGAAATCTGCTGGCCATAACGACTCATCGCTATACAAAAAATTCGGGCCACGGAACCACTCGCTATCGACGTTAAAAACGGAAAAATCACAAGAATCTCTTGTGGCCAGATCTGCGACATTTAATTTGGTGGGTACATACCTCCACTCGTTAATACTAGTTAGTTCATCTATCTCCCCTAGACGATGTGCAATAAAAGCTTTATAACAGCGCGCGTCGTTCCGAATCCAATGTAGAACCGTACTAGAATCACACCAAAAATATCTATTTACAGGTTTCATAGTGTGCTCCTTTCCTATAGTGTCGGCGAGCCGAGCCGCGAGAAGCGCAGCTTGTAGTTCCAAGCGTGGCACCGACGTAAGTTTTAAGGGAGCCACTCGACACTTACTGGCAATAAACGCAACGCGAATATTATTATTAGACATCCAGCGCCAGTAAGCGACAGCACACATAGCCTTAGTAGACGCGTCGCAAAATAAATGCAATTCTAAATTATTGTAACCGCCCGAAACATAAGTACACGCGTCAGCTGTTCGTGTCCTTGACCCGGGCGACAGCGGTCGACACACAGGAGCGCGCGCGGGCGCACGCGGGGAAGCGAGGGGCGCGCGGGGAGACGGGGGGCACTCGCTATTCGGTGCATCGCGTACATTCCTAAGACTATTTACATTTTCAAAATAACGCGGCAAACGTATCGTTTCGACGCGTTTTAAAATTTGCAACCACTCGTTCCACTTATTATTAATTAATTGTGGAATATCCTCATCCCATTGAATATTACTTCGCCACGTATCTTGGAGTAATATTTTACCTTTTATTGTAAAAGGCGACAAAAAACCGTATACATCAAAAATTGACATAACAACGCGTAACATTTCGCGTTTTGTAGGAGTTTTAATCCCGTTTATAATATCCACCGGAATACGTTTAAAAGAAACATCGAAACCTAAACTATCCTCCTTCGGGTGCCATATTAAGCCTAAAGTTCGTTCACCTTCGTCCATATGATCCAGATTGAACTTTACCGCGGACGCACCGAGCGACTCGGTCGGTAGGCTGTCTAGTACCGCGGCGCTATTACTAGTCCAGTTCCTAATTTCAAAACCACCTTGACTATGAACATCGATTATGTTTTTGGCGAGTTTAATCGCCGTGTCCTCGTCTTCTACGCTATCTATGTAGTCGTCTGCGTAATGTTGTTTACATATCGCGTAAACGACGTCCGGCATGGTAGACTGAAATCTTATTGCGTTTGTATTTTTAATAAATTGAGCTATAAATGGTGAACAATTCGCGCCGAAAATCAAGGACGTCATGACAAAAGTTTTTATACATTTAGTTACGGGATCTCGCCATATAAACCGTAGCGCGTCTTGATCTTCGCGTATAATTTTTATTCTAAGAAACTGATCTTTAATATCAGCTGACATGGCAACTTTCTTTTCCCTAAACCGTAACATAATACCGAATAACGACATAAGGAGGTCCGGCCCCTGTAGTAGGTAGTCATTGAGACAAACACCGTGACTTTTAGCGGCTGCATCGAACACTAAGCGCAGCTTCTTTTTATTAGGGTTGTCGACCCCAAAATGTGGTAGGTACCACGTCCGTCGCGCCGGCCTATCCGTCGGCAATTCCTGTGCGAAATCGTTATCCAGCAGGTGCTGAATCCTATCAGTATACCTAGCAGCGAATTCAGCGTTATTATTCATTTTCTTTTCGACATTAACTAATCTATTTACAGCGTGCGGAAGCGACTCCGGCATCCTACTATGTACATTTTTCCACGGCAGCCCTACGTACCACCTCCCGTCTATGAGCGTGGCCGTCTGCTCCAGGTGGGCGACTGCACGGGCGTCCTCGGCGTTCTCTCGCGGCTTAGTACCGATTCCCATTGACTCTAAAGTGAAAGAACGACGGACGTCTTCCTGGATCTCGCGCAAGGTAAGTTCGGCAGCCGAGGGGACGGCAAGGTCATCGCAGATGAGCAGCGCTGAGTGGGGCACGCGAGGTAAGTTGGACACAAAACCATGAATACACCAACCTAGTGGGGTCAGTGTCGCGTAAGGCTCGTTAGGTCTGCCCCTAATAATTTTAAGCGGCAACAACAAATGATAATTATCCTGACCTATCAAAATATCAGGTTTACACATTCCGGTAGCAAAATTATTATTAACTTGACTTAAATGTTTATATTTACAGAAATCTACAGACGTTAAGTTTTGCACCGGTAATCTTAACTCATCTATGCTGCGCGCGGTAAATTCGAACTTCTGTCCATCTGCGTTCGAAATACACGACCGTACCACCGTACTGTTACATTCTAGCGCGGTGTTACTCCACGCGCCACATACACGTAATGTTTGTTTATCTCCACATAAACCTAACCTATTTGTCAATTCACTACTTATTAATGATACACTAGAGCCATCGTCTAACATGGCTATACAACTTATTGCACCATTAGGGCCGTGAATATTTACACGGACGACTTTTAACAGACATTGCGATGTACTGCAGGTATTTACATTGGACACATTTTGTTCCTGCGACGTACTGCTTGTATTTACACTATGTACACTTTGTTCAGATCTACAGGTGTTTATATTTTCGACATCTTGTACCTGAGACCCTACATTAGACAACTGTGCAGTACTTACATTATGCTGCGGTGAAGTGAAGTGCAACAACCTGTGGTGCGACTGGTTGCAGCCGTCGACGTCACACGCTGCTGCTGGGCAGGTCTCCCGGTTGTGGCGGCCGTTCAGACACTTGTAGCACAAACCTTGACGTTTCACAAAATCCCACCTGTATTTGCGCAGCGACTTACAAAACTTTTTACACTCCGTTAAACTATGTACGCCTATATTACAATATTTGCACTTAGACCTACTATTATTACCTACTTTGCTGTGTACAAACATCACGTTTTTAGAGTCATTAGACACACACTTACGGTTCTTAAAATAGTCATTTGACACACAGAGGGACACTGAGGTTTTGGACACCTTGAGGGCCTCTTCACTGAGGAAATTAGAGAGAATTTCGAGTCGACACACGGAACTATTTACACTTATTATGGGATAACTGTAGTCACTCCACTTGGACAATAGTATGGGGGGCAATTTGGACAACACTAGGGACGTTATGTTCACTCCGCGTAGGTACTCCTCCTGGGACAGACATCTGACTGCAGCCACATAGTTCTTCACCTTGATGGAGAAGCTGACGATGTCTCGGTGGTACTCCGGGCCCACGGGGTGCAGCTTCCGTATCTCGTTGAGTATCCTAGGCAGGATGACATCCGGCTGGCCGAACTGCAGCTCCAGCGTTGACATGACGGCCTCGGGGTCGGCGGCGCTGATGAGGAGGGCGGTGACGGACTCTCGGGCCGCTCCTCTGAGACACTTTCGCAGGCGCCACATGTTCTCCTTGGCGGTAAACTGGCAGACCTCCGTCGACTCCTCGTACGCCTGTTTAAAGGCGAGCCACTCCATCGGGTCGCCGAAGTATGCAGGTAGCTCCTTCGGGGTACACAATCGGCTGACCATTCCCGCGTTCGCGGAATTAGTAGTAGCGGCCACAGCTACTTCCTTTAGCGCTTCTGCTAACTTACTGAAGCCCGATTGTGTATTCGCATCGATTGGCGACAAACGCGCGACTTCGATCGGCTCGGCGCGGGCGGCGGCGGCGGCCGGCCCGCTCCGCGCATGCGCGGTGGACAAGATGGCGTCGTCGACGCTTCGATGAAAATGATTATTTTTACTATTTACACAATTATTTACAATATCGACATTTTGTTCGCCGTTTTCTAGCCATTCTTCGACTTTGTTTGATAGCGACGAGCATTCTGAGCTTGCACTTCTGTGTGAATATTGCTCTTCAAGTGCGGCAATTTTCGCCGCCATTTTTCGTTCTACGACTTCTTGTTTTAATTTAGCAAATTTTTCTGCGGCTTCCAGTTGCGCCTCAGCTGCCTCCAGCTCGAAGAGCCTCTTTTGTGCCTCGAACTCGATATTTCTGGACATTCTGGACATTTTGAACGACTTGCTGTGAGTCTTCCGTTCGGACTTTATGGATCCACGGCAGACAGGCTCCGACCTGTGACTGTTGCCGCGGTCCCCGGTAGTTCGTACATCCCCATAAGGTTCCTCCCGTGCCGACTGACTCTGCAACATCCTCTGCCTCGCGCCACGAGTAAGTACCATATCGTGTGGCGCAGGATTGGACATCGCGTGCTGGTTACTGACGAAGAAAATAGACGATGCGGCTCGAAGACCAGCCTTTGTAGGCTACGGGAGGAGGAATAATAAAATTCTGGATGTACGAGTAAAGTCACGGTATATTAACGGAAGACCACAAATATGTACACTTCAGATAAAACTAAAATAGACTGCCCAAAATCCGCCGACAATTCTCTTTTATATCATAACACGAAAAAACAGTTGAATTCCGAGGCGTCGCTTCGCCATAGACAAAACATAACTTAGTTTCTTTTTTACATTTTCTTAAAGGTGCAGTACGGTGGAGGTCGCGTCGCCAACAATAATGATAAAAATAATAGTAACGGACATGATAATACAATTAGTAATAATAATAATACAATTCTCTTACGACCAACAACTCCTCTTGACATTCACAATATAATTTTATCTTTAAAAAATACAAAATCAACTGGATACGACGACATTAATACAAATATATTAAAGAAAATTGCAAAATTTATAGCGATACCACTGTCGCACATAATTAATCAATCATTTGAAGAAGGCGTTTTTCCCACAAGATTAAAGTACTGTATTGTAAAACCGCTCTTCAAAAAGGGCAATAGAGACAACATGAACAATTATAGGCCGATTACATTAATACCTGTCATCTCAAAAATTTTCGAAAAAGCCATTTAAAAACAAATTGAAGCGCTTATAGCAAAATATAATATTATAACTCCTCAACAATATGGCTTTAACAAAAACAGTTACGGAAATCTTGAGTCAAGGAAATCGAGTAGTCTCTATTTTTCTTGACATGTCAAAAGTATTTGACCGTGTAAATCATAAAATACTCCTCGATAAGCTATCAAAATATGGTATACGAGGTAACGCTTTAAGCTGGATTGCCTCATACCTACGTTATCGTTCACAACGCGTAGTAATAACTAAAATAATTAAAAAAAAGAATGGCTTCCTCAAAAAGACCTACAGATCAAAATACATCGTAATCGATTTTGGAATTCCCCAAGGAAGTTGTCCTCAACCTCAACTGTTTCTTTTCTATATAAATAATTTGCCAATAAGTATACCCCATGACTCTATTTTATTCGCTGATGACATTACTATAATAATTAAAGACAAAACTAATAATACTTTGACATTCGATAATGAAATTAATAACACTCTTAATTTGATAAAAAAATGGCTAGAAAAACATAACCTCATAATCAATATTGACAAAACTAATATAATGGAATATCAAACTTATAATAGAAAATCCATGAATCTAAATATTGTATTGGATGGTAAAATCGTAAAATTTGTAGACAATACAGTATTCTTAGGAGTAAATATTGACAAATATTTGAATTGGAAAAAACACATTGAAGCAACCTGCTTAAAATTAGACCGATTCGTATTTGTATTAAACCGACTACGAAACGTGAGCACTCAAGAATCGGCGTTGCTAGCATATCATGGCTATGTTGCATCCGTGCTAAGATATGGCATTATCCTCTGGGGCAACTCAACAGATTGCGAAAAAGTATTTGTCGCCCAAAAAAAATGTATACGTGCTATATTTGGTGCAAATTATACAGAAAGCTGTAGACAGCTCTTTAAAAAACTTAATTGTCTGCCTCTTCCATGTATGTACTTATACGAAATAAATGTATTTATTAAGAATCACATTCACCTTTTCGACCAAAAGTCGGACAACACAAGCAGATCTTTAAGACACAAAAATAAATTATGTGTACCAACACAAAGGCTAGACGTATTAAAAAAAAATACTTTCTCTATGGGAATTAAAATTTATAACCTTTTACCTGACGTAATAAAAAACAATAACCCAAGAATATTTAAGAAACAATTATTTCAATTATTGATAAAAAAATGCTATTATTCTGTAAATGAATATATTAATGATAAAAAAATTTAATAAAATGTAATTAATAAATTAATAAATTTATAAAATGTAATAATTATTAAAGTTATAAAATGTAATTATTAAAGATAAAAATGTAATTATTGAATCTATAAAATGTTATTAGTGAATTTATAAAATGTTATTTACTGTATCTAATTTATTTTAATCTTACTGTTTTAATTAATTATTGTAATCCAAGCTATTATGTATTATCTATATTTAAATATTTGCACGCCGTGTATGGCAGAATATGTTTGTGCTTTGTGCTATTATTTATTATTATTAACATCTTTTTGTACCATATTCTGGCAAATAAAATATTTGAATTTGAATTTGTCCCAAACATATCGTGAAAAACATAGCCAATAGTCGATATAAATGATGACCTGCGTATTGCAGATGTTCAATGCTGAGACCGTCGTGGCCCGGAGATTTACCTCTAGTGACTAGTCATATTTTTAACCACACTAGCCACATCTTTGGCAGTAAAGTGTGTAACCCGGCTTCCACGGCGGCCTCAACATTCAACGTCCGCTGGGCTGATGATGATAATGATGACAGTGGAGATTTCATCTTAAAGTGGGTTCTGAAAGCATTTGCTATCTCAACTGCATCATATTTGTCAGCGACGCAGACGGGAGCACACGAACCCGAATCTAACTCTTTCGTACATTTCCAAAATTTACTAAAATTTCTACCAGAGTGATGCTTGGCGATGGCATCCATTTTTACTTTATGCTCATTATTCTGGCACCACTTAAGTTTGGTCTTGAATATTTTACGAGATTCTTTCATATTTTCGTAAACATAACCACAATCGGGTTTATTGTGGGACAACTATAGCTTATACCAGTGTCGAGCTCTCCGTGTGCCTCCCTGACATAATCATTCCAGCCTGTGACATGTTTAAATTTATGCTTAGCATTTTTTAAATTACTGCTTATTGAGGCGTCTGTTAAGATCTTAATTATCCTTTTATACATGATATCTATATCCATTTTACATTTTAAATTACTGCACCTCTTATCAGCACAATCATGAAATTCCAATGGAAAATGAAAGTCTTTTAAATCATCATTACATTTGTCAAAGTAACTATTTATTTCAGAAGCATTTCTGCGGCCCCAAATTATTTTATCATACAAATTATGTTTTGTATGAGACTGCGAAACCTTAGCTTGAATTAAGTCCAGGTTACATTCAATCAATAGAGGTAAATGATCAGACCATTAAGTGTCCTTCAACACTGGCACACCGCGTATTGTTTGTCGCGCAGCACTAGTGACGAGACAATGGTCTAGCCATCGTCTACAGCCATGAGCGTCACTAATAAAAGTGTACGTGTCACTGTCTAGTAAGGCCATGTCCACACACGACCACGACTGATCGCAACAAAAGCTCGAAAGTTCATTGGCAAATAACTCACCTGGGTGGGCGTTAAAGTCACCAAGCACGTAAACGGATTCGACATCGTTACCTTCGATAATTGCACAGATTTCACTCAAACACTGGGTGAACTCCAATAAATTGTCACTGGAGTCCGTAGGCATGTACACCGAGAATAGAACGATTTGTTTTGCAATTTTAAAAAAGTTTATATAAATATAATTTATAGGGAAACATGTGGTGACTTCGGTTTCGTGAGAAGTATTCTAAGCATATGCTACCAACAAGTAAGATTTTGCACCGAGGTATACCTGGTATACCGTGGTTCGGAAGGTGCTGAGAGAACTCCTGATTCTTTATAGATACAAGTTAACGGAAAGCATTTGCTACTATGCAAATTACATTCATCATCATCATCATCACTACCATATTATACCATGCATCGTCCCATGGTTATGACTTATGAGCCTATAATGACCCTGTTATTGGTACTTTTCATAGTCTTTTAGATCGAGACTCGAGTTTGTCAAGCGATAATTAAAAAAAAATCTATAAGTACCTATCTAATAATATAAACCTGAAGAGTAAGTATTATATATAGTATATAGTAGTTGACGAAATGGTCGATAATGTAAATAACAAACTGTATGATGTTTTCGAAAGTTACGTTCCTAAAAGTAACATAGCGCACTCCCGCTTTCCACCTGGTTTACTAAACCACATTTTAAGCTCATAAGACGTCGTTATCTAAAATATAAAAATCCAAGAGATAATCTCGAATTCGATATAATTAGGAGTCATTGTCATCTTATATATAAAAATGGATTTTCAAATGTGTTAGTCGCGCTAAAACTCGAAAACGGCTGAACGGATTGGGCTCATTTTAGTCTTAAAATATTCGTAGAAGTCCAGGGAAGGTTTTAAAGTAACACGAAGTTCACCGGGACAGCTAGTAAACTACTAAAAAGATGTTAACTACATAAATAAATTGGATAGTAATATTAAACATAATCCCAAGGCCTTCTGGAGCTTTATCAAGAACAAACGAAAGGGCAAATCCTATTTGCCCAGTCAAATGTTTCTCGACCAAAGTAGTGCTAGTACCGGTCCCGATATCGCTAATCTCTTTGCATCTCACTTCTCCGGTCTGTGCCCATTGACCAGTTGTGAGCATCACCCTGAGTGGGTGATGGTCCTTAGAGAAATTAACAAACTGGACATTAACAAGGGGGCAGGGCCCAAAGGTATCCCACGTATTTCCCTATAAGTTTTTTTTTACGAAACCGAAGTCACCACATGTTTCCCTATAAGTTTTGAGGAGTTCCCTCGATTACTTATGGATCCTTCATCAGATCACCACTTTTGTGAACATAATACCAAATTGGGATGATACCCTATCTACCAAAAGAAAAATTTTAAAAATCGGTTAACAAACGGCGGAGTATTCGTTGAACATAAGAAAACGAACATAACACCTCCCCCATTTTGAAAGTCGGTTAAAATTGTACCTTATGTGTTATTCTGATGTATAAGCTATATTATTGTAAAGTTTCATTAAAATCCGTTCAGTAGTTTTTGCGTGAAAGAGTAACAAACATCCATACATCCACACATCCACACATCCATACATCTATACATCCAAACAAACTTTCGCCTTTATAATATTAGTAGGATATAATTGGAATCTCGGAATCGGCTCCAACGATTTTCATGAAATTTAGTATATGGGGGGTTTCGTAGGCGATAAATCGATCTAGCTAGGAATCATTTTTAGAAAATGTCATTTTAATCGTGTTTTATCGAACACCGAGCAAAGCTCGGTCAAATAGCTAAATTTCATGAAAATCGTTGGAGCCGATTCCGAGATTCCAATTATATAAATACAAGAATTGCTCGTTTAAATATATAAGATTTATATTGTATTTCATTGAAATGTTTTATTTTTCCTTAAAGTGTCTACCATTAGTGCTTTTACCTTATATCCATACTAATATGTATTATAAATGCGAAAGTGTGTCTGTCTGTCTGTTACCTCTCTGATTTTGCTGAAATTTGGCATGGAGATACTTTGAGTCCCGGGAAAGGATATAGGATAGTTTTTATCTCGGAAAAATATACGGTTCCCGCGTGATAAACGTATTTTGGCGCAACGGAGTTGCGGGCGTCATCTAGTATTATAATAACTAGCTAAAAGCTGAGTTTCGTAACCTGGGCTCGCGTCGTTTTTCTTCGTAGTAACCGATTTATCGGTAGATCTCCCGATTTTAGCAAACAAATACCGATAAAACGATTTTAGGGTATAATCTCCCGATTTACTCAATCTTAGAACATTAAACTTAATTTATATTCATTTTGTAGTTTGTAACACCAAATTTAACATTTTTATTATTATTATTTTATTCCCCAAGTTAGGGTTATTCCCCAAGGGGCAAGGCATTAGATTGGCCTTTCAATAAACAAGCAAATTTAGGCTGTAATTCATACTCACTAAAGTTGAATATTATTGTAGGGGAATATATATTTTTAAATACGTCGATATGAATGCGACAGGTTTTAAATTTTCAATTTTCATTTTTCAATTTTTCATTTTCTAATCATTCGTCCGATACGCAACTTCCCATATTGTTATAACGCAAATCAAATGTCTAGTTCAGACCCAGACAGTGATTTTCCAACCACTAGTAGTGGTACGTTCGAAACAAAAAAAAAAGATATACTTACTACAAAAATATAAAAAAGAGTGGGAAACACACCCGGAGTTTGCTGGGTGGTTACAGGCAAGCAGTAATATTAAAGATGCAAACTACGCCTATTGTCTAAGCTGCAAGGAGGCTAATGATTAATAACTCTAACACGTGTTATAATTTGATTTATTTAGGCAGCAATCTCCCTATTTCTCCCGATTTTTAGTTCGTAGCAATCTCCCTATTTCTCACGATTTTTAGTTGGTAGCAACACCGATTTTATAAATGTCATTTCTGCAACACTGTCTTTAAGGCAGTTTGTTTATATTTTAATAGTAACGAAAGCTTGGCTGACCGATGATAACTCATCTACATATTAATAAAAATTACTATGTTAAAGCACAAACCAATAGGCGTGATAGTTTTTCCGTAAAGTGTTCCACAAAAGGTGCTCTGCGGGGCTAAAATGGTCGCTTTGAAGAATCATGATATGAATCATAATATGATTAATTTTTCTAAAATCGCAATATGCAATTCATTTTTGTACTGCTTTGTCATTTGTCAGTTTGACAATTCATTTGCTGAATTGATTGCGAGGAATTGCTAAATGTGACCATTTTAGCCCCGCAGGTTGAGATATATAATATAATTCTCTCTCTGATAATTTTCGAAGGAAGCACTTCTGGTATCCAAGGTTTAGGCAATGAGTAATGACAATGGCAGTGGCGCAGACGTAACCGCGGGGCACAACTACTACCGACCTACCGCACCGCTGTCGCTACAATGTAACAAATCACCTCAAAGTTTGTACACCGCGGGTCGCCAACAACAAGAGTGGTCTCTGTGATAAGACGGATGTGTCAGTCGTCAGCCATGTGGCGAGCGGTGGTTCTGCTCGCGGCCGTCTCTTGTGCCAGCGCCAGGGAGTTCACCTGTGAGTAATAAACTTTTAAAAATTACAGCAAATGATTTTATTGTGCTGCCGTTAAAGAATAATATATACGCAACTTTTTTTTAAATCGAAAAACTTACAGATCAGAACTAAAAGCGCGCTAAAGGCATTTTTGGGCTAAATTTCCGAGGAACTGCGAAGTGCGATATATAAATTTGGAAAATTTTGAAGACCCACATTAATTAAGTTCCAAAAAATACCTCAAATTGTTGCGAGTTCCCACTATTGTGACTTGCCCGATATTTTGATTTGCTTTTTTAACTCGGTTTCTTCTGTTGGTATATAGGCCTGGAGATACTGACACAAAATTCTTGGTCATTTGTACCAGTATGGCGGTTTTACAGGGGTATAATTACGTAAAGGCAAAAAGGCGTTAATCGAACGTATCGGATAAATAACGAGTGTCGAACTATTTGTTCCACAAAAATGCTTGTATTTTCAGATAGTCGAAAAAAAATAAGTAGGCGAAAGCGTAATGCCATACTTGTCGGGTGCGGCTTACAGCCCGCCACACCGACGCGAATACGTTAATTTTAATAAAAAAATGGAATCATTTGTACCAGGCTTTTTGCATAGCTATTCATCGTCGAGCCATTCACAAAAATCACCTTGCCATACTTTTCTGACAGCGCCCAATGGCCGCCATACCACTGCAAAGGTGTAATTTTTTTTTTCGCCACGTTCGATTAACGCCCACGCGTTTGGGCTGCCAGTGCGAGCGCTATGACCATCATTTTCCTTTTTGCCTTATATATGTATATAATATCTCCTGCCTTGTCACTATCCTCTAATTACTTTTTGCATAATTTATAAACCTTGAGGTCCCCAGCAATACGAATCCTCGCTATTTAAACACCCTCCATGACACAAAACAACGGAGAGCTGTTCGTAAAAAACCTGACACCTAAAACAAGGTATATTTCTATACAGGGTGTAACAAAAATAAGTGATAATACTTTAGGGTGTGTACGTGTTCATTGTAGAGAGTTCACTGTGAAAGTAGCAGTGCTGAAAGACCAAACATTTTTTTCACTTTTGTATGGGCAAGGGCCCGAGCGTCACGAGTTTTCCCATACAAAAGTGAAAAAAAAATTTGATCTTTCAGCGCTGCTACTTTCACAGTGAACTCTGTACAAGGAACATGTACACACCCTAAAGTATTATCACTTATTTTTGTTACACCCTGTATATGTACTTTAGAAATCAATAAATACGTAATTGTATATGAAAATTACGTAAAATATAATAATAATAATGCAGTTAAAAAATTACAAATCTATACATCTATACATACATGCATACATATAATAAAATTGGAGTGTCTGTTTGTAATATTGAAAGAACCGTTTTTAACTAGATGCATATGAATGTATATAGGTTGCAGACACCAAAACAACATTTTTTAAAATTTTTGTCTGTATGTCTGTCTGTTTGTTCCGGCTAATCTCTTAAATGGCTGGAGCGATTTTGACGGGACTTTTTTTGGCACATAGCTGATGTAGTAAGGCATAACTTAGGCTACTTTTTAACCGACTTCCGAAAAGGAGGAGGATATATTTCACTTTTTTTATATTGGTTCGCGGACAACTCCGTCGTTTGTAAATCGATTTCCAAAATTCTTTTGTTGCTGTATGAGATGTAGCCCGAATTTGGTAACATGATCACATAAGTGGTGATCTGATGATGCGATCCATGAGAAATCGACAGGACTCCTTAAAATTTATATGGAAACATATAGTGATTTTACGTTTTTCTGAAGGATTTTAAGCTTAAACTACCAAAAAATAAGAATTTGCGCCGAAGTACACCCTGGTTCCGAAGATGCATGTAGATAACTCTTGAATCCTTATAGATAAAAATGTTCGGCAATTTTGGCGTTGTTTCAACAACTAAAAGCATATTATTATGTCAATGTGTCAATAATACTACTGATTTTCAAAACTCTTTTGCTGCTATCACGGACGTAAAAAAAATACGGACGTAACCTTCTCTAATCACGAGTGAAGCCTAGTTATGGCCGCCCGTGTAGGACGTGTGCGTGATATGAGGGTTGCCATGTAAATCATAAACTTCCCTACTTTTAAATTTTGTAAACTCAGACAAGTTAAATGTATTTTTTATACTTAAACATATTTTTATGTTTTTTTCGTTTCAGAAATGTAAGCGGTTGTTAAAGATGTCATAATGAAAATATTATTTTTATGACACTATAGATAGAAAAAAAACACATATTACGTACAGAGAAGTATATTATTTACATAACATTATTAGTAATAATGATTATGTACAAACATTTACAATAATAAACTTATTACTAGCTATTTGACCGAGCCTTGCTCGGTATTCGATAAAACACGAATAAAATGACATTTTCTAAAAATAATTCCTAGCTAGACAGATTTATCGCCCCCGAAACCTATATAAGAAACCTGTATACGAAAAGATATAAGATACTTAAGTCCCGTAACCCGTTTCATCAAACAATCAAGTAATGTTAAATAAATAATGGCTTGTTAAATCAGTTAACGGCCTGTTAGAGCTATCGAGAGTTCTACCATGCGCTAACGTCAAATCAAATCACCTAACATGGTGTTAAATTTATTCCTGGTCTAGAGGTCCATTCAATATTTTCATTCCTACTAGGTCTCAATGACGCTCGGGTGACTACACCAATAGCACCTTCCCTCCCCTACTACTGAAGGAAATCTAAGACAACAATTTTATCTATGGACGCTTCACACCACGTCAGTTTGACCCCGTGCTAAGTACCTGAAGGACTTGTGTTACGGGTACCAGACAACGGAAATATATTTAATACTGATAAACTATAGATATATTTAAGATTTTTATTATATGATACACATATTTAATACACACCCATGGCCCAGGAACTTTGAATTTTGTTACACCTAAAAATATGTATAAAAAATAAATACACTCTTATTTCAATAAAAAAAACACTTATTAAATATAAAAAAATATTATAAAGTTATTAAGTAAAATATGTCCATTTTCGGTAATTCTATAATACAAACTCTCAAAAAAACAATAATTTGTATTAGATTTCGTTTACTGTCTACACCCCTATTATTGTATTCCTGCCTAATTACTGGTCAATAGTATGCTAAATACTTACATGACACTAATAAAAGACAATAAAATTAATTATTTGATTATTTGAAAATAATTTAAAATTTTCCCCGGTTTGGGGAAAATTTCCCCACTTTGTTATGGACATTACTGACCTGTTGAAGTTGAATTAATATTTACATTATTTTATCAAAATACTTTAAAAATATGTTATCTTACCTATGAAATATTATTCCTTGATGTTTTTTGTGTAAGGTTGTATTGTTCTTGCACCATTTTACAACACAAGATGGCATATTTATTTTTATTTATGAATGACAAAGATGTGTCACCGCGATGCAGTCTAATTGCGTAATGGCGGTACGATCGGCTTATTACAGTGCGAGTGTTTGTGCAAGATGTGTACATATGATCGCCTGGGCTTATTAAGGGTGCTTCACTCATTTCTTAATGGCGATCCGTCCGTACTTTTTTTACGTCTGTGGCTGCTATTTAGTGTTTACTGTTTATACAGTGTGTCACAAACTTAAAAAGTATGTGATTCGATATAACCTAAAATTGCATTATCAGTCAAGCACAGACGTAAAAAAAGTACGGACGGATCGCCATTAAGAAATGAGTGAAGCACCCTTAATAAGCCCAGGCGATCATATGTACACATCTTGCACAAACACTCGCACTGTAATAAGCCGATCGTACCGCCATTACGCAATTAGACTGCATCGCGGTGACACATCTTTGTCATTCATAAATAAAAATAAATATGCCATCTTGTGTTGTAAAATGGTGCAAGAACAATACAACCTTACACAAAAAACATCAAGGAATAATATTTCATAGGTAAGATAACATATTTTTAAAGTATTTTGATAAAATAATGTAAATATTAATTCAACTTCAACAGGTCAGTAATGTCCATAACAAAGTGGGGAAATTTTCCCCAAACCGGGGAAAATTTTAAATTATTTTCAAATAATCAAATAATTAATTTTATTGTCTTTTATTAGTGTCATGTAAGTATTTAGCATACTATTGACCAGTAATTAGGCAGGAATACAATAATAGGGGTGTAGACAGTAAACGAAATCTAATACAAATTATTGTTTTTTTGAGAGTTTGTATTATAGAATTACCGAAAATGGACATATTTTACTTAATAACTTTATAATATTTTTTTATATTTAATAAGTGTTTTTTTTATTGAAATAAGAGTGTATTTATTTTTTATACATATTTTTAGGTGTAACAAAATTCAAAGTTCCTGGGTCATGGGTGTGTATTAAATATGTGTATCATATAATAAAAATCTTAAATATATCTATAGTTTATCAGTATTAAATATATTTCCGTTGTCTGGTACCCGTAACACAAGTCCTTCAGGTACTTAGCACGGGGTCAAACTGACGTGGTGTGAAGCGTCCATAGATAAAATTGTTGTCTTAGATTTCCTTCAGTAGTAGGGGAGGGAAGGTGCTATTGGTGTAGTCACCCGAGCGTCATTGAGACCTAGTAGGAATGAAAATATTGAATGGACCTCTAGACCAGGAATAAATTTAACACCATGTTAGGTGATTTGATTTGACGTTAGCGCATGGTAGAACTCTCGATAGCTCTAACAGGCCGTTAACTGATTTAACAAGCCATTATTTATTTAACATTACTTGATTGTTTGATGAAACGGGTTACGGGACTTAAGTATCTTATATCTTTTCGTATACAGGTTTCTTATATAGGTTTCGGGGGCGATAAATCTGTCTAGCTAGGAATTATTTTTAGAAAATGTCATTTTATTCGTGTTTTATCGAATACCGAGCAAGGCTCGGTCAAATAGCTAGTAATAAGTTTATTATTGTAAATGTTTGTACATAATCATTATTACTAATAATGTTATGTAAATAATATACTTCTCTGTACGTAATATGTGTTTTTTTTCTATCTATAGTGTCATAAAAATAATATTTTCATTATGACATCTTTAACAACCGCTTACATTTCTGAAACGAAAAAAACATAAAAATATGTTTAAGTATAAAAAATACATTTAACTTGTCTGAGTTTACAAAATTTAAAAGTAGGGAAGTTTATGATTTACATGGCAACCCTCATATCACGCACACGTCCTACACGGGCGGCCATAACTAGGCTTCACTCGTGATTAGAGAAGGTTACGTCCGTATTTTTTTTACGTCCGTGCAGTCAAGTCAATTTTATTTAAGTTGTAGTAAGTAATTTTATAAAGATATTAATTGAGTACCTATCGTTTTAGTGTTGATGAATGATGGACCACCATGTTCTCAAAAACCCGACGACAAAACTTGCAGTGATATTTTCATAGAATACCTATTTTATTTAAATCCAAAGTATCAGTGTTTTAGTAAATTTATAGACTCCGATTTTCTTACAGAGTATTAATATTGTAAAAAATAAATAAAAACAATATTTTTAAAAACATTACATTTATTTTTTTCAAGTATAAAGTATTGCTCGTATTTTTGTTACTGATTAAAGCAGCAATATGTTTGCACTTGCCGCTCTGGTTATAAACGCAGCTGCATTTTACTCCAGAAACAACCGATGATTATTATCTATCTGTAAGAATGAATAAAAATGTTTAGACTACCTTTATCTAAATGCTTAGTTACGTTTTTGGTTGGTTCATTACTTACGTTTGAACTTGTTTTATAGGGTGCTAAAGTCACCGATGTTCAACGAATTATATTGGCTCGTATTAAATCCCTTACATGTCCTGCTAACACCAATTTATTTCCTTTTAGCATAGATTGGGCCTTGAAACTTATTGAGTGTTTTATACTTTCAAAACCAGTTTTTTATGATTAAGTATATTCATTTTCCACAAGTAGTTTTTAACTAAATCTAACCCAAATACCATTAATTATTGTTCTAAATATATTTTATTTGCTATAATATTTACAAAATAAACAAACTCTTGTTGTTTATTTTTTGACACAATATGCCCCTAAAACTTCGTTTGAAATATGTCACTACTGACGTGCACGTTCCGACTGGTACTGACTTCAAATTATGAAGATTGAGAACAGAAATACTAAGTACCTACAGAATATGAATTAATTAATACTTTTTAGTTCATTTAAGAAAATTACTATTGTCTTTACCTTGGAAGTCGGTTTCAATTTTTGTTTAAAAATAATAATTTTACTCTTATTCGTTATCCCTAAGATTTTCTATAAGTACAGTATTGGCGTTACTATTTGGGTAAGGAAGGGGAAAATTTATCCCTTTTTTATTTTCTTTATTTATCACATTTTGCTGCCGCGGACGAAGTCGCGGGCAACAGCTAGTAAGTATAAAATATTAGTAAAAACAATTTTTTTTGTAGTTTCCGGTTATTCGCTAGTCGTTAAAATACCTGTACAGCAATAGCAAAAACATTGAATAAATTAATATAAAACAAGGCAAATCATCATGGAAAATTACAACAATAATACCTATCTTATTATGGTTTAGGAAATGTCAATACAACTTCTTTGGAGGCTGACTACTACACTGTTAACAACTCGAAAACGGTAAACATTTTTAGAACTTTTGCACAAAATCAATGATGAAAAACTCAAAGCAGATATGTTACTACCGCGCGCGTTGTGAAGATTCAAATACGGCCCAATTGGGCCGTCTATTGTTTAGTCTGCATCGAGCGCAGTCACGAACGTGCTGCGTCTTGTCTTACCTAAATAAATTAAAAATGACGTCGTGCCGCGTGCGTGTATCGAAAATGTACCAATTGTGACTCGAAAGTAAACAAAACATATGGAATCTCTTACCACATGTCTTGATTGCAATAAATACCTCGATTATTTACATTTTCAATTATTTTTTCGAACAATTGGAAAAAATCGAATTTTCGTCATAGCTCAGGCGAAGAAAGAGACAGCGATACGATTCGACGTTTAAAAATAGAACTGTCTCTTTTATGTAAATGGTTTTTCGTATCTTTTGTTTCACTTATCTGTCAAATTTGTCAATGTTTGCAATTTTGAATTTGAAAATTGTTCGGAAGAGATTTAAGCCGGAAAATAGTATGGACGTAATATATCTGCATAAGTAGAATATCATTGCACAAAATATTTTCTTTCTCTTAAAAAGCTTAGGCACGATTTTAATGAAAAAAAGATTTTCCAACACTTCACATGTACCGCCATATATTTTTAAATACAAAATTATACTAACTTTACTTGTACCTACACAAGTAATGTTTTATGATCAAACAAATATTTTAATAAAGCAAGAGGACGGACCATAAAGTTAATAATACCTCAGAGCAGAACTATAATAGTTTCTATTGTTACTACGAAAAAGCTTATTTTACTGAAATATTTTGATTCACTAATAAAATGACTACAGTTTCAGCAAAAGTGTAAATCCCACCAAAAACATTTTCATGTAAAAATGTTGCCAAAACCAACTAATATAATATATTATGTACCAAAACGAGAACATAAAGTTCGTGGTGTCAAAAAGTAGTGAAATCTCGTGTAGAGCCAAGTTTCTAACCTTACACACAGCCCTAAATCTAAAAACCTTAATTTTAAACTTAATTCGCGGCAAAATACTTGATAATATAATATTGTGTCAGCCGCACGAGGAGAATCTAAAAACTCTACACATTAGTCAAAATCGATGGCCTGGACATTTTGTTACGGTAAAATATATAAAAGTTATTAAGTACTACCATGCACCCAGATTAAAAAATTAAATGGGCTACATTCAGCGGGGCTAAAATGGTCGCTTTGAAGAATCATGATATGAATCATAATATGATTCATTTTTCTAAAATCGCAAAATGCAACTCTGCTTGCAATTCATTTCTGTATTTTTGTACTGATTTGACATTTGTCAGTTTGACAGTTTTGACAATTCATTTGCTGAATTGATTGAGAGGAATTGTTTAATGTGACCATTTTAGCCCCGCAGAGCCGGACACTTGTGGTACACCTAATAATTAAAGAATTAGGAAAAAGAATTAGGGCCTGTTTCACCACTTTCTGATAAAGTGACTAATATCACTATTCACAACTTTTTTGACAGATTCTCCATACTTGATCTGTCAAGTTAATTGGTGGATAGCCTTATCAGGAAGTGGTGAAATAGGCCCTTAGACTTATTTCCATTTCCTTACGTCTAGGAGTTGCATTTTATCTCTATTTTTCTCACGTTTTTAAAACAGATGGTTTTTTGCTATTAGTACGTCTTGTATGGCCAAATTGAGGCAAGGTGCAACAAGGACATTCTTAGCAATTGAGTATCAGTCGTCCATTTTTAGCCGAAGAAATTTACAAGTTGCCAGAGCTATATCAGATCGATGACTATGACCGCTGTCTCTCCCGGCCCGGAGCTCTGTACTGTGTGGGCACGTTCCGTCTGACTGCGGACCGGCAGGCGCCGTCCTACCGCTACTACCGCATGATCGAGGTAATTATACATAATACAAGTTCTAAACTGCCGGAGCTGTATCAGATCGATGACTATGACCGCTGTCTCTCCCGGCCCGGAGCTCTGTACTGTGTGGGCACGTTCCGTCTGACTGCGGACCGGCAGGCGCCGTCCAACCGCTACTACCGCATGATCGAGGTAATTATACATAATACAAGTTCTAAACTGCCGGAGCTGTATCAGATCGATGACTATGACCGCTGTCTCTCCCGGCCCGGAGCTCTGTACTGTGTGGGCACGTTCCGTCTGACTGCAGACCGGCAGGCGCCGTCCAACCGCTACTACCGCATGATCGAGGTAATTATACATAATACAAGTTCTAAACTGCCGGAGCTGTATCAGATCGATGACTATGACCGCTGTCTCTCCCGGCCCGGAGCTCTGTACTGTGTGGGCACGTTCCGTCTGACTGCGGACCGGCAGGCGCCGTCCTACCGCTACTACCGCATGATCGAGGTAATTATACATAATACAAGTTCTAAGCTGCCGGAGCTGTATCAGATCGATGACTATGACCGCTGTCTCTCCCGGCCCGAAGCTCTGTACTGTGCGGGCACGTTCCGTCTGACTGCGGACCGGCAGGCGCCGTCCTACCGCTACTACCACATGATCGAGATATTACAACTTTTTAAGATTTTTGTAATAAAATTCTTATATTTTTACAATGGACTGGACTCGGTTGTAGGAGTACTCGGCGGATCCCCTACACTTTAACCGTCGGCTGCTGCATCGCGGCTACTGCGTCTCCAGCCGGTGCTCTTCCACCGGATCCAACTCCTCAGAACTGTTCTTGAACTGCGTGCGGGAACATGAGAAGCAGCTGGGCATGGAAATTTCGCTCGAGACCCACAAGTGTGACGTCAATTCAGACCACTTGGAGCAGTCGAAGGAAAATTACGACGAGGTGTTGCTTTGGGTTGTTGGAGCTTTTCTGTGTCTCAATTTTCTTGGAACACTTTACGATACATTCGTAACCTCTGAGAAAAGTAAGTCAGTTGTTTTCAAATTTATTGCGATTTCCCCCGTTAATTGGCCACCTGAACTTGGTAACTCCTATAAATTAAAAAAATTAACATTCTAAGAGTTAAATTCCTTAAAATTTTTCGAAACAACATATCAAAACGACTATAAACAAGTAGTTTCGTGATTTCTTATTTAAAACTAACCGAAATTTCTGATCCGTCATAATATTATAATTTACCAAACATTGGCAATCAAAATATTAGATTTAAATTCTTATTTTTTATACTTTCCCCTTTTTCAGAGAACAAATTTCTCTTGGCTTGGTCTTTGCCGTATAATTGGGATCGGCTAACCAGATCACATGCTGTTGAGAAAGATGGCTCGTCCTCACCGCTACTACTTATTCAAGGAACGAGGTAGACTTCTTTCGGTTTATTTGCTTCTTTTGAATTTATTATTAAACATAATTACTGATACAATTTTATAATTTCAGGTTACTCATAAACGTCATTATTATTAGCGGCCATGTACTAACAATAACACACCACCTGTTTATCAACAATCCACATGATTTGGAAAAAGTGAGATGTTCAAATATTTTATGGTGATAACACCGCCAATAATGTAAAAGTGAAACCGTCTGTCTAGAAGCGCTGATCTAGACACGCGGTAGCGTGTCAAGCCAAGTTTAAGTATAACAGAACTGGCGAGCAGCACCGTGTGCAATATCACACGAACCAATTGCTGCCACTTTTGACCCCTTCATAATTCAGAAACTATTGCACATAAACGTTTCAAATTTGGCTCATATATTGAGACCTGCGAAATAAATATGAATTATGCTCTAAATTTCATAAAAGATTTCGAACCGTTATTAAGATCATATTAATGTCCGAAAATCTACATTTTTATCACTGACTGACCTATAGATCAAAATTCTAACCCACTTCCAGATGACCTAGAATGATGAAATTTGGAATCCAGCTGGGTAATTGTGTGTAAACAAAAAAATCGGTCAAATGCCAGTCGGAAAAAGCAAAAATTGAGTATTTTGTATCGAAACCCCCCTTCAATATTTCTTATATTTTACTTTTTGTGAATATTTCAAGTGCCTACCGGCTGCCATTATTGATAATGAGCAAAAATCACGTTTGTTGTCTGACTTATTTAAAGTGAAGTGAAGAAACTTTATAAAATTAATAGAGAGTCACTTTATGAAGTGTGTCTGTCTGACTGTCTGTCTGTTACCTCTTTGCGCCCAAACTGCTTTGTACTGGTATGTACAATACTGGCAAGTAATTTGGTATGGAGATATCGTTTGAGGCCCGGGAATAGACAAAGAATTGCGAGCGGAATCTGTCTGTCTGGCTGTCTATCAGCTGTCTATCTGTCTATCTGTCTATCTGTCTATCTGTCTATCTGTCTGTCTGTCTGTCTGTCTGTCTGTTTGTTATGTTCGTCCGTACGTCCGTCCGTCCGTCCGTCTGTCTCTCTGTCTAGGTTGACAGCCTCATAAGGTTGCGAGCGACTATAGTCAAATATTATGTAAGTTTGAACTGGGAGGATTTGGGTGTCTCAACTGGCTAGGATTTTTTTTTTTACTAACGACTTCCGTTATGGGCAGTCTTGAATTGTCAGCGTAAAAACGGTCATCTTGTAATTTTGGCGAAAATATTTAAAATTATATTATATAATTACAAACGGCCTACATTAAGCTTTACAGATCAACTAAAAATATTGTGTTCATGTTTTATGATAAACTACAGTTAGAATCTTAAAAACGCTCTCCTGAAAACCACTACTTTTGACATATCGCTTTATACGAAGGGACCATCGATTTATAGGAACCAAATAACATTATGAATAAAATATAAAAAAAGTCTATTTCTTTGCTTTATTGAATATCTTAGATAATTTGAGATCTTAAAGTAGATTAGATTTAACTTGGCCATTTTTCATTAAGTACATCAGTCATTTCATAAAGTAATTTCTGATAAAAACTATATGCAATAATGATAATCTATATTACATAGATTATCATTATTGCATATCAGTATTGCATGGTTTATTATAACGGTTTTAAACATAATTTCAGGTGTACAAAATGCCTATAATGATGATTTTAAGAAACGGATCCAATTTCGTGCAAATGTTTGTGATGATATCAAACTTTCTGTTCACCTACAGCTTGATTCAGATATCGAAACAAAGAAAAATAGGGTTCCTACAATTACCAATATTTGTGGCACATAGAATAATTCGGTAAGTAAAATAAAAAAATCGTTAAAATATGACTAGTAATCCGCGCATCATGCAAAGCTGACTTATTGAAGGGCCCTAAGGAATTTGTCTGTTTTCTAGAATATTGCCAATTCATCTTTTGGGGGTGGGGCTAGCAGCGACGTGGTGGCGCTACACCGGCGACGGGCCGCTGTGGCCGAACCTGGTGCTCCACGAGAGCGACGTCTGCCGCCGCAAGTTCCTCTGGCATGCGCTCTTCCTGCACAACCTCGTCGACAATGACGACCACTGCTTGCCGCAGACCTGGTACTTTGATTCAAAGCAATTTGATACTTAATGAGTATTTATTTACCTGCTTTAGAAAACAAATTTAGTAATCTGAAAATTCAGAGTGGATTAAGCTAACTTAAGTTTATAGATAAAAATAGCTTCTTTACAAAAACGGCCGCCAAGCTGACCATGACAAGTTTCAAAGACGTTATGTAAATTAAATTTACCGAATCAAGTCTTTTAAAAAAATATATTTAACACAATTTCCTTATTCAGAATAAGGAAATTCAGCATATCATGGTCGCACGTCGAGCAGATACTTAACTTGTGTAACTTTATTCAAAATTTATAAAATAGATACTTAATACATACAATGTATGCCTTGCTATTAGCGTTGAATTCCCACAACACTATTCGTCGAATAAAAATACGCCTTTGATTGCAGAGGCTACTCTCTCATTCCAGGTTTTTGGCTATGGACATGCAGATGTTGATCGTAGCCAGCCTGGTGCTGATCACGCTGATGAAAACCGGACGAAAACCTTTACCGATTTTGTCCGGTCTGTTTGTTCTGTGCGTTATTATGAACGGATGTCTGGCATACTATTTAGGTTGGAAACCCCCCCTACATATAGTGAACCCAGAGTAAGTGTAATGAATAAAGTAGATAATAAAATTAAGATCTACCGTGAGTTTACCGGAAGTTTCAAGTGAGAACGTAACATCTCAAAGATGCGCTGAAAACATTGGCTTGACAATAGTTACAATAATTGGTTTAGATCAAAACTGAAATAATTGAAATAATTGTAGATTAAAAGTTCTTATTTTTCCTGATGGCTTGATGAGGGAAATCCATTCCAATCCAAGTTTTATTTCGATGATTTTTCAGAAGTTTACGAATTTTCTTCCGTGGTTCGAGAACGCTGCGAAACTTCTACATTTCGCCGTGGGGCAGCCTCCCCGCCTGCTTACTCGGGATCATGACGGGATACGTTTACGAAGGAATACGGGAGGGCAGACTGAACTTCAGTAACAACACGGTAAAGAATCCTCGTTTGTTAATGTTTGATAAAATCAGTTAAGTACTCAAATTTTGGGCACATGATTAATTATTGCTGTAGAGAAGTTTTAAAATCAAAGAAGTAAACCTGATTACAGCCATTCATTGTACTATCAGAGGTTCATAGGCAGATGGAGGAACTGTGTAATTTGGTCGCGTTTTGTCAAACCCAGCCGACAGATGACGATGAGTTGAGATAATTCGACCAAATGACGTAGGTCTGTCAACTAACTATGAATCAATTTCTTCGACAGACCGTCAAAGAGGTGAAAACTCCGGAATGTTTCCGGAACTTTGATAGTTTTCGGGAAAGTTTCAGGAAGTTTACTCGAAAACTTCCAAATTTGGAAGTTTTTAAAACTGTCATTTATCTTATAAAGACAGTTGTGACATTTAGTTTTAAACGCAAATGACACTAAAATTAGCTCCCTAGTACCTACTTATATAGTTTTGATAAAATTTTACATACCTACTTTAGGCAAATTATAGGTATGGATATGAAAGCAGATTTGTCCAAGTTTTAATACAGTCGCATGATTCAAATAGTTATTATACTTACATATTTATTTTAGATAACATTATTCTCAAACATAATATTATATTGCTCAGGATTGACTTTTTCGATTATTTATATTATTTTTCTTTGAAACCGTGTATAAAATAGTATTTTTTTTATAAAAACTAGAATATTTTCTAATAGTAATACAGAAACCTTAGTTATTTAGTTTGCAAATAAAATCTTTGAATCTAAAATCTTTGAAACCTCATTAAAATATGGTATAATATACGAGCAAATTTTTTTAAAGTAAGATTACGTACCTATAGGGGCTATTTAGGGGCGAATTAACGGTTAAACTTCTTTCTAAAGTGAATCAGCTGATTTAATCTAATCTGTAATTTTTTATTGCCACCACGCTTATTCCTACAATTATTATTATTACTCGTGACGAGTCGAGGGTCGTTGTATAGAACAATAGAACAAATTAGTGACACTTCCAAGGAATGACGAGTAAATCTTGTATGGAAAGAAACATTTTTAGTTTTTTTCCTGAGGTACTTAATTTTTTAGATTTTAGGTAAGTACAGTCATGCGTGGTAAGTTTTAATTCACAAATATTTTGTCATAATATATTTTGAAAATACATAAATTTTATTCGTTACTAGCTGTCCCGGCAAACGTTGTTTTGCCATATAAATAATTTTTGGTATGAAAAATAGATGTTGGCCGATTCTTAGACCTACTCAATATGCTCACAAAATTTCATGAGAATCGGTCAAGCCGTTTCGGAGGAGTATGGCAACGAAAACTGTGACACGAGAATTTTATATATTAGATATAATATGTTTTATACGTTTCAAAGAATATAATAAAATAATATAAAAAATCGAAAATTGTAAAGCAAAGTCATCCATACTAATCTTGAAAAACTGATTGGTACCTAACTGGCAAGATTGAGGGAAAAAGACCACGAGTTGCAGTCCCATGCGTTGGTCCGATCAAATCCGCACCACACTCGAGTCCACCCTCTACGACGCTCTTCGAGTGGCCGAGGATAGAAACAGCTGGCGTAAGACCATTAGAAGGAAGGTCATGGAAGGGGGAGGTCACGACCCTTAGACATGATTAACACGACTGGAGGAGGATACTAATATTATAAATACGAAAGTGTGTCTGTCTGTCTGTCTGTTACCTCTTTACGCTCAAACCGCTAAACTGATTTTGCTGAAATTTGGCATGGACATAGGACTTTTTGTCCCAGAAACATGTACGGTTCCCACGCGATAAACGAGTTTTGGCGCAGCGGAGTTGCGGCCGTCATCTAGTTTAAGATAAATATTTATCACAACTATCTCAATCGTGCGACTGAATAACTTGGAGATACCAGGCTGTCACAGACAGAGCAGTTAATGTAAAGATATACGTGTGTAACAAAAATAAGTGATAATACTTTAGGGTGTGTTCCTTGTAGAGAGTTCACTGTGAAAGTAGCAGCTCTGAAAGACGAAAATTTTTTTTTCACTTTTGTATGGACAAGGGCCCGAGCATCACGAGTTTCCCCGTACAAAAGTGAAAAAAATTTTTGGTCTTTCAGCGCTGCGACTTTCACAGTGAACTCTCTACAAGGAACACGTACACACCCTAAAGTATTATCACTTATTTTTGTTACACCCTGTATATTATAGCACGATACATCTCGATAAGTACATCTTTCTATAGAAATCGTCAGGAGACCACACACAACAGCTATAATGTATAATATATTTTTACATCTTCGTATCTTTAATCAAAACTATAAAAAGTACCTAATTTTAATGTTATTTGCATTTAAAAATAAACGTCACAAACTCGCAACTGTCTTTATGAGATAAATTGTCAGTTGTCAAAACTTCCTTTGGAAGTTTTCAGGAAGTATTCCTTATGCTAAGTAGTCACATACGGTTTTGCTCGATAGTTTTACTCCAAATCGAGCAATAACCACCGTGAGGACCGCAAATCTGATAGCTCGAAGGCTCGCTTCGGGCCGGCTCTGATGGAATTAAATAAGTATGTCAAATATGTCATTTCCTTCGATTCGGAGTAAAACTATCGAGCAACACCATAGACTTATTTATATACTGGCATTATATTAAGTTTATGAGCAAAACTGTATGTGAGTACTTAGCATTAGAAAAGGAAACATTCCGGAGAATTTTCACCATGGTACATACTGTATAGTGTATAGTCCTTGCCACAAGTATAGACACACGATTTGAAAGATTTTTTTTTCATTTAATTTATAGTCACGTGACTTTCCTAGTGGTTTGTACAATAAACACGAACACTTTTCCAGCTGTTCATGTGGTTCTCTCACATGTCGCTGCCGCTGGCGTTCTCATGGGTGTTGGCGGGCAGCTGGGTGTTCCAGCAGCAGGCGCCGCTGTTCAGCGCCCTCTACCTCGCGGTGGAGAGGCCCGTCCTCTGCGCTCTGCTCTGCGTCCTCTTCATTGGAATGGTCACCAGTGCTGATAGTAAGTTCTTCTTTGTAGCATTTCAATGTCATATGGCTGTATGTATTTTTTTATGTATGTTCAACGATTACTCAGCCGTTTATTATCCGATTTTCCAAATTATTTTTGCCTTGTATAGGGTTTAGCTCGAATTTGGTACCGTGTTCACAAAAGTGGTGATTTGTAATGTGATCCATGAAGAATCGAGGGAACTCCTTAAAATTTGTATGGAAACATATAGTGATTTCGATTTTTTTTAAGCATTCGAGGTAAATGCTAACAAAACGTAAGATTTTGCACCAGGTTAAGCCGTTAACAAAAGATCACTCGAGTCATACAAATGCTAGGGACCGGTAGATGTCCGAATTCGTACACAAATTCACCCTCCTATTGGTGGATATGTAGCAAAGAATAGTTGTCAAATAAATAAATTCAAAAGAACAAATATTCGTGCTTGTGTTTCGTTTACGATATAATTCCCTACTTATAAGTTAATGTGTTTAAAAGAAACTATTTATAATTTCGTTAAATTACAGTAGCTTGTACAAATGTGAATTCTGTGGAGAAGCTGAATTATGCCCGGCTTCTGAGGAACTTTTAACGGCAGTTTATCTATTCGTTAGCTAGTTAGTCAGCTATTAGTTCGATAAACTAAGAAAGTACGTTTCTGAACATCGCAATGTAAGATAAACTCCGTTTAAGCGCAGGTTAACTTAACTGGCTAATGTGTGCCGTTTGTCGATTTCATAACGTTATTTGACGTTTTGCTACAAGCAAATTACATAAACTTTTAGGTTTTAGCTTATTATAAAATTGTCAGTTAAAATATTAAAATTAACATTATGAATACGAGCAGCTTATCAGAGTCTGATTAGGAAGTATTGGAGTTCATTTCTAATATTTGAGTACTTACCTAGAAACTTACGGCTGTTTTCAATAACGTATCTACTGCAGTTAAATAATAAAAGTTATAAAGTTATAACCGTAAAAAATAGTTCAAAAGTACTTAAACATAGGTACTTATATTTTTTGTTTCTTTTAACGAGTAGATACTCGAGTTTTTTTTATTAAATTCGGTAATGTAATTTTTGCTGACGCGATTTGCAAGTGGTAAGACCCAAAAAAGTGCATTGTTTGGCCTAAACAAAGCAACTAAACTAACAAAATGAAAGAGCAGGCAGTCTTGTCTTTACAAAGTACAAACAGATGTTGATTTGGTTCTCCGTTAGAAATATTATTGTGTTCTGTGATGTGGACTGTGGTTGTATGAAAACTACATAATATGTACTAGAGGTAAGTAAATGATTTGCAAATTTTGCAAATTGCAGCATTTTTATTCAGTGTGCATCTCATGAAAATTGAATATCGAATTTAAATAGCCAATTTAATACTAATACAATGCTTATTTAATTATTTACCCCTAAATAAAATAATTGTAGTATTCGCTTATTCGTAAATATTCGTATTCGTAAATAAAACTAGTAATAATCCTAATTTAAAAATAGCAAATTTTAAAAGACCCATCTAACGGCAAATTATGGTACTGCCTAAACTCCGGTTTCGCCAACTGAAACCGCGGTATCGCCAACTGAAACCGCGGTATCGCCGGGGGCCTCACAAGTCACAGCTGAATGTCTGGACTGGCAAAACCGGTTCCGTCGTTGAGCGAAAACCGAACGTATTGCGCAGTGAATTGAGCACACATTCGTCGGGAGTTATTGGACGCGTAATAACTATGGCTGAAATGGCAAGTCGAGGAGAATGGAAGGATTGTGAAAAGAAAAATGAATGGATAACTGTTAGACAAAAGAAATATAGGTATAGGAATCGATTTGCTGGAGAAAAAGGCACCTGTACAGAGTCAGAAAAATTTAGAGCCGCTGATATTTTAGTGCCGTTGTTTATAAACAACCTCCATAAAGGGACCCGGGAGGAAGATATACATACATATTTCATACATAGAAAATCAAACAAAGGTTAATGTCTCACTTTTTAAGATCAAGACAAAACAACCTAGGGAGTATGATTCTTATAAAGTTTTAGTGCCTAAACATAAGCGTAATGTTTTTATGGAGACGAACATATGGCCCGACGGAATATCTTTTCGCAGATTTATTGAATTCCGACATAGGAAAATTGAAGAGGGGGTGAATAAATCGTAATATGGATAGTCAGAATACTTCATTTATAACTTTTAACTGTAAAAATATTAAGAGGTCCTTGAATTGTGTATCAATTCTAAGTCAAACAGTGGATATTATTGCTTTACAAGAAACCTGGCTGCTGCCTCAGGAAATGTCGGAACTGAGCCGAGTTAATACACAATTTAGCTACTATGGAAAATCAGCTGTTGACACATCGCAAGGCATATTGCGAGGGCGACCGTACGGCGGTGTGGCTCTGCTGTGGAATAAAAGGAAGTTTAGCTGTGTATCTGTGATAAAATGTGAAAGTGATGTAGCTACACCTGTATAGCAACACCCAGTAGTCCGAACCACGGTATGCCAGGTATACCTCGGTGCAAAATTTTACTTGTTGGTAGCATATGCTTAGAATACTTCTCACGAAACCGAAGTCACCACATATTTCCCTATAAATTTTGAGGAGTTCCCTCGATTACTTATGGATCCTACATCAGATCACCACTTTTGTGAATATAATACCAAATTGGGATGATACCCTATATACCAAAAGAAAAATTTTGAAAATCGGTTAACAAACGGCGGAGTTATCGTTGAACATAAGAAAACGAACATAACACCTCCCCCATTTTGAAAGTCGGTCAAAATTGTAGCCTATGTGTTATTCTGATGTATAAGCTATATTATTGTAAAGTTTCATTAAGATCCGTTCAGTAGTTTTTGCGTGAAAGAGTAACAAACATCCATACATCCATACATCTATACATCCAAACTTTCGCCTTTATAATGTTAGTAGGATTAGTACGAGTAGGATAGCTGAGTGTGCGGTCACGCGAAAATTAGTACAGAAAATCTAATATAGTAATATGCCTAGCTATAAAAATATTAATATATATTATAGCTAAGCCTGTGACGGGCTTTACGTTCCACATGCTTGTTTATGATTATCAGTTATGTTTAAAACTATAAACTATCAACACAAATTATAACAATAATTAGAGCCTATGTTATATTATATTTACCAAGCATCAAGTAGGTACATGTTATTCTGGTTATAAATTATCAGTATTATTATGATAATGGCCTCATAATGAATTCAAGATTCAACTAATAAATAAAAACCCGCCAAGTGCGAGTTGGACTTGCCCATGAAGGGTTCCGCAGCACCAATGAAATTAAAAGGTTTTTAATTTATCTGGGGGCACGGCAGTGCCCCCGCCAAGTCGAGCAGAAAAGCGGCACGGCCGTACCATCCATTTCTCGAACCAATTCAGGCTCTTTTTGACCCCCTATAACTTCATTGTGGATAAACCAACAAGCCTGAATTTTCAGTTGCTAAACAAGCATTGTATAAACACGGTATATTTAATTTTATTAAATTTGAACGAGTGGTTTAAGAGCTGTAACTTGTTAAAGTTTCTTAATTTTGTCACTGACTGACTGACTGACCGATCACCAAAAGTCTAAGGCACTTCTAGCTGACATAGAACCTTCAAATTTAGAATATAATTAGTGTTTAGTGACTAAATCAAGGAAAAATTCAAATATTTCAAAATTTCTGTCTAGTTTTCTATTACGAGTGTGATGACGTCACATCAAAATCGGAAGTACCGTAAAAGCGTTTTCGTCAGTACAAATCCTATTTTCATAAAATCATCTTTTCAAATCGACTTTATTTATCAATCATAAGCTTTTATTTGATGATAAGGGTGAAATACGGTTTCCTAGGCCAAGTCCTACTAGAAATATGCATTTGTTCAATGAAATTTAATATCTAAGGTCAAGTAGCCTATTCAAGGTTAGCTGTGATCGGTCGGATGAGTTTGACTTAACGCGACCAAATTACTTAGGTCCGCCATCTGCCTAGGAATCAACTTCTCTGATAGTACCTATGGGTCCCCATATTTTTAATAATTTTTCCATTTTTGTATCAAAGCCTTAATGCGGTTCACAGACTACATCTACTTACCAAGTTTCAGTAGTATAGCTCTTATAGTTTCGGAGAAAAGTGGCTGTAACATACGGACGGACAGACATACAGACATCACGAATCTATAAGGGTTCCGTTTTTCCCATTTGGCTACGGAACCCTAAAAACCGGCGAAGTTCATTGTATTCATATTTTAACCATCGGGTTTATTCCCGAACCGGTGATATAGGCACCTGTAGTGCTAGCACGGCGACCAGCGGAAATGCGAAAGTATGGACAAACTGTGGAAATAAACCTAAGGTTAATTCAATTAAAATGCCACTTTATGACAGACTATAGTCACAAACTGTGGAGATAGACTTAAGGTGCCGTTCCGATCTTTTTTAGTTCCGAATAATTCAATTAAAAAGCCACTTTATGACAGACTATAGGTCTAAAAATTCAAATAATATCCTACATTATGACATATACTATAGTGTGTCATAAAGTGGCATTTTAATTGAATTTTTCGGAACGAAAAAAGATCGGAACGGCACCTTAGGTTTATTTCCACAGTTTGTCCATACTTTCGTATTTCCACTGGTCGCCGTGCTACCGCTACTGGTAGACTTTATAAAACGATTTTTATGTATTTACTTTAAATTTTTAACAAAATTTTCGTGAAAGGTGTATTTTTCAAGTTATAACTTATGCGGTATGCCACTTCTACTAGTCAGTTATCTTATGGAAGCTCGTGACATGAACTACTATCATTCTGCAGTTTATTTTTTCAATACTGTATGCAAAACCAAAAATAAATATTTTGTTTGTTCGATGTTTCAGATATACTAAGACGCGTTCTGTCTTGGCGCGGAGCTCACGTGCTGGCCCGCCTATCACTGCCCGTGCTGATGGTGCACTGGTGCATCATCAAGGTCATCGTGGGCTCCACGAGGACCCTCACCGACTTTACCCTCCTCAATACTGTGAGTATACTCTGGTGACGCCTATGCATAAGGACGACTTCTTTGGATGGCACCGCCTGAAAGATGGATAGATCTTCAGAATCTCTTAATCTTGAAAATTAAGGGACTCCTAATTCAGGCTTATCACAGCATTTCTGCTGGTAACGGGTTATCATATTAGATTCAAAAATAGATTTTGCCGCTGTAACATTAATAATCACTGTATCGATCTTTCAATAAGCCATATTACTGTTTTTATTTTGCAGGCGATAGAGACGTTGGCGACTTGTGTCTTCTCCTACTGCCTCGCTGTGCCCCTCACGCTCCTCGTGGAGATGCCGCTCATGAAGACCTTCACCTCCGTGCTGATGGACTGAGTCTGTCTCGGCCGATAGAGACGTGCGCGACGTGTTTCTTCTCCTACTGCCTCGCTGTGCCCCTCACGCTCCTCGTGGAGATGCCACTCATGAAGACCTTCACCTCCGTGCTGATGGACTGAGTCTGTCTCGGCCGATAGAGACGTGTGCGACGTGTTTCTTCTCCTACTGCCTCGCTGTGCCCCTCACGCTCCTCGTGGAGATGCCACTCATGAAGACCTTCACCTCCGTGCTGATGGACTGAGTCTGTCTCGGCCGATAGAGACGTGTGCGACGTGTTTCTTCTCCTACTGCCTCGCTGTGCCCCTCACGCTCCTCGTGGAGATGCCGCTCATGAAGACCTTCACCTCCGTGCTGATGGACTGAGTCTGTCTCGGCCGATAGAGACGTTCTTCTCCTACTGCATACCGAATACCTCCAGATATGACTCTCAGCTGTATGTAATGTTTGCTCAGCTTACAAAACCCGAATTGAAATTTAAAGTATAGGCAGTTAGGTTGTACAAAATACACACGGAAAACTATTTAAATAATTTATTTCAAATCTGTGTTTTTTTATTATTAAAAATATATTTTTAATAATAAAAAAATATATTTAGTTCTAGTACAAATATTAGGTACTAAATGTTAATCGTTCCGCTTGTCCCGGCTCCGGCTGGCCCCGCGGAGCTCGCGGTACAGGCGCTGCGTCGGCAGCTCCACCAGCAGCGCCAGCACCGCCGCCGCAGTATACGACATCGCCCACACTCCGAATGCGTTGAAGGTCTGATACAAAATGTACAATTTGATAGAAGCGATTTCTTGAAGCAAATTTTAAAAGTTTTTTCTAAGAAATTGCTTTATAGGCAGACTAGATGTCCTTTGCGGCTTCGCCCGCGTAAATTAGGAATTTTACGGAAACCGTACATTTTCTCATAAAAAATAGCTTATGTCCCTACTTGGTCTACTCTATATCTGTGCCAAATGTTGCCATAAAAATTGCTTAACAGTAGTTCGTAATTTCTAATATTTCCCCCGTTTTTCCCACATTTTCCTGCGTTTCTTCGGTCGTATTAGTCTTAGCCTATAGTCTTACTCGATAAATGAGCTATCTAACACTGAAATAAGTTTTTAAATCGGCCCTGTAGTTCCTGAGATTAACGCATTCAAGCAAACATACTCTTCAGGTTTATAATATTAGGTAGGTATAGATTTTTTAAATTATCTATAGCTTGACAAACTCGAGTCCTTATCTAAAAGACTATGAAAAGTACCAATAACAGGGTCATTATAATCATAACCACATGGGACAATGCATGGTATAATATGGTAGTGATGATGATGATGATGAATGTAATTTGCTTAATAGCATATGCTTTCCGTTCTTAAAACAACGCCGAAACTCCCAAACTTGTATCTATAAAGAATCAGGAGTTCTCTCAGCATCTTCCGAACCACGGTATACCTCGGTGCAAAATCTTACTTGTTGGTAGCATATTATGCTTAGAATACTTCTCACGGAACCGAAGTCACCACATGTTTCCCTATAAATTTTGAGGAGTTCCCTCGATTACTTATGGATCCTTCATCAGATCATCATACGTGGGAGAGCCAGGCTTCGGCTCGACCGGAGGAATACCACGTTCTCACAGAAAACCGGCGTGAAACAGCGCTTGCGCTGTGTTTCGCCGAGTGAGTGAGTTTACCGGAGGCCCAATCCCCTACCCTTTCCTACCTACCCTCCCCTATTCCCTTCCCTTCCCATGCCTACCCTCCCCTATTACCCTATTCCCTCTTCAAAGGCCGGCAACGCACCTGCAGCTCTTCTGATGCTGCGAGTGTCCATGGGCGACGGAAGTTGCTTTCCATCAGGTGACCCGTTTGCTCGTTTGCCCCCTTATTTCATATTAAAAAAAACACCACTTTTGTGAATATAATACCAAATTGGGATGATACCCTATATACCAAAAGAAAAATTAAAAAAAACGGTTAACAAACGGCGGAGTAATCGTTGAACATAAGAAAACGAACATAACACCCCCCCATTTTGAAAGTCGGTTAAAATTGTAGCCTATGTGTAATTATTCTGATGTTTATGCTATATTATTGTAAAGTTTCATTAAAATCCGTTCAGTAGTTTTTGCGCGAAAGAGTAACAAACATCTATACATCCAAACAAACTTTCGCCTTTATAATTAGTAGGATGGCAGACCTACGTCATTTGGTCGAGTTATGTCAATCCAATTGTCGCAAATCGCAATCTGTCGGTTGGGTTTGTTCTGTCGGCCGCGAGTCGCGAGTTCGCGACAGAATACCATACGGCCAAATACGTAAGTCTGCAATCTACCTATGAAACAACTTCTCTTATAGTACAACCATTACACTATTTACAAGGTCTTAAAAAAGTCCCAGTAAGTTTTGAGAGTTAGTACTGACAAAAGAGCCTTAATGTATGTTACTGCGATCATATACACGTACTTATACCTGTAGTGCTAGCACGGCGACCAGCGGAAATGCGAAAGTATGGACAAACTGTGGAAATAAACCTAAGGTGCCGTTCCGATCTTTTTTCGTTCCGAAAAATTCAATTAAAATGCCACTTTATGACAGACTATAGTCACAAACTGTGGAGATAAACTTAAGGTGCCGTTCCGATCTTTTTTAGTTCCGAATAATTCAATTAAAAAGCTACCTACTTTATGACAGACTATAGTTCTAAAAATTCAAATAATATCCTACATTATGACATATACTATAGTGTGTCATAAAGTGGCATTTTAATTGAATTTTTCGGAACGAAAAAAGATCGGAACGGCACCTTAGGTTTATTTCCACAGTTTGTCCATACTTTCGCATTTCCGCTGGTCGCCGTGCTACCGCTACTGGTCTATAAAATCTAATTTTGAGGATGTTACTCACTAGTTTAAACAGGTTGAGATGTTCTGGCCAGTCTTTGGCAGCCAGTTGGACCCTGGCAATGGGGAAGTGCACCAGCAGCACTGGCAATGACAACCGAGCCAGCACAGAGAATACACGGCTTGACAGGAACCGTCGGAACAGTGCTGGAATGAGTATACCTCTAATATTCATGGGAACAAATTATTATATAATAACTGTAATCAACAGCTAATAATTAGTAACCTCCTATTGATAAGTTATTTTAACGTTCTCGTTACTATATTTTGTCCTCATTGAGCTAAAAAGGGAAGTTAGAGTTTTTAAGAAAATATCTACCATCTAAACAAAAACAATCGCAATAATTGTACATAACATTTTGTATATCGTGGATGATGTAAAAAGAAAAAAAATAGGTACGCGAAATATATCTAGATTCTAACATCAAACGTGGAGCTACAAAAAAGGTTCATGTCAATAATGATGATTGGTTTTGGATTGGTTCGGTACAGCTTCTCAAGTAAAAATTTGAAACAACAATTGAGCTGTTTTACTTTTCCAGTCTTGTAACAGATGTAAAATGTACCATCGAATAAGTAAATTGATTCATAGGCAGTCGATGGGCCTATGTCACTGACCTCCATTATCTTGTTTAATGGAGGTCAGTGGCCTACGTCAATTCGTCAGATTATGTCAACTTAAGGTAAGTCATCATCTGTCGGCTAGGTTTGAAAAAAAGCGACCAAAATACGTAGGTTCCCCATCTGACTATGAATCAAGTTCTCTGATAGTACTTTGGTGGTTTTGATAGTAACTCACAGTCAGATTCCTGCAGTTGATCGATAATCAAAATAGCAGTGAGCAGACACATTACAGGCCCAACCAGCCCGGCCAGCAGAGCTGATCTAAGCCTGGTCGGCGGGCCCAAGGGGTGGATGCAGGGCCAAACTAAGATCCAGAGTACTATACTTGGTGCTGCCAACATTGCCACCCATCGGAACACCTAGGGTAAAATAAATGCAATTAGGTAGTTTCTCATTTTTTGCTATCATTTTAATGTAGGAAATACGCTTACGGCTATATGTTGTTAAATAGATAGTCAGGGGAAACTGACCATTTTCTTCGCCAAATAAAACATAACTACTTGCATATTATTAAAATGCATTTTCATCCAAATCTTACCTGGCTGCTACGGAAATCATACTTAGACGTCTTGAGAGTAAGATGCGCGTGCGCCAGCAACAGCCCCGTCAGCGCAGCGAACGTGTTGCCCCAGGGTGACTGGTACAGCACGTCGAATGTTGTCACCCCCGAGTACTCGCGATACAAGTTACTGCCGACAAAAGGATTCTTCTAAAATATAAATCAAAGCAGACTTAGCCGTTATCGGTATTGGAATGCCAAGTGCAAATCGACTGCTTATCTAGAGACAAAAAATGTATCTTACTCGGGAACGTGCAGCGCATACACAGGTATGAGATGCCAAGCGTAGGCCACGCAGACGTAAAAGACGGCGGTTGTGGCGAGCAGCACCGCCAGCACTGGCACAGCACGGCGGCCGCGCAGCAGCAGCGTCAGCAGCAGACCTGCCGCGTACAGCTGCATGTCCGCTGCGAGGTACCTGGGGCGAACATAACTCTGCAGTTTATATAATCTATAATATAAAAATGAGTCTAAACGCAAAACTCGAGAACGGTTGGACCGATTTCACTAATTCTTTTTTTTAAATATTCCTTGAAGTACGAGGATGGTTCTTACGAAGAGAAAAATTCAAAAAAATATATTTAAATTTCCTGAAAAAGTCTAAAAACAACACTTTTCTAAGATTTGTGATAATACTTAAAAGTCAAAGTACCTAGATGACCAAGCTTTGCTCGGTACAGCAAACACTCATTGACTGCTACTTTCACAGTGAAATCTCTACAGGGAACACGTACGCACCCTAAAGTATTATCACTTGTTTTTGTTATATATATATATATATATATATATATATATATATATATATATATATATATATATATATATATATATATATATATATATATATATATATATACATATGGATAAAAAATATTCGTAGAAGTCCAGGGAAGGTTTTAAAGTGACACGAAGTTCACCGGGACAGCTAGTAGTATATAGAAAGGTAAAAGTGGTTTTCAAGAGAAATCTCTACTTAAAGGAACGCGATACCTCAAAGGCACATTTTTTTTATTTGCTAGATTAATCGCTTAACTAATTGTAAAACTTCAAGCAGAAAAGCTTAGCTGCTGGTTAGATGACGCGATGTTTTCTAAACTTACCAAGTCTGAAATAGGCATTTAAGACCAGTGTTGAAGTTGTTCAGGAACAGTATGTTCATCCACCAGATCTCTTGACACGTGTCCACCTCGTCCTTAACTATCCGGTGCCACGTGGGCCCCGAGCCGAGGTACTCATGCACAGACACCATGTACAGTATCACTACTATATAGCTTGGGAGTATCCTAGTGAAGATAAAAAAGAAACTTAGTTAATTTTTCGTTAATTAGATTCAGGTTAAAGTTAATACCGGGTTAAATAGTGTGTTGTATCTTACATTCTTCACATATTTTACGAAAAAGATAACGTTTAATCCGGTGTTAACTGTAACCCAGATCTGCGCAACTAAGGCCAGTTGTGTAAATAGAATAAGGGTTGCATATTGACAAACTTACCTCACTATTCTGTTCTGCATTGTCTCTAGAAAGTTCCTCCTGGCTGAGCCATTCTCCTGTTGGAGCACTTTTCTTGCCATCAGGAAACTCGACACAATGAAGAACACTTGCACCAGTAGAGTTAGGTGTCCATTTACCAGCAAGAATGTATTCTGATAATTTAAAAAAAATATGTCATCAGCTCTTACAAAGGAGTCGAAGTATGAGAATTGGCCACACCAACCTGTTCGTACAATCGTGTATCGGCAACGTTAAAAACTACCAAGAACGCCGCTGTATGCAGAAGAATGATAAACGTCATGGATATTGCTCGCAGACCATCCAGGAATCGAAGGTCTGTGTCAGCTGTCTGTACTGGCTCGGTCAGCATTTGCCAGGAGCGAAGTAACGACCACGACAGCAGGTAACCATAGCCTGAAATTTTATTGAAATTGATAGAACATTGTTGTAATTGATAAGTTCCTATTGCTTGATAGGTCAAGAAAGAACTGCTCTGTAAATATCCTAAATACAAAATAAATACTGCTCTCGAATATATTATGCTACGTAACATCAAAATTCGGTAGATTATGGTTATTAACTGTTCTAGGTTCTACCTTTTTTTCTGTCACTGGACAGCCTCAAGTCCATCACGGTGCTGACGGCAGCGACGACCACGAGCACCGCCAGCAGGACGAGAAAGGCCGCGCCCGCCGCCGTCAGCCGCCCGCCCTGTGGCTCGCGCGTGCAGTACTCCAGCTGCGTCAGCCGCGCCGACATCTTGTACTCCGCCATTATGCTCGAGTTCACGCATGATTCAAACCTAGCGAGATAACATTCATACTATAGTTTTTAGAAACCTACTGCCACACCTAATTAAGTATGAAAAGGAAATATTTTTTGGTGATTATAATGATGATTTGCTTCAAGTATTGAAAGGCATGTATGTATGAGTATAACTTTTTATCAAGGCCAATACTCTGGTCCCTTTTTAACGGCTCCAAACATATTGGCCATGATTATCATCAGCTGTTCAGTCTTATCTCCACATTTTACTGTTAACTTTGTTGGCTGCAAATTGCAATACCCTGTATTTATAGCTTAATTCACGGCAAACTGGATACTGACCACTCCTGATCATCGTCCTGCGGCGAATGCGTGCGCGGACAGCGACGCGACAGGCAAACCCCTCGGCTCAGCCGGCTGTGATTGGAATGTCGCACCCAGTCAGCTGAATATTGCTGCAATCAATCAGATATTACTTAACGGAATACGTGTTCAGAATATATTGTACTGTTATGATGCTCAATAAATGACCGCGTGGCTTTACAGCAGCGAATTGGTCTTCGACTATTTCACCTATATCATGTGAAACTGCTCGTTTCCCGGTGGCGCCTCCAGCTGGAACAGCCCGAAGCAGTAGACTCCGCCACGCACCAGGCAGCCGTAGTACTCGTCCAGCTCGTACAGCTGGGGCAGGGAGTAGTACTCCGCGTCTGTCTCACCTGTATCATGTGGAACAGCTCGTTCCCCGGTGGCGCCTCCAGCTGGAACAGCCCGAAGCAGTAGACGCCGCCGCGCACCAGGCAGCCGTAGTACTCGTCCAGCTCGTACAGCTGGGGCAGGGAGTAGTACTCCGCGTCTGTCACAAAAGTACGGCCTTACTACACCGTTATCTAGTAGATGAAAACCTAGCTGTCGATCAAAAAGGTTTTACTATGCATATAGAATCTAGATTCTAAATATTTTTTTATTTTATGAGTTATTTATGCGGCGCGGTGGCGCCCATTTTATCCGGCATACCCTTGTGGATGCCCAACGTCGCTCCCTCTAACACCGCTACTGAGTGCAACTATTACCATTTACCTAGTATAATATACTATACTTACCACAAAATTTACATATTGTGGTCAGTACACTTTACGGAAAAACTATCACGCCTATCACAAATTAATATTTGTGTTTTAACATAGTAATTTTTATTTATATTGTAGATGTGTTATCATCAGTCAGTAAAGTTTCTTTATTTCGACATCGGAAATATCACTTAGCGTAAGGGACATTTTGGCGAAAATGAGTTATAAATATAATATACTAGCTGTTGCCACATACATGTCCGCGTGGACTTTAGTTTAAAGTCGTTCCCGTACATCGATTGAGTCGTTTACGCGCAAATCAGAAAAGTATATTGTGTGGGAACCGCACATTTTTCCGGGACAAAAACATTCCTTGTCCCAGATTCTAATTAGTATCTCCAATCTCCATGCCAAATTTCATCAAAATAGATTAAATAGTTTAGGCGAGAATCATAAAAGTTTATTGTGCGGGAACCGTACATTTTCCGGGACAAAATTAGTATGCCTTGTCCTCTCCCGAAACTCCAAGTATATCCATACCAAATTCCATCAAAAAAGATTTAATACTCGTAGTTAACGCACAAATCATAAAAGTATATTGTGCAGTAACCGTACATTTTTCCGGGACAAATGTACGGTCTTAGGTTCTTTTCAGGACACAAAGTATCTTTAAACCAAATATCAGCAAAATGGGTCCAGCCGTTTACGCGTGATGTCGTGACCACGCGAAATATAAAGTTCCGCGCAGCTTCGCCCGCGTAAATTAGATATTTCACAGGCAAATTAGTCTACAAAAAATAGCCTATATCCTTCACGTGGTCTACTTTTTATCTGTGCCAAATAACAGAAAAATTGCTCCAATAGTTCGTGAGTTCCCTTTCAAAAAATTTCCCCCGTTTATTTCTTCGCTCCTATTAATCTCAGCATGATAAAATATAGCTTATAGTCTTCCTCGATAAATAGGCTATCTAACACTGAAATAATTTTTGAAATCGGACTAGTAGTTCCTGAGATTATCGCGTTCAAATAAGCCCTTTCAAATAATTTCCCCTATTTTTTCGCTCCCATAAGTCTTAGCGTAATAAAATATAGCATATAGCCTTTCTCAATAAATGGGCTATCTAACACTGCAAGAATTTTTAAATCGGACCAGTAGTTCCTTAGATTAGCGCGTTCAAATAAGCCATTTCAAATAATTTCTCCCGTATTTTCCACACTTTCCTCTATTTCTTCGCTCCTATTAGTCTTAGCGCAATAAAATATAGCCTATAGCCTTTCTCGATAAATAGACTTTTTAACACTGAAAGAATTTTTCAAATCGGACCAGTAGTTCCTGAGATTAGCGCGTTCAAATAAGCCCTTTCAAATAATTTCCTCTAGATTTTCCACACTTTCCTCTATTTCTTCGCTCCTATTAATATTAGCCTTCCTCGATAAATGGGCTATCTAACACTGACCAACGAATTTCAAAATTATTTAATTTATATTCTTGAAATACCCTATTTTAACGAAAAAAATATAAAAAGTACATGTGATTTTTTTTGGACAACGCCCATTGTCATAGCTTCACTAAAATTTGTCCCTTACCTTAATCTTAAATATAATTTTTCAAGTAAGAAGATAATTTTTGGGACCTATTCAAAAAGTATTATTCGTTAAGTTTAAGGTTTTCTATAAAGTTTTAGTGTTTTAGGTATACACATGTAATGCGGTCAATTTTAGATAGCTAGCATTAGGGATGACAATACTCTCCTGGCTGCAAATGAAATCGAGATGCAAGAACTGTTTTAGAGAATGAAGCAAATGATTAATAACTTGGGTTTTCCCTTTGACTGGCGCGCTAAAATTGGAAGTGGTTAGCAAATTAGTCTTTGATCTTTATGAACAACGACTCCTGTGAACGAAATATACGTAGAAGAATTGGAATAACTAAGAGCGCCATATCTCAAATGCATAAAACCTGGCCTGACAGGAAGATATCGTTAAAAACCAGAAGGAAACTTGTGCACATGCTCATACTCTTCATCTGTCTTTAAGGATCCGAGACATGGACTCTGAAGTCTGCAGACCGCAGACGTATCTACGCCGTCGAGGGTGCTGGAGGAAAATGCTTTGAATTCTATAAACTGCTTTCAGAACCAACTCATGCATTCTTACTAAACTAAACATAAAAACAAGGCTCTCTACCATTTATACTTGTGGTGTGTGATCGCTAGGTCATGCTGCGCTGCTGTGAATCCGTAATTTCACAGAAAGAGGCCGCAGAGCGGAATAGGAAGGAAGTTCCATCTTCCATTCGGTTCAGGATACAGATTTTGGTATCACTAAAGAGCAGAGACGTGGTTTTGCAAACCTTGTCTTAATGGGTGTAAAACTCTGGGTGTAAATGGGAACAGTCCCGATGCCAAGGGAAATGCTTTAGTCTGCTGAAGTACCCTTATTTTGCTAGAAATCCTATCCCTTATGTGATAGACCAGCCAGTCGTGGTGGGCTTATTATGTTAGATTTCACTATATTACATCAAACTTCCTCCAAAGCATAGTTTTTATGGGGTATCATTTAAGCTATCACCAATTTAATTAGTTTTGTGTTTCTTAAATAATAGGGTTTGTCCTCAAAATAGTAGATCTGTCACCAAAATGTAGTCACCAAACAATGCAAAATCAGTTCCACAATAAATCACCTAAAATCCTGAGATATAAGGTCTAGTACCAAATAAATGTTTTTGTATGTATTATAATAGGTGTGTCCTAATAAGTATTTAAGCAAACCAATTTAAAGAGATCACCAATAAATCATATTATGTTACTAGAAAATTGCATTAAGTTCAAATAAAAAATTAGGGTTGTCATAATCGTTTCAACCAAAAGATTCTGCTACTTAACTAGACTCCCAAGGTTCTAAATTTCCACTGGTAGTATAAATTATATTTAAATAAAATTTTAGCAGAGTAGTAAATAAAACAATTAAAGTCAAAATAATCAATATTTATTGTTTAAAATAATTACCACTGAATAATCAGCGCTGGTTTAAAATAGCTGGCTTATGGCTAGCAGAATAGTAGATAAAACACTTCATTAAAGTTAAAATAATCAATATTTATTCTTAAAAATAATAACCACTGAATAATCAGCTCTGGTTTAATAGCTGGCTTATGGCTAGCATAATTGTAGATAAAACACTTAATTAAAGTTAAAATAATCAATATTTATATTTAGTACCCTTTGATCATTTTTTCATTCAAATTATAAATTGATGTATTAAATTGGTAACGAATACTATTAATTTAATATCTGAACGAAATAAAATGTTACTACTGTATTGGTGACAAAATATCAAATAAAAAGGAGTCGCAGTCAGGGATCGATAATCGATTTATTTGGTGACAGATCTACCATTCTGAGCACTGAGCTATTATTGAAGTAAGAAAACTGTTATTATAAGAACGAAGTTTATATTTATGTAATGCAATATAATTTTATTGGTTATCGATCTCTTGTTTTACACATAATATATTAACATTAATTTGATAATTCATACCTGGGGACAATTTTTGTTTATCTGAGAACGAAAATATTTCGTGGCGATAGATCTATTTATTAGGTGATACAACTTGATGACAAATATAAATTTTGGTGATAGAAAATATAGTTCCCGTTTTTATGTCCTTGACAGTAGAATTGTGTCGCAGTTTCATATTAAACTTGGTGTATTACTTTAATATGGCATAGTTGACATTGAAAAATTAAATGCTGTAAGGGACAAATAACCTTTTTTTTTAGTGTAACGGACATGCTATTTTCTGAACGCGTAAATTTGCGAAAATATTTTTTTATAGTTATAAAGCGGACAAAATTCTAAGAAACTTTGCCATACTTAAACGCCTTTAAGATTGGACTAAATGAAAGAAAGTTACAGACGAATTTGTAAAAAAAAATGTTTTTTTGCTCTCAGCTGAAAAGTCGTGTTTTGTCCCTTACATGAAGTTAAGTATGATAAAAAATAATCTATAGTATTATATTATAAATTATACTATATAATTATATTATATATTATAAGTACAAACAGTTTATTGAAAAGCACTTACATAATTATCTAGATGCAGAACAATTAACGAAGCGATCATTTAATAATAATCCTTGCATATTAATGTTATGACAATACAATGTACATCATTCTTTTTTTTCCCTTCAATGCATCATTTTTTTTCCCTTTTAAAACTACGTTATAGTGAAACACATTAATTCTGTCCATAAAGATTTAATTAGGTATATTATTTTTATATGCGCATAAATTTAATACCTTCTGCAATAAAATTAATTTTGTTGAATTAAGATTTATTGCTTTATGCATAAAACTTACTATACTTAATTAATTATGTAACCGGAAAGTGTCCATTATTATAATGAAATTTCAGTGTCTATCAAAAGTAAATAGGAATCTTAATAATATAACACACCTTTAATAATAGACGTGATGACGTGATTGGTTCACGTCATCACCAAGGGTCGGACCTGCACCCTCCCCCCTCCCCACCACCATACTTAGCAGTAGTTAATAGCGAGTTAAGAGGATACACCAGGGGCTAGAGAAATGAAAAAAAAGTACGTGTAATATCTATAGCTGTCTCCCTTACCTCAAGCCTATACCGCAGAAAGCGATAGAGACAACTGCAGAAAATCAACGATTCGTTGTCCCCTGATTCCTTCTCCAAAACTTAACCGATTTAAGTACTTTTTTCACTAAAGATTAAAGAAAGGCTTGAGCTGTGTTCCTATGTTTTGCTTTTTTTGTATAATCTAGCCAAATCTGTTTTCTGGACGTTTAAGCACAGCGAAAAATCTGGCCATTTTTTGGGGTTTTTGAACGTTCATATCTTATTTAATAATTAAATTATGAAAAAAAAGAAAACATAGGGACATTGTATTAGTGGCCGTAGATACTCAGGAAAAAAATTATAACTTTACTAGCATTATCCAGGGAGGAAACAGGGGACAACGTTTATATGGAAAAAAGGGCGGTGTGGACTCCTCTTAATATTTAACGATTAGATAAATTTGTTGCTCATAATTTAAAGGTAGCTCATGGGTCCACCACCAAAGAGTGACATAAAGCAATCGACTTCTAATACAGCTGCTTATGGCCGGAAGGCCTTTTCAGCTTCTATTTACTGTTACATTTTAATTTAAATATTTTAGTACATAATAACCAATACGGTTTTACTAAGGGTCGTTCCACAACGGATGCTGGTATAGGTCTTCTTTGTAGCATATTAGAAGCTTGGGAGGAGTCATAAGATGCCTTAGGTATCTTTCGTGAGCTCTATAAGGCATTTGACTGTGTCGAGCAGCTTTAGTCAGAAAAATGCACCACTATGGCATAAGGGACTCAGCACTCAGCCTTTTGACTTCTTACCTCACTTATTATTTTTAACAAAAAATTAAAACCGACTTCCAAGGTAAAAACAATAATAACATCCTTTAAATAATATGAACTAAAAAGTATTAGTATTAAATAATTTTACCTATCTAATAGTGCCTTTTTCCGAAATCGGTTAAACCTCAACTATTTCTGTACTCAATCTTCATCATTTTGAAGTCGGTACCAGATATACTTAGCTGAAATCATACGTGGGAGAGCCATGCTTCGGCACGAATGGGCCGGCTCGACCGGAGAAATACCACGTTCTCACAGAAAACCGGCGTGAAACAGCGCTTGCGCTGTGTTTCGCCGAGTGAGTGAGTTTACCGGAGGCCCAATCCCCTACCCTATTCCCTTCCCTACCCTCCCCTATTCCCTTCCCTACCCTCCCCTATTCCCTTCCCTTCCCATCCCTACCCTCCCCTATTACCCTATTCCCTCTTAAAAGGCCGGCAACGCACCTGCAGCTCTTCTGAAGCTGCGAGTGTCCATGGGCGGCGGAAGTTGCTTTCCATCAGGTGACCCGTTTGCTCGTTTGCCCCCTTACTTCATTAAAAAAAAAATGAATCTTCAGTCTGCCAGAATATTTGAAACTTTTTTAACTGGCACCGACTTCAAAATTATAAAGATTGAGTACAGAAATAGTTGAGTTTTAGCCGAATTCGGAAAAAGGCACTATTAGATAGGAAAAATTATTTAATACTTTTTAGTTCATATTATTTAAAGGATGTTATTATTGTTTTTACCTTGGAAGTCGGTTTTAATTTTTTGTTAAAAATAATAATTTCACTCTTTTAGTTACCTAGTAAACTATCGCGTACTATACGATTCTTAATTAATTAATTACAATGTTGGCCCAATACGACTTGATTGGGTTAGATTAGATGGCTTAGCCATTGTGGTTATTTTTTGTGAAACACCCAGAAGTAGGAGCCCCGCGGGGCTCCGTCGACTCATAATTGAAGCCAGTTGTTTTTTTCTTTTTTTTTCTTTAGTAGCTTGTCAACCCCTAGAGTGCAATTCCTAAGCCGGAGGCTTAATTATTTTGCAATTTATCGGTAAGGAACCCTTTGTGCGCGAATCTGACTCGCTCTTTGCCGATTGTTTATTATTATTGTTTATAAACTGAGTTACCATTCACTGTGCCAAAGTTTAGTCCATGTTAAGTTAGCACTTGATGATTTTTATGTTTTCTTAATTATATGAACATAAGAGATTAAATTGTGTTTTATTTGGAATTAATGATGTTCCTAAAAGTAATTTAGGTGATGCTTTTCCTTTAAAAAGTTGTAGTATGTTTGTTGAACTAAGGAATTGTTAGATATAGTATTTTAATAATAGTTATTCGTTCAGTAAAACAGTTTCGCAAATAACTTTAAATAGTATGCTGAATTCGCATTATTTAGGGTGCATAATTAGTGTGCAAGTCAGTATTTTTAGTGAAACTTTCAAATATTTTGATCGAGAAAAGGGAATATACAGATATTGATTTAAATACATGCCATTTAGAATTATGTAAAGAGAGAATAGGTCTTATACCTATTTACGTTACGTTTTCTCGCTTTTTAATATTCATGCAACAACCATATCAGTTTGCCACAAATTGCTAACACCGAATCCAGTCCCCGAATATTGGGACCGGATCCGGTACCCGTAAAATGATGCCGGATCCGCCAGATTACCGGACCCGGTTTTCCGGATTGCAATCCCTACTCTAGATCTCGGCCCTCGGGACAAGTCATAGGACAATTTTGCCCAGAAAATGTACGGATCCTACGTGACAAGTAAATAATGCAACGAAGTTACATGTTCTGTTGCTAAATTAAAATAGTTTACCAGAGATATTATAGACATCAAAGGCCGCTGTCGCCCCCGCGGCCCCGAAGGTCAGCAGCGCCAGGGCCCCCAGTGGGACGCCCACACCGATATCCGCCACTGATCGCCCGCTCGCGACCATCGCTACTGCGACCCTCCGCGTACATCGCGATATTTATAAACATAGCACTTCTGCTAGTACTGCATAATATAACTCATATTAAGAATAATAAAATGTCCACGCAATCATTACAATAATTATTATTTTTTAACAAAAAATTGAACCCGACTTCCAAGGTGAAAACAATATTCTTCAAATTATCTAAAAACTATGAAATAATTATTATTCTTCATTAGTACCCTTTTCAAAATTCGACTAAACCGCAAAGAATTCTGTAGGTACTCAATTTTCATTCGTTTGAAGTCGGTACCAGCCCAGAACTGATATAATTCACAAATAGAACTTAGCCAGTACCAAATTTCGTTGAGGTTTAGTCGAATTTTGAAATTAAGAATAAGAATTATTTCATACTTTCTAGATCATTTTCAGAATAATATTGTTTTTACATTAGAACACGAGTTCAATTTTTTGTTAAAAAATAATACTCAAGTACTTAATTTTACTTCTTTTAGTTATCTCCTTTTTATTATTCGTAGGTTATCTCCTAGACAATTTATGCGTAGATAACTATTAAGTACAAAATAATTCTGTCCATATTATATTATGTAACATAATATTATTTTTAAGTTACTAGAAACAACATTTTAACTACTATATGTGTTTTAATAAATTTCAAGGATTTCCCTCGATTGCTCATAGACCCCATCATCAGCTCACCACTTTCGTAATTGTTATACAAAATTAAGATTATATTATCCTATACAACAACACAATAATTTTGAAAATCGGTCCACAAACAGCGAAATTATCATCAGAAACATCTGCTTCGATGCAAAATATCACAAAAAGACCCAAAAATTGGCTCATAATGTGATGACCCATGGTATAATTATAGTTGTGATAATGATATAAAGAAAACGTACAACAACAAAATCGCTCCACAAACGGCGAAGTTGTGGTTGAACATACAAAAAAATATACAGACGAACATATATACATATATAATAATCTCCTCTTATTTGGGAATCGGTTTAAAATTATTGATTACAATGGTTTTCTTGCGTTAAAAATAATTATAAGTTGCGCTTATCCTAGGTTGTTTTACTTAAGAGGATTCCACACCGCCATTTTTTCCATACAAACGTTGTCCCCTGTTTCCTCCCTGGATAATGCTAGTAGAGTTATGATTTTTTTCCTGAATATCTACGACCACTAATACAATGTCCCTATGTTTTCTTTTTTTTTCATAATTTAATTATTAAATAAGATATGAACGTTCAAAAACCTAAAAAAATGGCCAGATTTTCCGCTGTGTTCAAACAGAAAACAGATTTGGCTAGATTATACAAAAAAAAGCAAAACATAGGAACACAGCTCAAGCCTTTTTTTAATCTTTAATGAAAAAAGTACTTAAATCGGTTAAGTTTTGGAGAAGGAATCAGGGGACAACGAATCGTTGATTTTCTGGATTTTCTGCAGTTGTCTCTATCGCGTTCTGCGGTATAGGCTTGAGGTAAGGGAGACAGCTATAGATATTACACGTACTTTTTTTTCATTTCTCTAGCCCCTGGTGTATCCTCTTAATATTTTATAGGATCGAAAAATTGTTAATAAATTAACAATTTTTTGTGAAGGTTTTCAATTATATTACCAAACTTGGTTGACTACTGTCCCCTAAAACGGAACCCTAACCAGCAGATTTTTTGTATATTGGTAGGTTATTAGTTATGTATTTAATTTAAGAGTAACCTTGTCCTACAAATTAAACAATTATATGCATATTCAGTTGGTCTGAGAATCGGCTACTGACTACTTTTTATATTGATACTAGACGTTCCACGCTGCTTCGCCCGCGTAAATTAGATATTTCACAGACAAATTATTAAACAAAAAATAGGCTATGATCCTTCACGTGGTCTACTTTTTATCTGTGCCAAATAACAGAAAAATTACCCCAGTAGTTCGTGAGAAAGACCCTTTCAAATAATTTCCCCCGTTTTTTCACATTTTCCTTTATTTCTTCGCTCCTTTTAGTCTTAGCGTAATAAAATATAGCTTATAGCCTTCCTCGATCTATGGGATATCTAACACTAAAAGAATTTTTCAAATCGGACCAATAGTTCCTGAGATTAGCACGTTCAAATAAGCCCTTTCAAATAATTTCCCCCCGTTTTTTCCACATTTTCCTCTGTTTCTTCGCTCCTAATAGTCTTAACGTGATAATATATAGCATATACTTTCCTCGATAAATGGGCTATCCAACAGTAAAATAATTTTTCAAATTGGACCTGATATTCCTGAGATTAGCGCGTTCAAACAAACAAACAAACAAACAAATATTAAAATTTGCAGAATTATTCTATTATAAGTATAAGTATAGATTATAATATTAATACTTATAGAGAACTGCGGGGCTAAAATGGTCACATTTAGCAATTCCTCTCAATCAATTCAGCAAATGAATTGTCAAAACTGTCAAACTGACAAATGTCAAATCAATACAAAAATACAGAAATGAATTGCAAGCAGAGTTGCATTTTGCGATTTTAGAAAAATGAATCATATTATGATTCTTCAAAGCGACCATTATACTGCAGTACGTAGATAACGCGGACATCGTTCAATTTCTAGGACGGGCGGAACTTGTAACGCGGAAAATGTACAATGACATCAATTAAATTTAAGTACAGGGTAAAAGAAAATATATTTCCTCCATTGAAAGATTAACATTAAAAACTAGCTGTCCCGGTGAACTTCGTGTCACTTTAAAACCTTCCCTGGACTTCTACGAATATTTTAAGACTAAAATCAACTCAATCTGTTCAGCCGCTTCGAGTTTTAGCGCGACTAACATATTTGAAAATCCATTTTTATATATAACATAATGATACTTACATTATTTTTACGGTTAGGTACTAATTAGGATACTTAGACCCAATTTCACCAACCTCTGTTTGTTAAATCCTAACAAAGCATTACTTAACGGACCTTGGAAAATTAAACAGACTGTTAAAATACTTAATATGTCCCACAGTAAAAATTTAACAGCGGATTAGTAAATGCAATGTTAAGTGAACAACGAGTGAACAACTATCAATTCGTTCATTCTTGTTCAATGATATTGTACTTATACAGATATGTTACGTCCATACTATTTTCCGGCTTAAATCTCTTCCGAACAATTTTCAAATTCAAAATTGCAGACATTGACAAATTTGACAGATGAGTGAAACAAAAGGTACGAAAAACCATTAACGTAAAAGAGACAGTTCTATTTTTAAACGTCGAATCGTATCGCTGTCTCTTTCTTCGCCTGAGTTATGACGAAAATTCGATTTTTTCCAGATTGTTCGAAAAAATAATTGAAAATGTAAATAATCGAGGTAATTATTGCAATCAAGACATGTGGTAAGAGATTCCATGTGTTTTGTTTACTTTCGGGTCATAATTGGTACATTTTCGATACACGCACGACGTCATTTTCATTTATTTAGGTAAGACAAGACGCGGCACGTTCGTGGTCCTGCGCTCGATGCAAACTAAACAACAGACGGCCCAATTGGGCCGCATTTGAAGCTTCACAAAGCGCGCGGTAGTAACATATCTGGTTTGAGTATTTCATCATTGTTCTTGTTATAAGACGATGAAATTGCAATGTACAAGATTAATACGACATGTTTCGTCACTTTCTTCCATAGTAGTAGAGTAGCTTTGCTCGGTATAGCAAACACTCATTGACTTCGTGTATATTCATGAATATGTAAGTATATGATATGAATATATACAGTGTGTAACAAAAATAAGTGATAATACTTTAGGGTGTGTACGTGTTCCTTGTTGAGAGTTCACTGTGAAAGTGGCAGCGCTGAACGACGAAAATTTTTTTTCACTTTTGTATGGGCAAGGGCCCGAGCGTCACGAGTTTCCCCATACAAAAGTGAAAAAAAAATTGGCCTTTCAGCGCTGCTGAAAGACCAACTTAAGCAAAAACGATCCAAACCATAACCTCCTCATTTTTAAGATTTTGACACGTATGTACTCCAAATAATGTATATTTTAACATATCAAAGACTCATTACTCTATGTTGACGAATGAGCGAAAAACGCAGTAATCCAACCACAGTAGTCATGTCAAAGACTCTTTTTGAAATGCAAAAGTGTATTCCATGTCATTTGAAACATTTTAGCAATTTCTTGGTTGCCCTAGCGGCCTAGCATAAATACAAATTTGTATTTTGCTGTCATGATCCAAGTTGTCTGGAACAGTTAGGTTTTTTTTGCTAATACTTGACATCATTGCAATAACGATTCATGCGATATGGATCGTTCTTATAAAATTAAGTGCAGTGAATTTAATTTTTTTCCTTTTTAAAATAATGATAACATTTTTACAATAAGTATAGCTTTGTTGTTGGATGTGCACCCGTGAAAACACCAAAACAAAAGACAGGAGAAAAACCACAACAGACCACTTGAAAATTAAATAATAACATCCTTATAATATTAACTAAAAAGTATTAAAGAATTTTTCCTATCTAATAGTGCCTTTTTCCGAATTCGGCTAAAACTCAACCTCATTTTAAGGTCGGTGCCAGTTCCAAATTAAGTTTCAAATAATATTCTGGCAGACTGAAGATTTAGCTATATCTGGTACCGACTACAAAATGATGAAGATAGAGTACAGAAATAGTTGAGTTTTAGCCGAATTCGGAAAAAGGCACTATTAGATAGGAAAAATTATTTAATACTTTTTAGTTCATATTATAAGGATGTTATTATTGTTTTTACTATGGTAGTCGGTTTCAAGTTTTTGTTAAAAATAATAATTTCACTCTTTTTAGTTACCTAGTAATTAAGTTTTGCATAGGTACGTATTTTGATATTGAATTTGTGAAGCACATCTTATCATTTCAAATTCTTTATATGTTTTACATAATATTTCGATTAATTGTTTTATTTAACTGAACGTATTTACGCATCACTATAATTTCTAAGTACATTATTTAATTTTGTTCATAGTCATTAATTATAATCTAGATGTTAATTTACTTATAATTTTTTCCTTTTTTTTATTAATTTTGAAACAACATTATAATATATTTTTTAAATCGCTATGAAAATTACCAATAATAAGGACGTGATAATATATTATTAGGCTATTTACGCAGCATTACGACCGCCGCGTATTTATTCAGCCTATTGGTGTACAATAATTATGTATTATTATTGTATCCATACGTATGCCTTGTACTATTATCTATTCTGTGCCATGAGACATTGGTGACCCTAACACGACGTGGTAATGATGATGATGATGATGAATATGAACTGCATACTATGCTTATATGCTTTCTGTTCTTAAAACAACGCCGAAACTCCCAAACGTGTATCTATAAGGAGTCAGGTGTTCTCTCAGCATCTCCGAAACCATGGTATACCTTGACCCAATATTTGACTTTTTGGTAGCATATTCTTAGTATACTTCACATAAAACAGAAATCACCATATGTTTCCATATAAATTTCGAGGAGTTTCCTCGATTACTCATGGATCCCATCATCAGGTCACCACTTTTGTGAACATGGTACCAAATTGGAGTGAAACCTAATACAACAAAATAAAAATTTCGAAAATCGGTTCATGGTAATCGTTGAACATACAAAAATAAAAAAAATATATCCACAACATAATATTATAACCTCCTCGTTTTTTGAAAGTCCGTTAAATACTAGAAAAGAAACGGTTGCGTCGCGTTTGGCATAACAGTGGCTATCCAGCAGACAAAAAGCCTATAACAAAGCCACAAAAGAACTAAGAGGTGAAATAGACAAATATATTAACGACTCCACAGAATCCTACTTAGAATCGTTAACACCAACCCTATTGACCAATTATTCCCTTTGGAAGGCGTGCAAATCTCTGAAAGGACCAACACTACCCAAACCTCCAATCAGGACTGACAACAATCAGTAGGCAAAAACAACTAAGGAGTAGAAAGTAGAATTATTCGCCAACCACCTATCGACAATATTCACCCCTAATTACCCCGAACAACAAACTGATGACAGTGAAATTAGAGATGTTCTCCAACTCTTGTTGGAGAACATCTCCAACTTGATCTACCAATCAAACCTACATCTCCTAATAGGTACATAAAAAATGTCGAAAACAACAAATCTCCGGGTCTCGACCTAATCGACAAAAAGTGCTTAGTAAGCTCCCACTGAAAGCCATAGTGTATATAACTATGCTCTTTAACGGTGTCCTGAGAACCAATTATTTCCCTAACATTTGGAAAGTATCACAGATTCGAATGATACCAAAACCTGGCAAACCACCGAACAAACGGACCTCTTATAGACCAATAAGTCTTTTGCCTATAATGTCAAAAATATTTGAACAGATCCTACTTGCAAGACTTGTGAATAATGAATGAGACCTCTGTCATACCTGACCACCAATTTGGATTCAGACGGGAACATGCTACTATAGAGCAAATCCATAGAGTATGCAAAGTTATCAGAACGTCCTTGGAGAGAAAGGAATATTGCTCAGCAGCCTTCCTAGACATACAATAGGCATTTGATAAAGTGTGGCACGAGAGGCTACTGTATTAAATAAAAACCAAACTACCACATAGATACTACCTGTTACTTAAGTCTTACCTGACCGCACGGCTCTTCCAAGTTAGGAATGGAGACTGCACGTCATCATCCATGAGATTAATGCAGGCGTCCCTCAAGGATCAGTCCTCGGGCCATATCTGTACTTGATGAACACCTATAACTTAACATTTTAAACTTTCGCGTTGCATTATAATTAAAACTTTTTAATCGGGACTTAACGCGACTTATTCAAGTAGTAATGCTACTACGAATACATACGTCTTTTTCTCGACGTTTCGGCCGTGTTGCAACGGCCGTGGTCACGCGACCCCTCGGGACCACGGCCGTTGCAACACGGCCGAAACGTCGAGAAAAAGTATGTATTCGTAGTAGCATTACTACTTGAAAAAGTCGCGTTAAGTCCCGATTAAAAAGTTTTAATTCACCTGTAACTTACCTCAGATTCCCGATGTCACCGTGGCAACGTTTGCCGACGATACAGCCATATTAGCTACAAATAAAGATAGAGACGAAGCATCTAATACATTACAAAAATGTCTCAACAAGTTAGAAAATTGGTTAAAAAAATTGGAGAATTAAAGCAAGCACTCAAAAATCAGTGCACATCACATTTACTCTTAGAAGAGAAAATTGACCACCAGTCACATTGTATATGCACATATCGTCTGCACGTCGATTGACCTGGAGAAACCACATACAAGCCAAAAGAATCGAATTAAATACAAGATTCCGAGATCTACATTGAATGCTTGGGAGAAATAGCAAGTTATCACTTGAGAACAAAATTATTGTCTACAAAGCCATCTTAAAACCTATATGGATGTACGGAATCTAACTCTGGGGATCAGCCTGTGAGTTGTGACTCAAATATAAAAATCATACAAAGAGCTGAAGACTCAATGCTTAAACAAATAACAATTTGGTTCACTAAAAATGAATAGGTCCATAACTACCTAAACCTTAAAACAGTAAAGAAGGAAATCGAATACGTTATCAATAACTACAAAAACTGACACCTAAAACATCCAAAGTCCAAACCAACTGGCTGTTCAGCTAACTGTCCCAGAGTCATTTAGACGCCTAAATCGACGTCAAATACTAGAACTGGAGCTGCCATAGGCGACCAGATTCCTAAAGAGTAGTCACCACAGTGAAACTTACTCTCTATGCCATAGCCACACAACACATCAGCTCATAGTTCGAGGACTGATTGCAAGATCAAGCAAGTAACAAAAAGAAAGTTCAAACAGGTAAGCTCACGTGATACAGGCTTGTGTGAACATGTGGTTTCAAAGCCAGATAGGTAAGTAGGTCTAAATAGGTAGGTGCAGGGCATCAGACAGCAGAAAGAAATAAGCTCAAAGTCACAGCTGATGATGTGAACAGGTAAGTTCAACAACTCAAGCAGGTGGTAAAAATAGGCAGTTAAAGTAGTAAGGGTAATTGCGTTAGTTTGTCTAAAAAACCGGCCAAATGCATGTCGGGCCACGCGCAATATAGGGTTCCGCAGTACCGCTAGTTTTTGATAATTTTTGTATAGTCAATAAATGTACATTTATAACGTGTTTTATACTACTAACAACATCATCTCACTTACGTTCAAAAGAATTTGAACGACAAGTTCCTTTATACTTCGCCGAATACATTTTTTTTAGTTGATCGGCTATAAAACTTATGAAGTCTTCTTAGCCGTGATAGTTTTCCTTTTAAATTCAGCATATTTCCTACTCCCGTGCATTTTTTTCACATTTCCAGAACACTGGACTCTAAGGATTTTTTCCACTTTAAAACTTAATATTTCACAAACGGATCCCCAAATCGTAAAATGATCTATGAATACTCATATTATTTTTAAAAAACCTATCCAACGACATCCCACACGATGGGGTAGACGCGAAAAAAAATTCATCCCCGCTTGATGTGTAGGGAGGTAGTAAACTTATTTTTTTTATGGTACGTTCAAGGTACGATAAAAAAAATTGGTTTTCATGTACCATTTTGGCGGCATCATTAATATGGGCATTCATGCCAAATTACAGCTTTGTAGATCCTACAGTCTCCGAGCAAAACCGCGGATAGACAGACGGACGGACGGACAGACGGACAGGCAGTCGGACGGACAGACCGAAACTATAAGGGTTCCTTGTTGACTACGGAACCCTAAAAAGGGAAATGAATTTTTATGATACGATTAATCTAATGGTACTTAATCATATTTATGTAGATATTACTTCATTAAACATACGGAACAAAAGGCATATCGTAATATAAAACATTTAAAGGTTTATTATCTTTTTTTAATACAAAATCTTTCATAAACATAAAAAAACTTAATTTAATCAACAAATCAATCACATTTTAAAAAAAGGTGAGCAGTAACAGGTAGCAGGCACTGAACAATTATGAATTATGAATTTATATATTATTATTTTAGATTTTATTAATTTTAATCATTTATTAATTCTAAGTCTTCTTTTAATTATTTATATGTTTGATTACTTACCTATATCCTATGTGACTACTGTTTATTTTATTTTATTTTATTTTGTTTTTTATATTATTGACTTACTATTAATATTCTTATTTGTTGTAATTAAGTATAAAATGAATTTTACTGTCAGTTTTAGTTAAATAGTTTTAGTTAATTATTGTGATTTGTGGTGTTATAATATTCTGTCTGAACTTGCTATTGTAAATGCTGTGTCATCTACTAAGGTACATGCATCAGTCCTTGTTGACTATTAATAATCATTTCTATAAGTTTTTAATGTATGTACTGTTTGGTGTCCTTACAACAATAAATAAATAAATAAATAAACCATTTTCTTTGATATACATGTCTTCTTAGATATATAATTAGGTAATCACTTCATTACTAGCTCGCGTCTCAACCGGCGTCCGGCACAAACGTCTGCTTACAAACATAATGTCGGTTGTACACTCTCGCCGAGACACAGCGAGGCGGCCCGAGTGCGAGAGTGTAAATGGGTGCGCTCGCCTCGTCTCGCCTGTCTCGGACCCTCTCGGTCCGGTGTCGGTATTTTGCGCCCGAGACAAAGGGTCTCGCGAGGAAAGTGAGCGCATTACTGTACACTCTCGCGTTTTTCACTACTAGTCGCGCCGCTAGACAGTGCAGAACAGAAAAATAACAATAATAAACGTCATTATCAGTCATTATCTGTGAGAAATAAAATATAATTTGATTATAGATCTTTGGATTATAATGATATCTTTCGATGCATAGAGAAAATTAATGATCCATCTTCTTTGAGTTCATAACTGCGATTGAACTAAGCGAGAATGTACATGATTGCACTCGGACAAGGCGCTCTCGCACGAGACTCTCGCCCGAGAGCTCTCGGCGAGAGTGTACAGCCGACATAGCATGGCACGCAAGCGCGGTGCACGCCTCCCCCTGCACCCCGCCGCGCCGCACCTCTTCCCAAGTAACCCAAACGGGCCTCTCAGGCACCGCATCACTTGCCCGTTTTAAGGATAATTAGAGGACGCAAGATTATTAATGGAACGCAATAAGATCGGTGAATTAAACGCGAAATATACGTTGCTAAATATACGCTGCACATCCGCGCCCACTAAAATTGACTCGGGCGATGGCGGAACTACGAAATACACTAAAAAGCGCTGTAGTGATAAAATTGCGTCCATGCCAATTTTTTGCCCATTCATTCTACTGATAAAAATACACCCTTGGGCCAAAAATCAGGGCTAGTTTATCTTGCGTCCGTATACCAGACGCAATAAGTCGGTCGGACGCAGTATCAATGGTAATACTGGTAAATAGCGCCATGTAAGATGCATGGCCTTCAAGATGTATATATATATATATATATATATATATATATCCTTCCTTCAAGATGTATATATATATATATATATATATATATATATATATATATATATATATATATATATAGCAGGAATTAAATTTAACACCGTGTTAGGTGATTGCCAAAAAAATTGTTATTATACTCCACTCGGGCTAACTTGTCGCTAGCGGTCATTGACTCCCTGTCAAAAACTTGTCATTTTCCATATAAAACCACGATTGATAACATACAGTGGAGCCGGTAGGTATGTTTATATACAATTCTAACTTACTAATTAAATTATTTCTTTGTATGTTTGCGAACTTAAACAATAATTTTATTTAAAAAATTATCATTTTCATCCTTATTATTATTTAAATATATAAATAATAATGGCTAATAAATTATTATTATTTACTAGCTGTCCCGACAAAGGTTGTTTTGCCAAGTAAAGTATTTTGCACATATTATTTTATTCAAGTGACTCTAAGTATGTTACCAAGGCAACGTTCATCGCTATCCCGTCGCACAAACAATGGTCGCCGTCAGTCTGGTCGCCGCTGGTGGCATAGATAATACAGATATATATATAGAGAGCTGGCGGCCGCGCGCTACCTTCAGAGCGCCGCACAGTGGATCGAAAATCGAGTTTCATAGACGTAATCGAGTTCATAAAGACGCAGCTACGTGTAATAATAAGGGAGTTAAAAATTTTTTATGAAAGTAAAGAACACGGATCATTTAACAAAAAAACAATAGAATATGTCAAGTAGTTCCAGACAATTTAATTTAATTCAGTTGGAAATTTTAAATTGTTACTGGGGACACTGGAAAAAGAGAGGGTTGATACATTATATCACCATAATAATTTCTTTTTTCTTTCTATTTGAATTAAGTTTTTAATTTACCAAAATAAAGTACCAATGGACAGTTTTTAATTAACCAAAATGAAGTACAAATGGTGCCATAGTACAAAATATGCCAAAATGTGAGTAATAATTAGTACTATAATAGTGTGTGAGGATATAACGGCCAACCATGCGATTCCAGAGATATTATTATGCTCATTTTTCATGTCGGCTCCATACTAAAATTTCTTAAAAAAATTATTACTCCCTTATGTATTACACGTAGATGAGTCTTTTTACATTTTATTATGTAACTAGCTGTTGCCCGCGACGTCCGCGTGGACTTCAGTTTAAAGCGCGCGATGTCAAAAAAATTGGTGTCAAAAGCTTTTATAAAAAAAACCTGGTACCACTTAAATCAAAACAGCTGTGCAGTGTGCACATAATATTTCATTTTTTAAAATTAAACTTTATATTTTATGCCAAATTATAAAGCTTATTTAGCCCCCCAATTACACAACTTTACCCATAAACTATTTATCATTGATAGGTTTAAGGTTACGTCACTGTATTTAATATAAAGTACTGACTTATTAAATAACGTAAAAAAGAAATAACAATCGAAAAAATCGAAACTTGAATGTATGATGATACCACCTCTTATAGAAAGACTTTTGAGCAAGCGTCAGCGCGATGTAGAAGACGCACGCCGCCATCTATTATGAATTTTTTGAACAAATTTACGACCCTTACAACCCTTTTTTCCAGTAATAAAGTAGCCTATGTCCTTTCTCAGGCTTTAGACTATCTGTATACAAAATTTCATTACAATCGGTTCGGTAGTTTTGGCGTGAAAGCGAGACAGACAGACAGACAGACAGACAGATATACTTTCGCATTTATAATATTAGTATAGATAACAACTAAGAAAACATATTATTTCAGACCAAAAAAATGACATCTGGAAATTCAAGTTCCTATGTCTATGAAACTCGATTTTCGATCCACTGTGCGGCGCCCTGAAGGTAGCACGCGGCCGCCAGCGGCCGCCCGCGGCGACGCGAGCCGCATCGCCTCGCCTCGGCTCGCCGCGCCTCGCCGCGCCTCTTCGCGCCGCTTCCGATCCGCTGTGAATTGGCCCTAATAATCGGTGCCTTCAATTATAGAAAAAAAAAAAAAGAAATCAATGTGTTTTTTGTATCGGAAATTAATTATTTATTTTATTTACTTAAATTTTCTATTTGACCGAGCTTTGCTCGCTTTTATAAACACAATTGAGTATTTTGTGAATGTTTCATGTGCCTATCATTTATATCGAGCAAAAAATGGCAAAAAAATCACGTTAGTTGTATGGGAGCCCCCTTTAAATATTAAATTTATTTTGTTTTTAGTATTTGTTATTATAGCGGCAACGGAAATATAGAATCTGTGAAAATTTTATCTCTCTAGCTATTACCGTTCTTGAGCTACAGACTGGAGACAGATAGACAGACATCGATGTCTTAATAATAGGATCCCGTTTTTACCCTTAGGGTACGGAACCCTAAAAAAGGATCATAATGTTTTATTCCAATTACCCCGGTACCTATTGCTAGGCAATAGAGTCAATTTATCGTCACACTTTTTGCCATCAGATTCTGGTAGACCTATTATGCTATAATTATGTATTTCGTACTATATATTGCGTGATGTAACTTTCAATTATTATTGTTTTAACTGGTTTTCCTTCCTTTACAATGTAACCAAAATTTGCAATTTTTTTATTTGTCCTATTTTAATTTTTTCTTATTATATTAATATTTAATATTTATGATTATGTAGACCGTACTTGATTAGGTACTTATATAGCTTTGATGTACCTAGCGACATCTGTTACAAGTAACTAAAAACCTAGTCATAATAATATTATTTAAATATTATAATATTATTTTCTTAGCTCATCTGCATTATCATTAATTAAGATTTATGTTTTTGACGCTGTAGTATAAAGGTTATAATAATTATTATTCTTATTGATATTTGAACCATAAAGTTAATATATCTAGCGGAATAGAGAAACAAAGGCCTGAGCAAGAGAGATGTCACTATCAGTAACACTGCCGTCTGCGTGGGAAAAAGAGACCTGTGATACATGACAGCAGCACTCTTTTTTTGACGTCCAGTCGGCATGTGCCGCACGTTGACAATTTAATCTCATAGAATTCATGTTCAATCATGCTTGTGTAAGTGTATACGTACACATATTTGTCACACAGAAAACCAATTTCGGTTTAGTTTGACAGCTCGAGATTGTTGCTCTATTCCGCTAGGTATATTAACTTTATGATTTGAACTGATTGTAACACAGCGCATAAAAAACCAATCAGTGAGGCCCATTCACTGTAGGACTGCCGTGCAGTCCTCCGTGAATGGGCCTCTTAAGACGTGTTACACGTACAAGTTGGAGTTTTACGTCTTTATTAACTCCTGTCGTAGCAAAAAAAATTGGATGTCAATGTCATTTGAACTGTCATCTGTCAATCAATTGTCAAGTGTGAACTGTGAAGTGTCATTCTCATTTCACCTTCACGGCAGTTGCCTGGTAAATTTATGCATTTTGTTTAGTTTTGATTTGTTTGCAGAGATAAAAACTACATTAGAGATCGGACATAACGAGTCATACAGTGTTAGTTACCTATTTCCTATGCACAGTTTGTTTAGTGGCAGTGCTATAGTATGATCTGAGTGATGGGGAATCATAGCAGTCATCAGTCGAAAAGTGGCTCCGAGTTGGGGAGCGGGTCCAACACCCCCCGGGGCTCCACACGAGGGCCGAGGCCCAGCCTGGGCGGGGAGTCGCAGGGACAGCCCGAGGAGAAGAAACCAGAGACGCAGACAACCTCGCTTGTACCCGTTGAAAAACTTGCTAAGGTAACGTTTCCGTGACGTAAGTCGTAAAACAAATAATAAAACGTTATTAACCGTAAAATATGATTCTAGCATTGTAATTATTCGCTATTATGTCTGATATAACTTTGCTTGTCTTTGCTGTAAAGATAAGCTGTAAGTGGATGTTTGAAATTGAAGTCAGATGAATTTTCCTAACTAGAGCCTTTCCGCGCTAAACAACAATGCTATTGTTTGCCATAACCTTGATATCATTTTTGACACTTGACTGATAATGAGAGTATACCAAGTCATTGTGAATAATTTTCTATGAAGCCATTTGATTCAAAGGCTATTTTTGTATATATGGGGTATTACTATATACATTATGTATTTATAAACATTCTTTTGATTATCTTGTATGAGACAAGATGATGATTAAACTGAGTTTAATCTGTCAATAGTGGATTCTTGGAAATCTATTGTTTTCGCAGTCGAATTAGACCACTTGGTAGTTGAAACACTAAAACAGGTTTTATCTGCTTTTACTGTGAACTGTAAACTAATTAAGCAAAAAATCACATCCACATACTTTATTATTATGAAAAGCTTTATGGACATAGACAAATCATACTGAAATTCAAACCCAAATAAAGTCCAATCTTGATATAAGTGTCCATTGGCTTTGTTTCATGACCTTCACAACCATGAAAAGAAATAAAAAGTAATGGCTCATATAAAGCTGAAATTGACTTTCACAATCACTTTAATGAAATAAGTATTTTTTGTAACATTACTTGCATAAGATTCTGATTTAATTCATGAAGCCTCAAGTGACCACATCCGGCCTCAATAATAATAGATAAGCTATTGTGTCTTGTTTTTCCACAATCGAAATCCAGTTTAATAACTTTTACTAATCTGAGTTACCTTGAGTTCTATTTTAAAATTTTTAAATTAAAAAAAAACAATTAATAGTAGGATTTTGGTACATAAAATTGCATAAATGGAACATTTCTGCTTATATTTTCTTAATTATAATTTATTACTCTATGATTATACTTAGTAAGGTAACCGAAAGAGGGTAACTCAGGGAGTCATTCTGAACAACTTTTGTTCCATAACTTTTGTAAATTCATTATTGTATTAAAATTGAATGAAGACAGTGTATGAAACAAAAAACATACAATTAGTAACCATAACTTACCTAGAAATGTTATTTATATAATATATTATGCTAGTAATATTGTTTATACCATCATTCAATTAATCGCACAACCTACATAGTACTTAGATACAAAATTTGCAGTAGTATTATTGTTTGTGAAAAATGTAATTGACTCTGTTAATGTTCAACTCCCAAGTGGTCACATTTGACTGCGATAACAATACATTTCCATGAATCCACAATCGAGGGACAAACAAACAAGTTTTATGTACTCCCGATGTTGACTTTGCGTGTATGGTTTTATAATAAACACTCAATTGATTGATCTAGGAAAAAAATATGAAAAAAAAGTTTCGTGGCCCATGAGGGGATCGAACCCGCGACCTTCGCGTTATTAGCACGACGCTCTAACCAACTGAGCTAATGGGCCATTGTACATTTTATCGAAATTCTCGATATTCTAATTCAACAAATACCTATATAATTTTCTTTTTTTTTCTACTTTCAAAGTTATTTTAAAAATATATACTCTTACGTCAGTAGCATGGCGTCATATTTCCTGTTTTAAATTACTGATTATATGCACTCACCTCTTGTCGCTATATAGCTGTCCATACTGTGCACTTTCATCTTCGATTTTCGTCATCTTCTTTCATTCAACTTTCGTTTTGGCGCATTCAATAATAATTGTATGAGTCAACGAACGCAACGCCAACATTGTCATTTTTGTTCAGTTGCAGTGACCAACTGTGCCTGTCACATTATTGTAACATGTGCGACGAAAACTTTTTACTGGGTGGAATATGTGCGACTTATTTTGGTCATAAGAAATTTCAGAAAAAAAAAGAATGAAGCTAAAGTTTTGGATACGGTCAGAGCTCATGCGTCGCGGGCGTGCCTCACGTGCGCTGTTGATTGCGCAGTGCGCTAATAGCCTATAGCGCATGCCCTTGATGAATAAAAAAGGCACAGTAATAAAATAAAATAAATAAATACAATGTTTACAATCAGCTCAATCAAAGCCGAGCGATGCGACATAGAAATGGAAATAGCTGATCGTGCGGTGCGGACACTTGCCGTCGCTTGTCGCTGATGTTTGTCGTGACTCACTAAACTTAATGCCAGTTTCACGAATTAAACGAGCACTTAACAGGCACTTAGTCCGAATTCCAGTAGCGCTTGCTATTATTAACATAGAATATGTAATTCCTATACGAATATGTATTCCCTGATACAAAGAGCAAAAAAGATTACAAGAATTTCAATCGACCATTTACTTTAGCGCTTAGTTAGTATCTCCAATGAATAAATAGCAAATGTTTAAACATACAAATGAAAGCATTTCCTTCAGTTCGAGTTACTTTACAATTTACATCTAGAACCATTTCGATAACAACAAGAATAAGAAGACAAAAGAAAGAAGTCTATTTATTATCTTAGAATCTCCATGTGTACACTAGTACACATGGAGATTCTAAGATAATAAATAGACTATAAAATAATGCAGCAATAAGAACGCCAGTGCCGAATTTATATTTTTGTGAGTAGGCCACTTCATTTCCGCCGCCCCATGTACGTTATCTGTAGGGCATATTCTATGGATGCTACCCTAGGAGTAGGACGACGTCCCTATGCCGTGGCCTATAACGGCCTACTTATTTATAAATCCGCGTCTGGAGAACGCGACATGTCGCGCAACTTTGCCATGTGCACAGCTTGCAGTTATCACAAATCTGATAGCTAACGTGATTGTACTGCTAATGATATGATTGTGGTATTAGTAAGCAGTGCCGATCCTGAAGTGTGGCTCTTGAGTTTTGACGCATAATACCGAAACAAAGGGCACCAAAAAAGAATGGCACGATGAGCCTAGACAGCCAAAAATGACGTTAAAGAGTAAAGTAGAAGAAAGCTTGAAGAAGAAATAAGAAAATAAGTACCGAAATACTGTGGGACCAAAAAAACCGCTAAAAGATATTGAGCGAAACCTGGAAAAAGTGCGAGCTTAGGTAACTGCAGTCAGCAAAAGGGGATTTCCCTCTGAAAACGGAAAGAGCCACTTCCTAAACCCTTAATGATGGAGAGTCCCTCACCCACCAAGGAGCTGAAGTTCAGCATTGTGGGGATCCAGGTGAAGAGGATCCGTCGGCAGAACAGTGTCAAGCCGATATGCAAGGTATTGCCGATGTGCCGATGTTTTTCAAAAGATTTCTGTAGATTCTTAAATAGGTTCTTCATCAAACAATAAGTTTTCGGGAGGTTCACACGTAGGGATTTCCATTGCCATAAAGCTAAATAACGCCAACGAATTATTGGTGCTTTGTCATCTTTTTCTAAAACTCGGCCTTTGCATCCGTAGTAAGTAGATGATATACTTATATTTAAAACTGTTCTGAGCGAAGTAACCACCTAACATAATATATAAATATCCTGGTAAACACTAGAGAAGAGTCCGCCCTATCTAAGGTTGTTCTTAGACAGATAGAAGAACCAATTTAAATGTAATCTAAAATTGTTGAATTCAAAATAACAGAGCAAGTCTTTCTCTGTTATTCTGAATTTAATATAAATCGTTTATTCCCGTAAAGCTTGTACTTAAGTAAATGATATTAAAAACTATTCGTTTCAAAGTTTTATATTGGTTGCTGCTTATGTTAGAAGCAGAATTTACAACTTCTTCGAAGTTGAGCGTGATCCTTGAGTCGATTGACAAACTGTTGACCGCCTCGGAATGGCCACGTGCGAGCAATGTCAATAAACAGGGTCGTGAGTAAATAGACCTAGATTAGTAGGGCTTTCCGTTGCGTCCTAGGTTTTCCTTATGTCAGAAAATCTAGAACACAAGTGCGTAATGCAGAAGTTGACTTTACCTACTACAATTCATACTTTTCTCATTCTCTATATATGAGAAAAGTAGGTATGAATTAAAGGTAAAGTCGACAGCACTTTAAGCTTTTCACTTGTACTACGAGCCTTACGTATCTATTACTAGATTTTAATAATAATAGTGGTCGTTGTTTGCATTATATTTGGCAACTTTTTTAGAGTCTCTAGGGGGGGGGGGGCAGCTGCCCCTCCTTGCCCCCCTTGGCGTCGCCCTTATTCTTAAGTGTGCGTATTGTAGTGTATGTAATGTTTTATTTGTTAAAAATTTTTATGACAAAAGCATAATTTCAAAATAACATTAGCTCGATGCACTCCTTCACCATATAAACTATAACTGTGCAAAATGTCATTCAACTACGTTTCCCCATGTTTCGTCAAGAGGGATACAAATTTTGGCTATATAGATTACCACCGGCACCGTCAAAGCTTCTAGTTTTTTGCCCAATTCTATGAACATAAAGCATTTCTACTAAACGATCAACCTATGGTTATGGACAAAAGCAGCTTCAGACACCTATTAAACACTATCGACCATTAGATATTTAAATGCCTAGCGGCTACTTAAAATATCACATCGAGTATGACTGATACTGCAAGTTTAACAATTCACTATTCAGAAGTGTTCCTAGTTCTCAGTTCTCAATGAACGCCGCAAGCTTAGATGAATGATTGGTCTCGCGCTCGTGCTACGACCGCGCGCTACGAGTTACGACCAATCATTTATCTAAGACCGCAAGATTATTGCGCAGTTACTTGAGTATCAATAAATATGAATTGTAATGTACTTAATTGAATAATTTATAACAAGTAGTTGTAATTATTCTATACTAGCTGTTGCCCGCGACTTCGTCCGCGTGGACTTCAGTTTATAGCGCGCGATGTCAACAAAATTGGTGTCAAAAGCTTTTATAAAAAAAACCCTGGTACCCCTTAAATCAAAATAGCTGTGCAGGGTGTAGGTACAGAATATTTCATTTTTTTTAAATTAAACTTTATATTTTATGCCAAACTTTAAAGCTTATTTAGGCCCATAATTACACAACTTTACCCATAAACTATTTATATCATTGATAAGTTTAACTTTTAAGGGTACGTCACTGCATAGATAAAGTACTGAGTTATTTAATAACGTAAAAAAGGAATAACAATCGAAAAAAAATCGAAACTCGTATGCAAGATGATACCACCTCTTATAGAAAGAAGTCTGGGCAAGCATCACCGCGATGTAGAAGACGCACGGCGCCATCTATTATGAATTTTTGGAACTAACTTAATTTGAACAAATTTACGCATTTTCACCCCCTCACAACCCTTTTTTCCAGCAAAAAGTAGCCTATGTCCTTTCTCAGGCTTTAGACTATCTGTATACAAAATTTCATTACAATCGGTTCGGTAGTTTTGGCGTGAAAGCGAGACAGACAGACAGACAGAGATACTTTCGCATTTATAATATTAGTATAGATTTTCGCATTATTTACTGAGATCCAAAAAGAGGTCGTGATTTGAACTCTTTGTTTTTATTTAAACCAGCTGCAAAAAAGACGGTGTCGTGACTCGTGACAATCTCTCCTCGTTAACCATTTTTACACCAATAATTCTTAAACAAGCAACAATAACTGTTACGCATAATTAATTTCATAATTCCTTGTATTAAATTGGTGCCTCAAATTAATGGTTCAATAACATGCTGAGTGCTGCTTAAAACAATGGGTCGTAACTCGTAAGTTGTAACTGTCCGTCTGTCGTCGCGTTTACTGCCAACTTGAGGTTACAGTCATCAGGGCCATGACATTGGCCATACTGACCTAAAAGTGTGCATACAGATCAGCCATCAACCAAGAATGTTTAAGGAAAACTAGGAGAGTATAATGCGTGTTACAGCACAGATCACTAAAGAGTTACCTATAACGTTAGTAATACTAGTTCACGTTATCCTCAAACAAATGATGAAATAGAAACCTTGGATATTGGGTGATCTTTTAAGATCTTTTTAAAAGGGATGTTTTCTTTGGTAAATACAACTTGCCTAGCGAAAGAGTAGTAACGCTGATAATAATAAGTTATAACTTATAATATGTTTCCTGTCATAATGGCTAAATATCAACAGTCATCAAAATCTGCTTAAGAATTTTTCTGCTAATTCAATAGTTTTACCAGACACAGACCAATTAGGTCTAGCTTTTTGTAGAAGGCCTGTTTCCAGCTGTAGACATCACATACCGTAACGTAAGCACAGATTACTCAATAGTTAAACTGACTAACCTGAAGGCTGAAACATCATCAACCGTTCAAGTGTTATCAAATAACTTGTTTGACGATAAAATTGCTTAATAGACCAACATCAACGTTCACAATTTAAAACACTCAATCTCTAAAGCATAATAACCCTGCAAGCAAGGCCCGAAGAAGTAAAAATGGTATGCCATAAAAATCACATGTTTTACGATCGCCAGCGGTACCCTGACGGTAAACAACGATTAACTAATTACCGATAAGCGTTGCCGATTATGCGATACGATGGATAGCTATATCGGTCATAATCGTTATTCTTAGCCCAGCCAATGTCAAAGATAAGTGTAACTTTTTTCGATGAGTTTGGGTTGACGTAATCTTTGGGTCTGGAATCTGGATCCTGAATGGGGCATCCTTTCAACTTGTTCAGCCAAATCACAAGGTGAAGATCGCTATCAGCAATTCATAATATGGTTTAAATAGCGACTACAAAATGGGTGGGTACTACTGGGTGCTCAATAGAATCTATTGAGCTAGATGGGATGGGCTCATGGTCATAAAGTAGGCATAAAAACGGTGCATCTTTATATTTTCAAAAGTCAACTTCTCAAACATCTAAGATTACCTAATTGTTAAATTGTAAACATGTAACTAACGTAACCACTAACAAGCCTACTGAATCTTCCATTAAGAAATTCTTGTTTATTTCAGTTGCTGGTGCAGAGATCACAGAAAGAGGATGGCATCAACGGCGTCACTGAGAAATCGTTTACAGTAAGTTAATTTTACCTAAAACCTTTAGTAAAACATGCTGCAAATCATTTGCTTTTGAAGTGAAACGTATGATAGTGGCAGTATGATAGTAGCTTCATGATTTCGGATAACGGAGCAGGAGTTCAATTTCGTGATAAACGAAATTGAACTCCTGCTAAAAACCTTAAGATCAAAAAGATAAGTGGAAGGCGCAGTCCTCGGTACGTACTGCGTATTGCACAACATGCGCTATAAAATAGAATAGAAAATTATTTATTTGTACAACTTTAAGCTAAACTTAAACTTAAAAACACAATAAGTATAGGAAAACCATGTACAAATAGGCGGTCTTATTGCTAAGAGCAGTTTCTGCCAGACAACCTCTATAATTGCCCCCTCCAGTTTTGCGGAGAGACCTAAAGGCTTAAAGTTCAACATGTGTGGCGGTAACCACAATTAACCCCACAATGCCCCACATTGCTGCATCGCGTCATCGACATTTTCTAAGTGCGTCGGTATAATACAGTGTGTTTGTGTAAACACTGTTATCCTTGAAACCATCAAATGAGACCGTGAAAACTTTTTCTATGAGAACAATGCTGGGAACTCAAAAAAATCCGTCTTCATACCCATACAAATTGCCGATCAGGGCATCCGTATGGGTATGAAGACGGCATTTTTTTTTGAGTTTCCAGCATTGTTCCCATAGAAAAAGTTGTTCATTTTGACGGTCTCATTTGATGGTTTCAAGGATAACGGTGTTTGCACAAACACACTGTATATACGACTGCTGGAATGTATTCCGTGGCTTTGACCTGACCGAGCATACCACCTCGCTCGGTCGGAAGATCTTCCTTTGCGGCCTTCACGCATCACATGGACTATATCTTTGCCCAGCGATCTTAAACTTGTGCTCTGCCTATACCTTCTTGTTTCCTTCTAGAAGTATCTGTTCCCCATGTACCCGGATCTAGCGCGGCACTTCTACAACTACATCCACGCCGCTGGCAAGTGCAAGAACAAGCACGTACCGCTCGCCACCTTCCGCCAGCAGTGCGAGCGCGTGCTGGCCATGTTGGATGATGGCATCATCATTGACACATACGTCAGGTGGGTATTCCAAAGAAACATGCAGATATTGTAATAGATTGACCATAGTCCATGCATTGCTGAAAGTTTCTCTACTATTTACACGTTGTACCATGGTCGACAATCATGACAGAAATGCTACATTTTAAAAAGCGTTAACGATGCAGATCATGAGCAGTTGACAAATATTCCCCTCTTCTCACAATTTCGTATTCGCCTGTGATTATCCATAGTCCAACTTGTGCATGCCGTATCTAGCTACATTTTACATTGATTCTATGTATATCATCAACTGCTGTCGTCCCCGTGTCGTGTTGTTTATACATATGAGAATCACAAAAGAGACGAAATGAAAACTCTTATGACCAGCTGCAGTATATTTTTCACCTCTTACAACAATATTGTCAATTGTCATACAATTGACCTAACTTACTATATCTATGAACAGTAACTACTTATAAAGTATAATCTATGCCTCAATCCATCAATACTTAAAGTAAACTGTCGGAACTAAACATAAAGATCTTCCGGTGCCGTATACGGCCTGCCGCCTGCGCGTGCGCATTGAACATGGAGCGTTCATGAGCAAGGCCGTTAGCGCCGGGGTCGACCGAGACGAATCTATTAGCGTGCAGCTATACCAATAATTAAACGATAGTTAAACGCCCGTTACTGATATATAATATGTAGGTATATACGGCGCCAGAAAATCTCAATATTATGTAGCCTTCATAAAATACAGTGTTGAGTTGAAGAAGCAATTCGTAATCTTAGCCTATTTAAGTGTCTATGGATTAAAAACTTACCAAATAGTCTGTGGTTTCTCTTAGTTCACTGCTTTACTCACCAGCTGGCGCCCTCTACTATGAGAATAGGCGCGACGTCATCTGTCAACTTCATAGCGTTCGTAATTTTTTACCGCGCAAGCCGTAAACATTTTCTTAAGTGTTTTTTTATTGTTAAAATAGAACACAGTAAGTATTTAGTGTTGGTGTAAAAAAAGTGCTTCAGGGTGAAATGAGTGTGGATAGAAATACACAATGTGCAAGTCCTGTCGCCTCGGACGAGGGACAGGCTTGTAACAGTAGCGGAGCCGATGCAGGCTCCTCATCATCGGAGGATGAGGCTGGCTTTGCTTCTCCACCACCTAACAGGCGTCGTCGTAGGTATCAGGGATGTTGCGAATATTCGCATCCGCATCCGCTAATGCGGAGCATCCGCGCAAATTTGGACATCTGCATCCGCATCCGCATTAAATCAATGCGGATTTTCATGCGGATGCGGATGTCTTACGAGTTGCGACAAGAAAGAAAAGGCGCGGGTTTGATTTACGAACCTGAAGTCGTAACCGCCTTGACTCGGAAAAAACGACAATTTTACTATTTAGAAAGAAAGAAAGAAAACCTTTATTTGTCATACGTGGGAGAGCCATGCTTCGGCACGAATACATTATTTTAATAAATCTCGTAGGGTTCAGCCTGAGTTTGCAATGTAAGCAGAAAAAAATGAAATTATTTACGACATCACATTAGAAACCCCAACAATAACATTATTTCTCCACTATTTAATTAATGTTATTCTACTTATAAATCTTCCTCTTGAATCATCAATCTATTTATTAAAGAAAACCGCATCAAAATCCGTTGTGTACTTTATTTATATAAAAAGAATTTATATAATATATATTATATAAATTCTTCATTTATCTTATAATATGTTAAAAATCTTCTGTACGTGTATTTGTAATTGAACTCTACGGCTACGGCTAGACCGATTCTGATTATTTTTTTTTGTGTTTTATTTAATAGGTTCGAGAATGTTTTAGATTCACAATACGGTTTAAAAAATTATATAGGATACAAAACATCCGCATCCGCATCTGCGGATGTGAGCCTTTTAAAATCCGCATCCGCATTCACATCCGCGGATGTGTAAAAATCGGGATCCGCAACATCCCTGGTAGGTATGTACAGAATCCTTATGCCGATCCATGCGTCGATGTATTGATGGATCAAGTAAGTCGGATTTAAAACTTCGTTTCCGAACTAGTCAAACAATGCATAACACCAACACTCACCATGTCATAAATAATTGCTTACCAGGCCCTAGTCACGCTGTTCAGTCTAGTAATTTGGAGTCAAATTTCCTTAAAAAACCATGTACTTCATCAAATAACCTCACTTTAGGTGAATTAAACATTGATTATGATGACAAGAAGATTATACCTTCTGCTGATAAAGACCGCATATTAGAGCTGGTAAAGTACCAAAAATTCAAAACAAAAAAGCGATGCAGTCTTATGCTGCAACGTCTGAGTTTATAGGTCTTAAAATAAATGAAGAACTTTGTCATTTTAGTAAAAATAAAGACTATTTAGCCTCTACAAAGCAGCTATTAGCTAGCTTATCTAACGTCTTACTTGAACAGAGACAATTACTGCAAACAGGACTCCGGGGGATTGTTGACTGGACTTCAGCGGATGCAAAAAATCTTAATGCCAGTTCTCTCTGTGAGAGATTTTTAACAAAATTTGGTCCTGGATCTAGTATTTCAAGGAATTCTGAGCTGTTCATGCAGATAATCTGTGGAAAAAGGGCAGAGTGCATTGAAGTTAGGCGGGATCGCATTCTTAAAGAAATAGCAAATTCAAACCTTAGAGCTACTTTACAAAACGTTCCACCAAGCTCGGAATAATTATTTAGTCGAGAGGGCTTACAGCCTATTATTCAGTCATTAGGTCACAGACTTGGTTGAATATGCCAAGTCACTTAAAAGAAAAGAGGTCTAGTACTTCATTTAATCAACATTCAAATAAAAGACAGAGATTTCCATCTACTAAATCTTATAAAGGGGAGAGAAAAATAAAGACTATGCCCAAAAAGAACCGGCCCTTTCGTCGAAACAACCAAACAGAAAATACAAGTTTCCACACTAAACAAAGTGACAATCCAACGAGGGTGTTCAGGGGTGGATATTTGAGAGAACATGTAGAGGCTTGGAAGAAGTTGGGTGCCAACCCGTTCATCCTAAGAATTATATCCAGTGGCAAAATAGCATTCAAAACAAAACGTCCTCTACATTACCCCAAACAGGAGTATCCAAAACAAGTTCTCAACAAGAGTAACTACAAATATGTCAGCAGTGATCAAAGAGCTGAAAGAAAATAAAATTTTAAAACACCCTCCAGTACTCAATGCAGGTTTCCACTCAAAGATGTTTCTTGTAACCAAAGCAGATGGAGGAATACGCCCGATCTTCGACCTCAGGGGCCTAAACGCACATGTCGCCGTAAAGCACTTTAAGCTCATTTCACAGGCAGATGTGATAACCTTCTTACAGGACGGGGATTGGTTGGTCAAGATCGACCTCCACCAAGCATATTTTCACCTGCCTGCCTAGGCATAGCAGGCATATAATATAACTGTTTTGCATTACAACAAAAAAAAATATTATGTGCCAAATAAAACACAGTGTTGAGTTGAAGAAGCCATTCGTGATCTAAGCCTATTTAAGTGTCTATGGATTAAAAACTTACCAAATAGTCTGTGGTTTCTCTTAGTTCACTGCTTTACTCACCAGCTTGCGCCCTCTTCTATGAGAATAGGCGCGACGTCATCTGTCAACTTCATAGTGTCTTCACTCACCAGCAAGACCTTGCTGCAACACTGTGTCTTATTTGGCACATAATAATTGTTTTGTTGTAATGCAAAACAGTTATATTATATTTTGCTCATATTTTTAAGGGTTCTGTACCCGAAAGGTAAAAACGGGACCCTATTACTAAGACGTTGTCTGTCCGTCTGTCTGTCTCCAGGCTGTATCTCAAAAACGGTAATATCTAGATTCTAGAGAGTTGAAAATTTTACATAATATTGTGTACATATTTCTGTTGCTGCTATAACAACAAATTATCCTAAAAAATCGGCCAAGTGCGAGTCGGACTCGCGCAAAAAGGGTTGCGTATCGTGATAGAGCGAAAGTACGCAAAAATTGTGTTTGTCGTGTGGGAGCCTTATCAGGAAGTGGTGAAACAGGGTCTTTACATAGGTCTAGATTATAATGAGGTAGTGGACGGCTTAGCTAGGGAGGCGATCTCCGATGGTATTCCGTGCTCAATGTTTCCGATGTACAGCGACTTTATCAGCGTTATTAAAAAACAATGTTATGACATGTGGAGAGAGTATTTTGATGAAGTTTCTAAATTGAAAGGAATATGGTACAGGACGATCCAATCGCACCCGCCTAAATCTCTTTGGTTTGACGATAAAAAGATTGTATTAAGTAGGACTGAATTAATTGCTGCTTTGAGGCTTCGGTCCGGACACATTCCGTCAAATAAATTCGCCTTTTTAATGGGTAAATCTTCTTCGCCCGATTGCCCGAGATGTAATGTGGTCGATGATATATATCACGTTTTGATGGAATGTGTCTGTACTGGGGGCTCAAGATCTTGTAGGTCGATAGATGTGGGTTTTTGTAACAGTCTGGCCAATCCTTTCTCGGATATGGCCAGAGAACTGTACAAATTGTTGCTAATCAAGCGCTGGTAAAATTGTTATATTTTGTTTATTTTTTATTTATTTTTTTGTTTGTTTTTGTGATAAGTACCTGTTTAAAAGTTTATTTTTTGATTTTTATTGTATGTATGTGAATTCGGGTGTCATAATCGCTTTGCGATTAAACCCTTAAATAAAGATTTAAAAAAAAAACAGGCTCTTAGTAATAGGGTCCTGTTTTTACCCCTTTGGGTAGGGAACCCTAAAAGTAGGTCAGTAGTAGGGAATGCAATACCGGGATACCGGGATCCCGAAATACCAGGATCCCGCATGAATTTTGCGGGACTAATCCCGGTCGAAAATTTAGCGGGATCCCGCGGGACTGGCGGGATTACAAAAAAGCGTAATTCATATGTGTAACGTTGCGCGCGGGAGTGCGTGAACTGGCTACAGGCAGCCCACTAAGCAATTTACCATAAATTCACCAATTGTACCAACCAGCGTGGAAGCTGAGCAAATTTTTCAGCTGCTGGCTACCTTGTGTTGTATATCAGGAGCCGTTTGGCCGACGACACAATTAATACCTTAACATTTTTAACATACTTTTATATATAAGTTGGTTAAAAAGCGTTTTTTAGTTTTTTTAACAATTTTTTTTACGTAGCCATTTTCAAGAAAAGTTTAGTTATTTTTATTTAATAGTTTTATATCTAAAGTCTGAAGTATTAATAAACCCTTGTAAAAAAAGTGTCCGACAATGTTTGTTTTATTTATGTTTCTAAGAATAAAAGGAGTTCTATCAAGTAAAGTCATTATAACGATTTATTTTAAAAGTTTAAGTCCACCCTGCGGGATCCCGCAAATACCGGGATCCAGCGGTATTGTGATGGTTCAGTCCCGCAAATACCGGGATTGAAATTATCCTGCGGGATTGCATTCCCTAGTCAGTAGTAAACGATTTAATTTTAATGTAAACAGGGAGCTTACTCCCGAAACTGATATCGATTTCGATTTTCGATTTCAACGGTTTTTGACACTTTAGACATGCTTTAGACATCTCCGCAGCACGATCGTTCGCTATTTTAGCGCACGATCGTGCTGCGGATCGGTTTGAAACTAATTCAACCTCAATGGATTTTGCTATTTCTGACAGCTATGCTAGCGCACGATCGGGATGTGGCTCAATTTGGAACTAATCAGCATCGAAACATTCGCCAAATCGAAATCTTAGGTGCTCGCGAGAAACAAAATTGTCTGAGAATCGAATTTCAGATCGTTTACAAACGTCAAATTTCACGGTACTCGTAGCAACAGAGGCATCGACATAGATTGAGATCGATTGTTGCCGAGTTAGGTAATATAAAAGTTTTTAGGGTCACTATGGTATCGATTGTATGGTGTCGTTTTATTTTTTGTTGATAATAAATATTAATTCATTATTTTTTAAACATAATAATATAGCTCGCCTGCAAGCTGTTTTAATGTGATTGATGGCACCTCCAATGTATCTCTACAGCTATACGGTCCCATTTAAGTTTGGTATCGTGCTTAGCTTGGCTTGCCCGCATGTACCCTTTTGCGATTCCTGGATTTTCTTCCAGGAATCTCAACAACATTTATAGGTTTTTTTTTATGAAAGAAGGGGGCAAACGAGCAAACGGGTCACCTGATGGAAAGCAACTTCCGTCGCCCATGGACACTCGCAGCATCAGAAGAGCTGCAGGTGCGTTGCCGGCCTTTTAAGAGGGAATAGGGTAATAGGGGAGGGTAGGGATGGGAAGGGAAGGGAACAGGGGAGGATAGGGAAGGGAATTGGGCCTCCGGTAAACTCACTCACTCGGCAAAACACAGCGCAAGCGCTGTTTCACGCCGGTTTTCTGTGAGAACGTGGTATTTCTCCGGTCGAGCCGGCCCAATCGTGGCGAAGCATGGCTCTCCCACATATAAATAAGTAAGGTGCGTCGGATGGACCATTATTGCCCAAATAAAAACTAACTTTTGATGTCTACAAAATATATTAGAATATGTATAGGTACTTATGACAATGCTAAGTGTAACTACAAAAGAGAATTTACTTACATATTTGTTTAATGTCAAGATGTTCCTTAACGAAAATAACCATTTTAAACCCAATAAAGTAGAAAATGAGCACATCCATCTAATGTTTCTAAAGAAATGTATTTTTATGGTAAGTATGACGAAAAAACACAAACATTACATAATATTTCATATTTTTCGTAACCTTCTAATAATTTTAAATAACAATACAACTTTGCCATAACGACGTTGACAAGACGCCATGTCAACATCTCGATTTTGATACGATTTTGTTCCGGAATTCCTACGCGTTACAATGACATCAAAAACGAAATCGAAATCAGACTCGTATCAAGTTGATATCACTTTCGGGAGTAAGGCACCTGAATCTTTATTTGAATACTTGTTATTGTCTCCAAAGAGAATGTCATATACTACGTAACAAGAGGTCGGACTTAGAAGAAAAAAAATTAACATTTATTATTTTTTTAAATTGAAACTAAAGTTAAAAATTTTAAGTGCAAAACCTTCCACTCTAAACGTACCAAAAAAAAGAAATGAGCTCAAATAAATGTTTTATTTCAATAAACATTATTGTACATAGCTGAATAAACACAAAACAATAAAACAGATTTAATCCACAAGTATTAGGCAACAAATCCGTCCGCTGCGTACGCTCCGATTCCGATCCAGTGGACGCGCACCTTTATACATACACAAATAACTATTATTACTTTGTTTTATTACACCCTGTACATACGACAGCTGAACTCTATCGCGTGGGCTCAGGGCCAGCTGTATACCACCTCACTTGATCAGAGGATTTTCCCTTAGTGGCCGCACCTCTCATAATCCCATACCTTCCTTCTCCTCCTCCTAAAATCTCCTTAACAACCATTGCCTGCAGACTAAAATGTTGCTAGTATAGTACAGGAACCTAAAAATCTGAAATTAATGAAAAGTTTTTCATTTACTACATTTCCATACATAAATTATTATAGTTAATAACCTTAACGTGCAATTAATTACTACAATAAATCAATAGACACATTTCAACACTTTCGAAATTAACTGCATACATACTGATACATTATAATATATCTTTTTCATATTATTATAGTTTAAGTTGTAAATTATTATCACAGACTACTTAGGGATACTACGTATATTATTATACAAATATGCAAATAATCACTATGACATACTTTGTATTAGAACACGGTATGAGTGGTATGACATAGTTATGTTTTGCTTCAATTTATCAATTTACGGTTATATTTACATTTACAATGGCTTACCTTTTGTTTTTCAATAATTAATCCACTAATTTACAATCTTTGAAAGAGTTGCTACAAATTAATTTTCACTAACTACAAATCGAACTTTGAGTTTTAAACTTCTTCTTCGTCTTTTTTATCAACCAATCACAGTCGATCTTGCTTAAAAATGTACAGATTATCCAACTTAGTTTAGGTGCTACGTTTAAATTTGGAACCCAATTTTTTTTGTTCAAAAGTTTCACCCACCTGATTGTCTCATTATCTGTCAGACTGTCACGTTCATAGATAACCTATAAGTAGAAGTGAAAAACAACAACACTTTACTAGTTACATCATCATAAGTAAGTAAAAGTTAATAATTCCTTAACTTTAAATCGAAACCTAACAGAGACATTTAGGTTGGGATGCACCAGTGCAGAGGCGTGGTTAAAGTTAAAGTTATGGTTATAATTATAGTTAAGGCTAACTTTAACCTTAACTTTGACCACATAATTTGACAGATGACAGCTGGTCCGACAAGGCTTGAAATGAACGTGGGTGGGGGTGCTGCTGGTAAAGGAGAACTGTCAAAAATGGCGTTTTCGTATGATGACAGCGTTAGTTCCTTTTTTCGTCACGTTTATTGAAATCCTTGTCGAGCTCAAGCTTATGATTAAATATGGCGTCCATTATTTGACTTTAACCAAAGATTTGACATTTTGCATTGTAGTTATAGTTAAAGTTACTGTTATACCTAATGTAAGTTGGTGCAACCCACCCTTAATGATGATTATTGATTAAACTTCAATGTAATGAAAGTTTCACAGATAACGTATCGGGCTCATCTAAGTTATCTTAAAATAATCATAATAATTCGTCTACGAGTGTGGCCTTATGAATCTATGTAACCAAAGATTAATCGCCATTTAAGAGTGGTCACCACTCGTCCTCAATAAATCTTAATACATTACAAAAACGTTACGTCTGTCCTTATAACTCAAACGGGTGGATTTTAATTGAACTCATAAACATTTATAGTGTTCACTTGATAATATTATAGTTGTAGCTTTACTATTCATATATTAATTACAAGTAAAGTATAATTTTGTCTCTTGAACAGCGTTGCCAGGCGTCCCGATATTTTAATCAAAATAAGACCGCGCGGGACAGGCTCTGTCACGCTTTTCGGGGATAACTCGCAGTACATTTTATCGCGATAAAAAGTATCCTTTGTCCATTCCGGGAACATCGAAGATTATCCATACCAAACATCAAAATCCGTCCCGCGGCATAAGCGTGTAGAGGTAACAGATAGTCAGACACACTCTCGCAATTTTAATATTAGAGCGCTTACAGAGGAACGGCACTTGTCGACGCGTGCCGTCGACAAGTGCCGTTCGTCTGCGTCTGTAAGAAGCCTAAGGTTGGGTTGCACCAACTAACTTTAACTGTAACTATAACTTTATAACTACAATGCAAAATGTCAAAGCTTTGGTTAAAGTAAAAAATGGAAGCACTCAAGACGACATATTTAACCATAACCATAGGGCTCGACAAGGTTTTAAATGCACGTGGCGAAAAAAGGAACTAACGCTGTCATCACACAAAAACGTCATTTTTGACAGTTCTCCTTTACCAGCAGTGCCCCCGCCCACGTTCATTTATAACCATGTTGGACCAGCTGTCATCTGTCAATTTCTCCGGTCAAAGTTAAGGTTAAAGTTAAAGTTAAATTTAGCCTCAACTATAACCATAACTTTAACCTTAACTACGCCTCTGGTATAAATGACAAAATATTTGCTATTTACGCTGTCACCTGCGCCCTTCGTTCTCAACTCGTGAGCTGATGATGAAGCCTCTTCCAGGATGTTCAGCTCGGGCACAGAGGAGGCGGCGGTGACGCCGGAGGACCTTCGCACGCTGCTGCACATCAGCTACAAGCTGTCCATGGACCACTACCCCGAGGGCCCGCAGACCTGCCTCATGGTGAGTGGAATACCGACCCCTTTAGCGTGGCCACGGTAGGAATGCGAAAGTATAGAAGCACTGTGCAGATAAACTAAAGGTACTGTTCTGAACTTTACCGTGTCTAACCGCGAACGACAAAATATATTCAAATAAAATGCCACTTTATGACATAATGTACTATATGGTTGTGAAATTATATGTAAGAATATGTCCTGTCATCGACAAAAATATTTTTTACAGTGAGTTAATTTTTTCGTCTTCCTCTTTTATTCGGCGTGTCTCACTGAGCACATGTTTTATTAACATAATATTTAGCATTCGAAATAAACAATCACTCAAAATCGCCTTATGTCTTAAGGCAATGCTAAAAATAAATCTCAACAGACCAAAACCATACCCGATGGGTCTTAAGTCTACGTATGCCGGAAGCCTATCTGTAAAACAATCAATACGTAAAGCCCGACATTTACATTATCATCCTATAGTGTTTAGCAAAGTGCTTTAGACAAAGATCGACGATAATTCTCCCGTCAGTCTGGACTAGACTGATAGACTAAACTGACCGTGTCTAAGATAATGTAAATCGGGCCTAACAACAAAATATATGACGTCATTTATTTACCGTAGGAATTGTTTGAGTATCTCACATGAGTCGCTCACATGAATGAGGAACTCATGACATTGATTAAATTATCAGCAAATAACATGGCAGACAGACAATAATAAGATTAAAAGTATAACTCGAGTCTCAAATTTTAATATTATAGTCTTTGTTACCTGAAAGAATACAATATTATAGAAACCCATTAAAGGTGCCCATGCTTGACGATCGATCGAAACGACAATTTGTCGTTTCGATCGATCGTCAAGAAAATCGTCCAATCGATCTTTTGAACGTAAAATCTTTTTTTTTTTTTGAGATAAGGGGGCAAACGAGCAAACGGGTCACCTGATGGAAAGCAATTACTTCCGTCGCCCATGGACACTCGCAGCATCAGAAGAGCTTTAGGTGCGTTGCCGGCCTTTTAAGAGGGAATAGGGAAGGGTAGGGATGGGAAGGGAAGGGAAGGGAATAGGGGAGGGTAGGGAATAGGGTAGGGGATTGGGCCTCCGGTAAACTCACTCACTCGTTTTTCTGTGAGAACGTGGTATTTATCCGGTCGAGCCGGCCCATTCGTGCCGAAGCATGGCTCTCCCACGTAAGAAATCGTTTGCGATATTGCTACACACGTACAATTTGTCGTTCGATTTTAACATCGAGGAGATAAATCGTTACGATAATTGTCCCGTGTGGCCACCTTTGCACTCATTAAAATAAGATCAGAAGTTTAGACACTACGGGAGAATCTACATACACTGAGTTCGTGCCTCATGGGTTTTTTTTTAGGTGAGCAATTATAAGGAATTCTGCGGACTGTTTTGTCCCAGCAAAGCCTACGATACCTTCGATTCTTCTGCCAGTGTCAAATATGTTATTCTTTTAACGACGCCGGGCAAAAATCGTATAAAACTTAAATAATCTTTTCGCAATCTATATACCTTTTCAGATAAACAAGACGCTGTCCGCGGTGCTGCGCGGGTGCTTCAACAACAAGGCCAGCCACAGCGTGGGCTTCGTGGTGCGCTGGCTGGAGGAGCACTGCCACAGACTCATCTTCCCTGTACACAGGTAACTCAAAAACTATATCACGTTATGATGCCGCAATACAGGCTGATCAATGAATTAAAAGAGCTCCTGGGCCCTAATTCATAATGCCCAATTTCACTCGGATTCGGAAACTTCATCGCGCGTGTCGTGTCGAACGGGAATCGCGAATCGCCCTGCTAGCACAGCATACAGCCTTCTGTCAGTATCTGCCGATGCTGTAAAGATCTAAGAGCAAGGGCGTCGCCAAGGGGGGGCAGGGAGGAGCAGCTCCCCCCCCCCCCCCTGGAGATTCTAAAAAAGTTGCTAAATATAATGCAAACAACGACCACAATAATATTAAAATCTGGTAATAGATGTAAGGCTCGTAGTACAAGTGAAAAGCTTCATGTGCTGTCGACTTTATCTACAATTTATACCTACTTTTCTCTATAAAATTATTTGAAATATAAAACATATGGATTATATGTGTAGCCGGATATATTAGCTAGGTTATGTAGTAGATAACTTACAAGTTTTATTAAAATAATTAGGGAAAAATGAGTTATTGTCCGTATGTTACGAAATGTTACTTGTTCGATTCTTCCACTCACCTCTTGAAAGAAAAGTTTATTTCTACGGACGAACAGATAAAGTAACAAAGACAGTCACTATTGTCTCTAGAATCCTTAAGTCCGTCTGTTCAGCGTTTGTTTAAACGTCAATATGCCTACTTATATCTCTACAACGCCACTGACATCTAAAATACCTAAATAACAGAGAAACAACTATGGCCGGTCATAGACGGACCGCATCTTGCAGTCGAAACCGACTGCAAATAGCGGCCGCCGCACGGCGATCTGCATTTTCCATTCTAAATTCATATCCGCAATTCACGGACCGCTCGAGCAGTTCTGCAGCGGTCGGTGCAAATTTTAACGCGACCGCTCTAGAGCAGTCGATACCGACTGCAACTTCCGTCTATGGCCAGTCTTACTTCCCAGATACTGCGTCCACATGCTGGCGACTCGTCACCGCGACCTCGAGGCGGCCGAGGCGCCGGGCTCCGGCCTCGAGCTCGGGACCCCCGTGCTGGAGCGCGCCGGGGGCCGCGGGGGGCTCCTCCCCCTGTCCGCCGCGTGGTTGATCGCCGGTACCGCCCCCCCGCTGTACTCCCGCCCCGCGCGTCCCCCACCCGCCCCCGCGCCCGCCGCCTGGCTGGCGCGACTGGTGTGCACGGTGCCGTCACACTGGGAGCCGCTCTACGCGTCAAAGGACCACGGACTAGGATGTAATCGGTTCCTACATCACACGTTGGCGTACAGGTCAGCTGATTTAAATATGACTATCCATTCTAATATTATAAATGCGAATGTGTGTATGTCTGTCTGTTACCTCTTCACGCCCAAACCGCTGAACCGACTTTGCTGAAATTTGGCATGGAGATAATATTTTGAGTCTCGAGAAAAGACATAGGATAGTTTTTATCTCGGAAAAATGTACGGTTCCCGCTCGATAAACGAATTTTGGCGCAACATAGTTGCGGGCGTCATCTAGTAAATAATAAGTGCTTGTCCTGAATGTCAACATCTATTTTTCATCCTTGAAATAATTTTATCCTCGTTGTATCATGTCAAATACATCGAGCGCAGTCCTGAAACGCGTCTATCCAAGTATATTCTGAGATCGTGCGACACAAACAACCTTAAACTTTTTAATCGGGACTTAACGCGACTTATTTAAGTAGTAATGCTACTACGAGTACATACTTTTTCTCGACATTTCGGCCGTGTTGCAACGGCCGTGGTCACGAGGGGACTTGAGTCCAGTCCTCGTGGTCATGAGGGGACTTGAGTCCCCTCGTGACCACGGCCGTTGCAACACGGCCGAAACGTCGAGAAAAAGTATGTACTCGTAGTAGCATTACTACTTAAATAAGTCGCGTTAAGTCCCGATTAAAAAGTTTAATTATAATGCAACGCGAAAGTTTAAAATGTTATCTTAACAAACAACATTTCAATGAGTCATGACAACGTCTGAAATGATAACAGTGGACTGAAGTATAATATATTCCCCACATCGTATCCTATAGAAAAATAATGTTTGCCGGATTAACTTGTACAATAATAATAAATACATGCAAAGCTTAACAGAAATAGCTTAACATTTAACACAGATTTAACTTTAACCCAAATCTAAGTCTATCACTCACATGCTAAGTTCTCATCACCATGCTAAACATATACTAGTATCCTTACAGGGGTCCGACGATAGTGGTGATCGACGGCCTGCCAGCGACTGGCGACAGCGACGAGCACCTCACCGCCGTGATCTGCTGCCCGCAAGAGTGGCGGGACACCCACCAGTACTGGGGCGGGCCGGACAGTGCGCTGCTGCTGCTGTACCCCACGTGAGTACAGCGGGGGTGGGGGTGCAGGAGGGGGCGACACCCACCAGTACTGGGGCGGGCCGAACAGCGCGCTGCTGCTGCTGTACCCCACGTGAGTACAGCGGGGGTGGGGGTGCAGGAGGGGGCGACACCCACCAGTACTGGGGCGGGCCGAACAGCGCGCTGCTGCTGCTGTACCCCACGTGAGTACAGCGGGGGTGGGGGCGGGGCTGCAGGAGGAGCGACACCCACCAGTACTGGGGCGGGCCGGACAGCTCGCTGCTGCTGTTGTACCCCACATGAGTACAGCGGGGGTGGGGGCGGGGCTGCAGGAGGGGGCGACACCCACTAGTACTTGGGCGAGCCGGACAGCTCTCTGCTGCTGCTGTACCCCACGTGAGTACAGAGGGGGAGGGGCGGGGCTGCAAGAGGGACAGCGCGCTGCTGTACGGTGTACCCCACGTACGAATACGTAACAGGAGTGACGTCACAATTGTCATCATTCTTAAATATTCACCAAACGATCATCTTTTCCGTTTTCTGTAAGAAATAAACTCGACTCAGAAGCAAAAGATTGGTTTTTAATGTTAATTGATAAATATGAAATAATAATATTATACTATGTACTTCCCAACAAACATTTCAGTCGAGTAAGAAGAAATTACGCGATTCATAGTTGTCTAAACGTCGCAAAGAAGTCGTTTTATGCTGTTACCCGACATAGCGCCTCCAATAGTTATACGACTAGTTGTCGTGTAAGAACGTCGTAGAAACGTCTTTACGACTGATTTATACGACTATTACACTACATTCAGTCGTGTAACCAGTGTGGTGGTATAAGAAACGTCTATGCGACTTTTACGCTGACCTTCATCGTATTAGTGTTGCGAATACTACCTTTACACGACAATAGTATTAGAGTTTTATAAAATACTCTTACACGTCATTCAGTGAATTTGAACCCCTCTTTACGACCTTTAGGTGACGGAATGTAGTATAAGAGTTAAAAAATTCACCAAAGTCTACAATCACCGCCATTCATTTGTTTCTTTGTAAAAATAATTTAACGTAGTTGTGATGGATAGAAAAAGCTGGGCTAGTGTAAAAAAGAGCGGAAACTTTAAGAGAAAAGTAAAAAAGAACTATGCATCATTCCTTTCCTCTAATTGCATCATATCGAATATAGGTACATGGCAAGCTAATTATAATACAACTGGAGATGGTTCCGTACAAAATTTTATAAGTTCTGTGTAGAGTAGTTCTGTGCAGAGTAGTTCCGTGCAGAGTAGTTCCGTGCAACTTAATTGTAATCCAAGCTCAGATAGTGCTTATTATTACAGAAATCACATTCATCGTCTGGGTAATGATCGTATATGGCAAACAAAGCGCAACTCGGACACCAGAAAAAATCAAAATTTATCATGTATTGAACAGTTTCCTTAGTTAGCATGAAATGTGCAGGGTATTCGGCACTATTGGTATAAAATCCGCAACCAAAACACCGATCAGCGCGTACAAAATGTGTAGATTTCCATGGCCATTTTAAATTCATACGTATCAATGTAATGAAATCTAATTTATTTAAAAACTTATCAATATCCATTGTATCACGATTGATTTCTTTACTCATTGATCAACTAATAACTGTATAGAAAGATTGATAAGGTTTTAGGCTCTTGTTAATAACTTAACTGAACCCTAAACTCGATTCTATGGCGGAATGTTTATGCGAATTGACACAGCGCGTGTTGTGTAGAAGTTATCTAGGAGTCTCGTTTTGCACTTTGAATCGTATAGAGGTAACTGTTTGCACTTTCTTTAAAAATACTAAATGATATATCATTTATTTTAAAAATCTCACTGGCGCATTTATTATTTACTTAAAACTAGCACGTAAAACTCGATAAAATTTATTTCCCATCAGTGCAACAGCCCTTGAACTTGAGTTTCGAAGTAAACACACAACAGAATAAATAAAATGGCTGAGACTATATCCAACAATAAATTTGACAGTCAGTTTCTTCCCGACAGCATTTCATTAATTTAATATAGGTACTATCCAGTCACTTTTACAACCAAGTTTCGTACAGTTACTCAATTGAATGTCGTGAAGCAGCGGTGAAAACCGCTACAACGCGACAAAAAGTGCGCTACACGACTTCTTCACGACTTCTTCACGACCACTTCCCGACAAAAAATGCCCTACATGACTTCTTTACGGCCAAAAAGTAAGTTATGCGACGGCTACAGGACTTGTATACGTCATTGAGTCGTGTAAAATGGGCCTTTTCTTGGTGATGTCGACGTTTTAGCGACGTTGCGGCAACCAGCTTATACGATCAAAAGTTAGAGTTGGCACGTTGCGGCGACCAGTCAAATGTTTGTTGGGTTGTATTTGATATGTCAAACAGCTATTCAGTGTTTTGTCTTTGACTAGTCGTTATTAACTCACATAATAGACAGACAGTGTCAAGCAAAAATATATTTGAATGTTATGTTATTAATTTAGTAAGACAAAAAGACATTAGTATTATAGTTACAAATGCATAAATCTCGCTCGCATAAACCGTAAATTTTTCAGTTTCGCGGTCGTAGAGCACGCACCGAAGATGCTATACCTGAACTCGGCTATCCGGGGTTACCCGAAGGGGTTACGAGCGGGGTCGGACCCCCGCAAACCCCTGCTGTCCGTCGCCGAGGGGTTCGACACATTCGACTTCAAGGGCGTGCCCTACTCTCTGAGGGCTATTGAGGTAAGCTTTGCTAAGTAAGAGTAAATTAAGAAAAAAAACAATCAGTGTTTTCGATAATTATATCGGTTGCCACCAGAGGGACAGTAGGAACTTTCGTGTCAAATGTCGTGTCAGATAGAGATATGACATATTCCAGCTGTTTGACACGACAATTGACATGATAGACCCTACGGCTACATAGCGCCATTTGCTCATCATTACTATTTATTATTGAACTCATCAAATTACTCGAAGTTGATTACAACCACAGAAGTAAATCAAGACGGCTAAGCGGGTGCAGTACACGTGTTTCAATCTTGCTCTGTCGTGCAAGATTCATTAAACGTTCATTCAGTCAGCGCGCACTTCTCGACTTGATTACACCGGAGCGGTTGTGCAAAATGCCTCGTTGTGCAGTGTCTAATTGTAAAAAAACAGAAGTACGAAAATGAATCGGTCAAAAGAAGGTATTTCTTGCCACGGGTAAGTTATTTTTTTAACTAAAAGCAAAGCAAAAATTGACACGAGCGATTCTTTAGCTACGCACGCGCGTCGCCATTCTAGATTTATTTCTGTGATTACAACCTTTCATGAAGACGTATATAGACTCAAATTTTCCAGCAATGAGCTTAGCGTTTAAAACACAAATTAACTATTAATTATTAAAACATCGCTGTTGCAGGCACAGATACGGGATAGCAACTGATAAGAACGATTCTAGCACGAACAGACAATACAAATAACCATAAGTTAAAGTACGAAATCCTACGTATTCTGTGACCGGACTATAGTAATGACTAATGACTAATGAGAGTGCTCTGAAACGATTATTAAGCTGTTGCATAAATGTTATCGCATCAAGACATTTCGTAACGAAAAAACCTAACACACTCCACTCCGAGCGGTGCGGCGTTGCCAGACTTTGACACGGTGTTTGTATACATGCGACTAGTCGATAAGTTGATAAAATATGCTACGCAATAGCTTTACCGCGGCAGTCCCCAGTGCCACACGTATTTTTATTTTTATAATAATAATAAAATGTGTTATTCAAACATAAATACAATGCACTGCACACACTAAAGCAAAAAAAAAAAACAAACAATAAACCAAAAGAAAAAACTCACTGACCTCCATTATATAATAGAGGTCAGTGAAAAAAACTGCTTAACTAAAATAAAACAAGCAACAAAAAAAATATGGCATCATTGGGCAGTGCATTGCATAATGCCGAAAAGGATACCCACTCAGGTGTATGACCACGGCGCAGAACACTGCACCGCGGTACCTGATCTTCCGTGGTTCCTATACATATTACGCCTGACGCACGACAGATTCAACATAAATAATAATAATAACTTATAATAATACTATACATATAATAATACAATAAAATAATAAAACATCATTTAGAATACTTAAATAAGAGTACGGTAGCTGCTATTTACGATACGGCACGGCATAACACCCGCACGGGCTGCACCTGTGACGCAACGACATTCCAGCTTCAGGAGATAAGTGCCTATTTCTCGCGCTTCAGTGCCTGAAACGAAGTTGTACGGGGAGCGCGCGCACCGCCTGTGACCTACATTATTGTGTAGGTCACAGGCGGTCGGCGTAACGTATTTTTGTTATGTTTTCAGGTGTGGGGCTGCGGTGACGCGGCGCTGCGTGAGACGCAGCTAGAAATCAAAAAGTGGCAAGTCAAAGAGGCTGAAAGACAGAGACAGGTATATGTTATATCCTTATTTGTAATTAAGCTTACTTTTACTCTAGATTTTTATCGATTCATTAGTCTCATAATCCTGCATCGCGCTATGGAAGTTTCGAAGAATAACAAGATACATATTATTACAACATCTGAAAGAATGTCAGTGGGCTTCGGCCTGACCGAGCATGCTATCTCGCTCGTCAGAAGATATTCCTTTTCGGCCGCCACTAACTTTGTTAAAATGTAATGTGCAAGTGAGTGTGCATGAAATGAAATGTGCAAGGCAGGATATTTTGACAAGCAATTAATCAAGCAAGCCTTAGCAAAAAATCAAATTAATTAATATTATCATAATAATATGATTCAGGTGAAGATATCGGCGGCGGACTGGATCGACCATCCCGACCGTTACCTGCTGCAGCTGGCCGGCCGCCCCGAGTACAACAACACCGCCAGCTAGTAAACGTGTTAAGTACGTACGTGCGGGCATGTGATGCGTGTACGTACGTAAAACGAGTACGTACCTGCGGGCGTGTGACGCGTGTGCGTACGGCTTGTACGTACGTGCACTACGTGCTCGTTGTGTAAGTGAGGTCATCGACGCGTGTACGTGTGGGCATGTGGCACGAGTACGCACTTGCAGGCATGTGACGCGCGTACGTACGGCCTGTGCGTACGTGAATGTTGTGTGGGTACGTACGGGTATGTGACGCATGTACTATCAGAGAAGTTGGTTCCTGGTTGCAGATGGGGGACCTTCGTAGTTTGGCCGCGTTACGTCAAACCCAGCCGACAGATCACAATTACCATCGAATTGACAGGATCCGACCAAATGACGTTGGTCTGTTAACTCCTTAGGAATCAATTTCCTCGATGGTACTTACGACCCGTGAGTACTGTACATTGTGATACGAGTACGTACGGCTCGTGAGCACGTGTATGTTACGTCATTACGTGAGTACGTACGGCTTGAAAATGCGGTTATGTGACGCATGTACGGACGGCCTGTGAATACGGTTATGTGACGCAACTATGTACGGCTCGTGAGCTACGTGTATGTTATGTTAGTACGTACGTATGTATGTTCCACAACAGCACACTAAATATTATTATGTCCACCAAAGACAGGTTTATTATTCAGAAAGAGTGAAAACTACTGTGGACGTCTGTCATTTTGTCTTTAAAAATCTGACAGTGTTTCCATTCTTGCGTATTTATCCTGCGGCTGTGTTTATCAGTTATGTCCAGTCGATACGTACTCGTTTAGACTTACAATGACAAAAACACACACACGTACGTACGTGCGACGCAAGCACATGCGCATTAGGCGTACCAGTAACATAATAGATGGCAGAGGTAATAACTAATAAGTGTAATACGCCATACGTTTCCTAAGATATTTTTATATTTAAATGGCGCTTAATATTTCTGTGCTATTTCGAAATCCTTAAGATTTAACGCTGATAGTAAAGCTTACCTCTAGCCATATTATATGCTATTTACGTTATGTCATATTAAATTAATGAATTGTTGTAAAACTGTACATCATTCTGCTCAAACTTAATCGAAGCTGTATCAATCAGACATTGATACAGCTTCGATAAAGTTTTGATCAACTCTAGTGTACAAGTTAAACGCGTTCTGACTTCTCGAAAGTTCGAAAATATTTTTTGACGTTTGTTTGGCACATAAAAGAGAATACTGTTTTGCTGCTAATAGTAGGGGAGAGGAAGGTGCTAATTTTGTAGTCACTCGAGCGTCATAGAGACCAAGTAGGTTTTTTTACTTTAGGTAAAACTGATAAAAAAATAATAAGAGCGTTTTTTATTTTAGCAGTAAGTTCAGAAACTGCAGCCATTTTAAAGTTTTGAAAAAGAAAATATATCCAGAAAATTGTTTATTTAGGCTAATTATAAATATATTTCGAGTTTCTTAAGCCGGTTCTTCTCGGCGGGGTAGTTCCCTAACCGGTGGTAGGCAACGTAGTTTCTTCGTTCGACTTTCAAAAAGTGTATCATGATATCCATTTTGAATAAAAATATATTTTATTTTACTATAATTTTCTTGGGGTATACTAAACATCATATCTTAATCTAACAGATCCGATGAAATTTCAATATCTTAAAAAAAATTTACCCACCATGTGAGCAATCTGATTTCTATACCATAACTAGACACATGTCGGAACTCGGAAGCCTATACAAGCTTAATCTGACACGCTCGAGCTTGTCCCGAAATCCCCTCTTCCCCTCCCCAACTATAATCTCCAAGCTGTATAATATTGGGTTAAATATTAGACTTGAGGTCCTTATTATATTCCTAATGTGCTGCCATGAACATAGTATTGTCATTGATCAATTAACTATTATAGTTCATGACAAAAAGTGAAATATTTAGAACTGTATTATAATTCGTTACTTGTACCCAGTGAGGATTAACTATAGTCTGTCAAGAAAGTAAAGAAATTAAAAAATGGCAACATCGTAGTGTCATCACTTTCAAATCAATCTAAGAAAAAAGGGGTGACACTACGATGTTGCCACTTTTTAATATCTTCACTTTCTTAACGAACTATATGTTATACTCGGTTAATCATAGACAAGAGCAAAGTTTTTTTAGAACTGAAAACGAATATAAAAAATTTTAAACATTTTTTTTATTTTAAACTTAATGCACAAAGCATTTGAGTTGATATTGTCATTAGCTCAAATGTAGATATAAAATAATAATGAAATAAATGAATCTACCCTTCTTGCGCTAAGTCTTGTGACAAAATAAATAATTATTTTGTCACACAATTATTTGACCATCTAATAAAAAATCGGGTCATGAATACATAGTTTTTTATCGGTTATTATACTTTTTTTTATAATTGTTGTGTTGTCTTTGGAGAATGTGTATTTTTGAGAAGGACAGTATAGGCGGCACTTATAAAAAAATTACGTCACTTAAATAGATGGTTCAACTTCTGTGTAAAAAATTATAAAACCTATATTTTATACTTAAATATACATTCTTTATAGTGATATTATTTCTCATATGCTGTTAGCCATCTAAATTGTAATCGTGCCTTTACTTAAAATTATTTTGGATTAAAAAAATAATTTCAAATATTAAAATGTACAGTGTGCTGTCTAGTCAACATTTAGAATTGATCAACTAATATTTCTTTAAATAGTAGAATGTTAACAAGAAATTTTGCTTAGGCGCTAATCTATTGTAATATTATGTACTTTAAGATGACTTTTGCTTTCATTTGTAGTCTGTCAAAAAAGTAAAGAAATTAAAAAGCATAGATAAAGTATTAAAGTATAGATGTAGTCTTAGGCCGTCATCGCGTGGCCATTTTGTGCTTATTTTCATACAAGTAGTGTGCGTTTATTTTCTTGAATATTTCTATTTGTCGATTATTTCGAAGCACATTATGATAATAATAAATAATAATAAATATTCTTTATTGCGCACACACTAAGAAGTAAAAAAAAAATATGAGATATGAAATATGAAAAGATACAAGAAAGAAAGTCAATTAGTTCATGATATCGATTAACTATAGTTCAAGTGATGAAAATCCGTAAACACACGTAAAAAGCTATGCAATTTATAAAGCCAAATTATTAATTGATGTGACATTTTTAGCACTATATAGAACGAATAAGGGATTAATAAACTTATAAATTATCTTTTTAGCTTACAAAAATACCGATTGAAAAGCCCAAAAAACGTTGTTCAAAACTTACGTATTTAATGTTAAATCCACGTGTTTGAGGCATTCTTTGACCATTCTTATGGTTTATTATTTAGCGGAACCACAAAACTCAACAATATATAGCACTAAATGTTCACTAAAAACCTTTATTAACACTTTTATTACATGAAATATGCAGACCGACTCCTTTATGAGCCTCAAAAGCGTGTAATGTTATGTCCTACTTAGTAGGACATAACATTACACGCTTTTGAGGCTTATACACCGATATATTAAGGCTCTCTCCAGTCATAGTACCTCAATGTTAAAAAGTGGCAACATCGAAAACAAAAGTGTCATCCCTTTCAAATCAATTTAAGAAAAAAGGGATGACACTACGATGTTGGCACTTTTTTATTTCTTCACTTTTTTGATAGACTTTACCTTTCGGATATATTGTTACATCGGACGATTGGATCTGTAGTGGATTTTAAAATTATATGTATAGCCATTCATTATTTGATTTTATTGTATTTCATGTAATAGATTGAATTGGTGCATGGTTCCTGGGTTTTGACAGAAGTTTATCTATTGATATGCGCTTTGGATTTGGTAAATGGTAACATCAAATAAATACTTACAAGTTACAAATGTACTTTTGAAGTGATAAAAGTTCCGGTAACCAGGAATTACTATGAATCTAGTACCTATTTAAGATTGTGTTTGTTTTAGGTTAGTTGATTTAATTCTTGGTGGACCAATTTTGTATGTGTATGTATGTACGTTGAGCACAATAGTCTAATGCTTTGTAATATTAAAATGTGATATGACAGTGACTTCACTAGAAGCAAGTAAGAAAAAATGGTTCTGGTAAACTACTATATTATTATACAAGTTTGCTTAAAAAAGTTTTACAGCATAAGCTTGACTTTTAAAGTTGTTGGTAACTGGTAAGTTAAGTTTATATTGTCTTGTATTAATTCTTTCTGCTAGTATTTACTAAGGTACTAGGACTGTATTATAATGTAATATAAATGAAGAAATAAGATATTTTAGTAATATACTTTTGTTTGATTTATTATTTTAGTTTTTCCCTAATTTCTACGGTTCAGAAAAAAATCATTTTGCAAGTTTTTAACACATAAATATACCCCCTTACTAATAAACGCTGTTTAAGCTTTGAATAGTTATACAGTGTTTTGTCTTCTTCAATCCAATTAAAAATGTCACTTGTGTTTATTAGTAAGGGGGATAGTTTATAGCGTTAGGTACGCTTTGTTCTATAAAAAAATAATTTGTCTATGGTGTGAAAAATAAGAACTGTCAAGTGTCATTTTTTTCTTGACAGTGACATCATAGCACTAAGCACACTGCACAGCTGTTTTTCAAAACACGCGATTAATTTTCAAAGTGTTTTATTATAAATTCGTTTCATATCATTTTCATTCCATTTATATCATAGTAATAACAATATATTCAATAGTTAACTACGGTTATTTCTATAACCGCTAATAAATATTTTTGGAGTAAAGACTAAAGTTGTGTTACCTACCAACTACAGTTGTTTTGCGCTATGTTATCAAGAACCTACATAATCGCTCACAAAAGTAAAATAAAATAAATTAGCCATGGCAGTATACGCGGCTCATTTGACGAGAACCCTACAGGGTACGCCCTCCGTGTTCCAAATTACAGCTCAAGAAGCCCTAGGAGCAACAGTTAAACCGGCATTTCGCAGGCTAGTACAGGTAAGTAATTTTTTTTAGGTCAAAGTTAAGTCAGACCAGACCAGCGTTCAGTACTTAATATTGATATAGCAACTTTGTAAGCCAAATTTAATCTAATTCACCTTATTTAGTAATAAGTACTAAAACAAAACTACAAAGTAAGTACAGCATTTTAGGTAATAAAAACCATTGTTAAGTTTGGACTTTGCCTTTTACAGTATCTGTCTGAAGTGTACCCCAACAAGTGGGGCTGGTGTGAGCGGTATTTTGATGAGGTGTTTTTAGCTGCTGACTGCATACTACAGTACTACTATCTCAAACACTATGGTAATTTTTTTAGTGAATATGACCTCAAATGTATAAAATTATGTATAAAAGCTTATTAATTTAAAACTATGTCTTCTACATTCTTTATTAAATGTTATTTATTACATTTAAAGTGGAATGTAGAATTTAATTTCTACTCATACTTTTGAACTTTTACATCTGAATATTTTTAAAATTGAGCTAGCCATTTTATACATAGACTAATTGTTTTTAATACTTTTGTTATACATTTATGGTGAAAATAAAAATATTTTACAGCTGGATCATTTTCGGAATGCTTTTACGGTTTGCTCCGAACACCAATCACTCCTAGCGATGAATTCAGTTCTGGCACAAGACTACCTGATGCACTGGAAAAGGGCTCCCTTGCCCTGTTAGTGTTAGCTCCATACTTGAAAGATAAGGCTGAGAAAATTGTTGATAAATGGAGAGACGACTCAGAAGCAGGGATTCTTGGCAGGGTATGTAAATTATTTATAAGGTTTTATTAACCCATCAATCCCTAAGCTGCAGCCGGCTGCCGCATAAAATTGAAAATCTATTGTATCCGCGATACCCGCGATGGATCATGGAGGTGTTAACAACACTATATTATTATTTTAAGCACCCACCTCTTTAATTTTTAGTTGCTTGGGACTTAAAGTAATAAACTCAAACTTTTTTATTCAGAATAAATTTTTGCAAATGTTCTCTGAACGTCTACATGATGCCTACCACCGGTTCGGGAACTTGTTTCTTACTTTGAGTTCTATATTTATGCGTAAATTAATTATGTGTATAATTCACAGACATAGATCAAGATAGATACCGCATGTGTATGTACTTCGCGTTCCATATCGCGTTCCCAAACGATGAGCAATGCCCGTCTTTCGAAAGTCTTTTCTTTAGTCTGCTATCGGAATTAAACATCAGTCGGAATTTCAAAAATGCCTAAATGCTTAAAAGTGCCGTATTGAGCTGTATAAATTAAAATAGAAATGTTAGCCTTGATAATAGACATGTTTCTTATCATCAGTACGTCACAGTTGGTAGTAAAAAAGTGACACGCTCGTTTTCATACAAATGGAGCGACATGCGGCATCTATCTTGATCTATGTCTGTGGTATAATTAGTGTTTTATAATATCTTTTTTCAGAGCAAATCAGACCAAGCTCGCCGTGCGGCTATAAAGCTGTACTCCATAATGTATTTCATCATGGAGACGAGTAAGTTGCTCATTCTGGCCCGCTACCTTATGGCCAGGGAGCAGGCACCGACATTGCCACTTTACCTACTTGGACTCACACTCAAAGACGCCCCACCCGAGGAGCCAGATAATATTTCCTTGAAGGATGTTGTGCAAAACTTCTGGACGAGAGACCTTGAGTAAGTTTATTCAAATAGAAATAATTATTTATTATTTGTCATATTTTTTGTGAGTAGAGTTGTAGAGTTTTGTAAGTGAGTTACTCTAAATATAAAAAGCTAAATAAAATTACAGTAAGCAGCTAACAGTACAAAATTACACTATGAGATTTATGATATGTTGATTTCTGAATGTGTATTTAGGATTATTACAATTTTTAAATAAAACATGAATTATTACAATGCGGCTCAGTCACCCTCACAACTCACAAGTCATCCCCGTCATATCTTCACATAATAATAAACATATAGATATAATGTATAATATTTATTTTATATAATTATATTATGTAGTTATATTTAAGTGTTTCATTAGCATACTATCAAAATATCTATTCTTATCTGTTTATATTTTACTCAACTAGTACGAGTATGTGTTGATCTATACTAATATTATAAATGCGAAAGTATCTCTGTCTGTCTGTCTGTCTCGCTTTCACGCCAAAACTACTGAACCGATTGTAATGAAATTTTGTATACAGATAGTCTAAAGCCTGAGAAAGGATATAGGCTACTTTTTTACTGGCGTTGTAAGGGGGTGAAAATGCGTAAATTTGTTCAAATTAAGTTAGTTCCAAAAATTAATTATAGATGACGCCGTGCGTCTCCTACATCGCGCTGACGCTTGCCCAAAAGTCTTTCTATAAGATGTGGTATTATCTTACGTTAGTTTATGGGTAAAGTTGTGTAATTGGGGGCTAAATAAGCTTAAAGATTTGGCATAAAATATAAAGTTTAATTACAAAAATTGAAATATTATGTGCACACTGCACAGCTGTTTTGATTTAAGGGGTACCAGGGTTTTTTTTTTATAAAAGCTTTTGACACCTATTTTGTTGACATCGCGCGCTATAAACTGAAGTCCACGCGGACGAAGTCGCGGGCAACATCTAGTATATTATATCCATACTAATATTATAAATGCGAAAGTATCTCTGTCTGTCTGTCTGTCTGTCTGTCTGTCTGTCTGTCTTGCTTTCACGCCAAAACTACTGAACCGATTGCAATGAAATTTTGTACACAGTTATTCTAGAGTCTGAGAAAGGACATAGGCTACATTTTGATGTGGGAAAATATCTTATTTCCATGAAAATATCGATGAAAATGAATTCGCATTGCGCGTGGCCTGCGCTCATCCCGGGGGTCCTGGGTTCGAGTCCCGCAGGCGGAACAAAAAGTTTTCAATGTTCCTGGGTCTTGGATGTGTATTAAAATAAAATTTCAAAAATCTTAAACATATTTTATGTATAATATTATAAAAAATCCAGAAATATATCGACGCAATGAACATTTTAGTTCTAATACGATTCAACAGATGGCGTTTTATTTTTTACTTTATTGTAACATAGAACTAATCATACTTATTAGTTGTTAGTATGTTTTTGTTTATAGTTTTTAATACGTTAGAATATTATGTTTAATAATATTATCACTTGGTATAATAATAATCAATCTATCTTATCTTATGTAGAACTCCTACTGCATTTCTAATCCATACTATCCATACTAATCCATACTAATATTATAAATGCGAAAGTATCTCTGTCTGTCTGTCTGTCTGTCTGTCTATCTGTCTTGCTTTCACGCCAAAACTACTGAACCGATTGCAATGAAATTTTGTATACAGTTATTCTAGAGTCTGAGAAAGGACATAGGCTACATTTTGATGTGGGAAAATATCTTATTTCCATGAAAATTTCGATGAAAATGAATTCGCATTGCGCGTGGCCAGCGCTCATCCCGGGGGTCCTGGGTTCGAGTCCCGCAGGCGGAACAAAAAGTTTTCAATGTTCCTGGGTCTTGGATGTGTATTAAAATAAAATTTCAAAAATCTTAAACATATTTTATGTATAATATTATAAAAAATCCAGAAATATATCGACGCAATGAACATTTTAGTTCTAATACGATTCAACAGATGGCGTTTTATTTTTTACTTTATTGTAACACTAGCTGTTGCCCGCGACTTCGTCCGCGTGGACTTTAGTTTATAGCGCGCGGTGTCAACAAAATTTGTGTCAAATTTAAAAACTTTTTAAAACCCTGGTAAGTGGTACCCCTCTTAGGGCCGCGCTACACCGGAATGGCAGCGCTGAAAGTGCTCGCCTCGCCGCTGCCATTCCGGTGTAGCGCGGCCCTTAATTAATCAAAATACCCAAAAACAGCTGTGCAGTGTGCACATAATCTATACTAATATTATAAATGCGAAAGTATCTCTGTCTGTCTGTCTGTCTGTCAGTCTCGCTTTCACGCCAAACGCCAAAACTACCGAACCGATTGTAATGAAATTTTGTATACAGATAGTCTAAAGCCTGAGAAAGGACATAGGCTACTTTTTTACTGGAAAAAAGGGTTGTAAGGGTCGTAAATTTGTTCAAAAAATTCATAATAGATGGCGCCGTGCGTCTTCTACATCGCGCTGACGCTTGCTCAAAAGTCTTTCTATAAGAGGTGGTATCATCTTACATTTAAGTCTCGATTTTTTCGATTGTTATATCTATTCTACGGTATTAAATAACTCAGTACTTTATCTGTGCAGGCAGTGACGTAACCTTAAGACCAAATTTCACCAACGACTGTTAAAGTTAATGCTCGAATTAGTATCACGTTAGCTGTTTCGTTTTTCTTAAGAAGACAGGACATTTTAACAAGCTGTTAACACTAACAGACGTTGGTGAAATTGGGGCTAAACCTATCAATGATAAATAGTTTATGGTTAAAGTTGTGTAATTGGGGGGCTAAATAAGCTTTAAAATTTGGCATAAAATATAAAGTTTAATATAAAAAAATGAAGTACTTATTGTGTGCACACTGCACAGCTGTATTGATTTAAGGGGTACCAGGGTTTTTTTATAAAAGCTTTTGACACCAATTTTGTTGACATCGCGCGCTATAAACTGAAGTCCACGCGGACGAAGTCGCGGGCAACAGCTAGTATTCATAATAATAGTGCACATTCTATCTGCTGTCTCAATCCTATCTCTCTCCGCAGGGCTGCTGAAAGAGATTTCTATTAGATAAAATAAAATAAATAAATAAAATATCTTTTTATTCAAAATAGGTATCATGATACACTTTTTGAAAGTCGAACGAATAAACTACGTTGCCTACCACCGGTTCGGGAACAACCCCGCCGAGAAGAACCGGCGTAAGAAACTAGCACGGGGCCATCTTTTACTAAAAAAATGGAAAATTACAAAGTTATGGCTTACAGCTATGTAACAAAAATAAAAGAAAAGTAACCTGCATGGAGCCACCCTATTCCCAAGGTGTGCTGTCCTCGATGAAGTCATTGACTGTATAATACGCTTTAGCACACAAACGTTCTTTAACTGCTTTTTTAAATTTGTCTAAAGGTCGATTTTGAACATTTTCTGGGATTTTATTGTATAGGCGTATACATTGGCCTTTAAAGGATTTGCTTATTTTGGCTAGTCTGAACATTGGTATTGCTAACTTGTTCTTATTTCTAGTATTTACATTGTGATTATCACTTTTCTTTTTGAAAATATTTATGTTCTTTCTAACATATAAGAGATTTTCCAAAATGTATTGAGATGCGACGGTTAGAATTCTTATTTCTTTAAATTTTTCTCTTAGAGATTCAAAAGACGACATCTTATAAATAGAACGAATAGCTCGCTTCTGCAGCACAAATATTGTATGAATGTCCGCCGCGTTTCCCCACAAGAGGATGCCGTAAGACATTATGTATTAGAAATTATATATTAGAAACTATAAATTATTTAGAAATTATAAATTATATATTAGAAACTATAAATTATTTAGAAATTATAAATTATATATTAGAAATAAGCAGATCCTTTGTGTCGTCTTACTGTGTCTTATTGTAATTGTTTCTTGTGCACAATAAATTATTAAATAAATAAATAATATGGAATTTGATGATGCAAGTTACATAATGTGCTAACACTGTTTACAGAGGCGAGGCGATCGGCAGATGGGCGCTGCGGGCACTCGGCCGGGGCGCGCAGTACAGTCTGTTCGCGCTGCAGCTGCTGCGGTGGTGGGCCGCGCGGGGACCGGCGCTGCAGGCGTTACCCGCACCGCCCGCGCCACAGGTAACACTTACCCGGTTGAGTGACATAGGCTATAATATATTTTATACCCGTGCGAAGCCGGGGCGGGTCGCTAGTTTTTATATAAAATCCGATTCTTTACTTTGTTTATCTTACGCATAGTCCCAAAAGCTACAGCTATACTGTACTCGGCGAAACATGGCGGTAGCGGTCATTGAGCTTTTAGTCTAGGCGCTAAATGAAAATGCTCGCACTGTATTTAGAATATTAAAGAATAAAATTGACAAAGACACAGATTACATATTACAGATTCATCGGAAAACCTCTTGGTAACTTTTAGAATGATAATAGGGAATATGCATGATTTTTTTAATGACTTTAATTAGTCCTTTATATCTTTATAAAGGAGAATAAAACATAAATAGGCTTCAAAATATTCAAATTATTCTTTAAATTGAAATATAAAACATTGATTTTTGTACCGTACAAACGCCGGCATTTAGCGCGCCATGTTGATGACGTCAGATGTTATGTCCCGTGTTTGTTTCCTTTAGTGATTCAGTTACTTCGTACTTATTTTCGGGTTTATTTGCTATTGAGATCATGGAAGAGGCTAAAGAACCTTCTTACAAGTATTGTGTGATACTGAAGTGCAAAAGCATTACTAGAAACAAACCTGACAAAGTATTTTAAGTATTCCAATCGATGTAAAAATACGAGAACCATGGTGTAAGATGATGAAAAGGGATAATTTATCTACATTATCGTGTTTATTACTATTGTGATGATCATTTCAACGTAAGTATGCTATGTATATAGCATACGTATGTTACTGTTATACATCTTCATGCGATTTAGTCAAAAGTAAATTTTGCAATAGAAGATCTGAAACAAACAAGTAGCTACTTACGTAGGTACTCAACGTAAATTGTTCATGTTTCTTGGAATATCTAATACGGTACGGTATAAAAATTCTCGTGTCAACTATTTTTCTAACAAATACTATAACCACAGTATGAATATCGACGCCGATATGTAACATCTGACGTCACATTTCGTTTCGACCAATCGTGACGCGTTTAGTAAGTTTGAATTTCCCTCCATTAATTTTCATATTTTAAACAACATTTTATGGGTTTAAATGATAACTAATTTAAAAAAATACCTTTTGATTATAATGTGAGGATGATAAAGATTACAGAAAAATATATTTGAGTGATAAACCTCTTGGTAACTTTTAGAATAATAATCTCCAACTTTTTATGAGTTCGAAGTGATATGCTTCATATTCAGTTCACGTCGAGTATGCAAAATACGATATCGCCTTTAGGCTGTTTAGTGTTTACACAGTATATAAATAAGTCTATGGTTTACACACGGCGCCGCAGCGGCAGTGGCACCGCCACTAGGAACATCTGACACTTCATTGTCAATCGCGGCTTATATAGAAAATGACAAGTTTGACAGGGAGTCAATGACCGCTACCGTCTTGGTTTGCCGAGTACATGGCAGTATAGTACTCAGTAGATGAGTTATTGTTGTTTTTACAAATCCCGGAACTGTAATCAGTTTATGAAAAATGTTTGTTACTTTAGGAGTGAAATAAATGTTATGAAGCAAAAATAATAATTTTCTGCGAAGTTTCTTCAATTATTTTCGTATCAGCGTCAATTATCCTAAGTTATGGTACAAGGTTTATGCATCCTATAAGTCATAGTCAAGTGTGAGTAATAGAATTTGAACCGTTTTTTTTTTTTAATCTACAAGTCATTCTTGGAACTCTGGTTATACGTTTTCCAGAAACCTGAGCGTGCCACTAGGTTCACAAACCTGTGCCCGGTGTGCATGCAGAGTTGGAAGGTGCCCACCGTGCTACCAGTCTCCGGGTAAGTCAGCCTGCTCCTTAGGTAACCAATGGGGATTGTCCATTTTTTTTTAATTTTGCTCATTACAAAAACATTTCGAGGAATAAGGTCAGTGATCGTTTTTCTGTATATAAACGAAAAAAATATAACTAATGGGTAGTAACTTATATTTTTGATCAAATATATTTAACCTTTGTTTGACCTTCAATGGCGTTAATTTTAACGCCTTAAAGCTGATACGAGAAGCTTACCAAAAGTTCGAAACGAAATACGTAATGTTGGTCGAATTTATTGCTAAATAGCAATAACGACCAACATTACGTTTCGAACTTTTGGTAAGCTTCTCGTATCAGCTTTCACATAATGAGAACTTGCATTTGACGAACCAGTCATTATATAAATAAGATTGAAAGGAAAAAAAACATACTGCAGAGGTCAATTATTGGCCGCCGATGATGACGTCAGAGCGAAACTTAAATTTATTGAGAAAAAACTAGCCAATGAATTATAAAATTATTTAATTTATATTCTTAAATTAAAATAGTACCCTATTTTAAAATAGTAAGTACCCTATTTTAACGAAAAAAATAAATAAAAAGTACATGTGATTTTTTTTGGACAATGCCCATTATTTTTGTTTGAAACAAGACGTATACTTATTTAATATTTATATTTTATATACACGCAAAAAATGCCAAATTTTTGCTAAAAATCAGTTTCCCAGCCAACTATTCGTAGCCTGTGCTACGAAGAAATTCTTTAGTCTTCAAAAAATTGAGTTACTTACGTAATGCGCTAAAGAGCTGACAAACAATAAACAAATATTATTATACCTACTGAAAATTAAGTCTTAACATGGAAAAAATATTGACAACATAATATTTTAAAATAAAAAATCTTCAGTTCAGTTACTGTCATAATTATTTTTCTTTCCAGCTACGTGTACTGCTATACTTGTATATCGCGCGCGCTGCGGCGCGGGGGTCGCTGCCCCACCACCGGCCTGCCCGCCAGCGAGGGGGACTTGCGACGACTGTACTTGGTGGACTGACCCACTGTTAAGGGGTTTAAGACACGCGGACTTCAGTCCCCCTAGCCCCCTGGCCAGGGGGACTGGTTAGGCCAAAGAGGGGTTTACTGTTAAATACCTATACCGCCTATCCATTCCAATTTAATCTAAAGGTGAGACTACACTGCAGCGAAGCAACGCAAAAGGTCAGTCCTACGGAACGTAAAGACGTGTAGCGTCGTTCCGTTGCAGCATAGTGTCGCCTTACGCCTAGTGTGATCTGCAAAGCTAAGAAGTCCAGAATATGCCAAAGAATCGTGTGACATATAAGCTCGGAAAATGACTCTTTTGTTCGCAGTAAGTTAATTAAAAAAATCAGATGTCAACTTGCTTGGAGTACTGAATTTTTCGAAGTTTTTTTCCCAAAAAAACATTGGTTGTACATAAGGTGCTTACTGCTTTTTTATTGTGCAATATTAATTGTAAGGGTAATGTGATAGTGTAAAAGACAACAGACAATAGACATTATGACTACATTGTTAATACTTCTCGGCTAACTTTGTTTTCCCTTCTAAAATATTTTTTTAACATAGTTCTTCTATAGATATACTGGAATAAAGGTTCTATTTTTTATATTAATTAAATAAATTGTTTATTAAAATTACAAATTTTTTTATTGCAATATTTTTAATAGAAATAAATATTTTATGAGTAGAATATAATATAATAACAATACAAACTTTTTTTATTTAGGATTTAAAATTACATTTCTGTATAGTTATAAAAGGCACAGTATTAACAATTATTATGATAAAAAATGCAAATTCAATATTAATTATTATTTAGAGCTAGTATAAAAATATATACAGCCAAACATATTATAACCTTCTCCTTTTAGTTTTTAGAAGACTGTCAAAGCACACATTGCACACTCTAATAAACTATGTTTGTGATGGTACGATGAGAACTGACTGACACGTTGACTTCGATTTCACCATGCTTTTTAACATAATATTATGTTGATAGAGGCACACCGAGACGGTATGTTATGAGTTATGACTCTTAAAGATAGTGCATAATGTCCGCGCATAGAAAAAATTAATGATACCTGAATTTTAATTTAATGAAGAAAAGAAAGAAGTTTAAATCGGTCATAATCTTCATTAAATTAAATTTAAGTAATCGTTACATTACTCTGGTTGCGGCTGTAATTGCGTTTTCACTAATCGCGTGTCGCGCCAATGCATAGATGTGAAAAGGACAGAAATATGTTTTTGTATGGGACATAATATACCTGTTATATAAACTAACCCGTCTAGAATCGAAGATGTAATGGAAGAACACGATGAGTACAGTAAAAAATTGACGTATTTTGCATAAATAATAAAATAATAAAGAAAAATTATTTGAAATAAAAAAAACTGCATTTTATGTGTAGCCAGATATATTAGCCAGGTGATGAAGTAGATAAGTTAAAAGGTTTGTTCAAATTATAAGGGACAAAATGAGAAAAGGTCCGTTTGTTACAGAATGTTAGTTATCGTGTTCATCAGTACTATACTGTCTCGGTGTGGCTGCCTAGTGCCTGTCGCATATTAAACCTTACAAATACTCAATATTATCCGAATGCACTCCATGCAAGTACTGGTGGCTGATCTGTCTTCCGCTGGCTGCAACGAGCACCACCCGCGCCGTCGCCCCCCGCCACAGGATCGGCCGTGGGGGGGAGGTGGGGGTTACCTCTACGGGAGGGAGTTTCTGCACGTACTCCCTCAGCGCCTCTCTGGTGGGGAAGGCCCGGTCACCGTAGATCAGTTTACCTTCTTCTATGTCTTTGATCTCCCAGGGTAGGGAAGTCTCGAAGTACCCGCCGTCGCCCTGGAATTTAAGGTAGGTACAATTACTATCAAATCAAATAAAAAAAAACACGCTGTTTTCAATAGTTTTAACTTGCATTGTCATTGGCTCTTAATACGTATGCAAAGTTTCGAATTAATTAGACTACTGGAGATAGTAAAAAGATAGTACCGTTATAGATAAGTATATAAAAATATTTGGCACTGTTCAATATTGCTTTTAACGTCGAGTCTATAACGATGATTGCCACCGGTTCACTAGCAAAGAAATATTGGATAAGGCTGGCCTCACACAGCCGGAATTTCATAATCGGAAATTCATATTCTTACAGGTCGATCTATGAAATTCATAATCTGAAAAAATCAGAATGTGTGTGGAGCGTACTGATATTGTATGGTATTCCGGTCTTTCTGAATTAATAATATGAATTTCCGATTATGAAATTCCGGCTGTGTGAGGCCAGCCTTAATTCCATAGGAAGAGATAAAAATCATGGAAATAATACTTAATAGTGCCTTTTGTTTCTGAATACAACAACAAAACATCAATGGAAAAACCACAGGGAAAAACCGTTTTTTTTTTTAAAAAGGCAGGTTGCTGTTACAGCAACCTGCCTTTTAAAAAAAAAACGGTCCCTGCCCTGACGTCACTGCGACCCATGAGGATCTATTGTGACTCCTTTGCACTAGAGTAACCACTAGTGCGAAGCCACAAAAAACCACTTAGCGTGAAAGATAAAGATCGTTGCCTCTCACTTGTGTCGCCCCAATTACTATTGCTACCAACTTGAAATCTAACTTATCTGTAAATGCAATCAAAATTAAAATCGTCATTCGAACGATGAGAAAATTACCCAGAAAAATATCTGAGAATATGACAACCACATAATAGTATAGGTTTGCCAACTATATGGTCTCTGAAGGCCAGGGGACTGATTCTCAAGCTTTTAAATTTCAATATCTCGTTCCCCCACGCGTGAATGAAACTGCCAGCTATATGGTCTCTGAGGACCGGGAGGGGCCTGATTCTGAAGCTGAATTGAATCTTCAGAATTCCCATCTTACCTCAAAATTAGACACGGCGTAATGATGCGCCCTGCGCGCGGTGACCACACTGGCTAGCTCCCCGCGGTGCGTGCAAACTGGCGTGCCAGCGATGAAGCGGTTCTGAGACTCGAACGTGCCGGCTGTGCGCCACTGAGCCAGGACGCCATCGCTTGATACAAGTAGTAACCGCTTGTTGCGGTTTATGAATACCTGATGAATTTATTATTTAAGGTTATGTGGAATAAGTGTCTAAACACACTAGGCCGAAGTTACGCGGCGGAAATTCCGCATGATTACACCCGCAATATATGTATTTTAAATTACCGATGACACACTATTACGTCGCGTTCCGTCCGTATATTGTAGGCGTTTGACATTGCGGGCTTAATCATGCGGAATTTCCGCCGCGTAACTTCGGCCTAGTGTGTTTAGGCTGCGTTTACACCAAAGCTGAACTTAGCAAATAAGATTTGTCTCCCAAAGTATGGATGATTTATATTATTCTTTTATTTCGACTTAGGCATCACTATTCGTTACCCCCACCTCAAAATCTCGCGTGGAACACTGGTACGTGACGTGTTACCACGTCACGTACCTACCAGTGTGACGTCACGACTCACGTTAAACGTGAGACCGACCCTGCTGATACGTCGACAATAATCATAATAATATAGGTAATGGCTACGAATAATAAAATGGGTTAAGATAAGTGAGCATTTCGTCAAAGTATTTCCTGACTGTCCGGAATCTTACCTTCTCAGCGGTATTCTCATCGATGCGGACGAGCGCTAGTTCCCCTAACGGCGCTAGCAGCTCCTCCGTGAAGATGTCGCAGTAGTGGTGCGTCTTCGGCGCCAACTCCGCCACCTGGGAAAGTTACCACTTACCAGTTTATCAAAAGGTACCTACAAACTCAACTCAAACTCAAAAAAAATATATTCCGATTTTTTAAAATGTTTTTTGAATGTCGGGTACTACTGGTGCCTATCACCGGTTCGAGAACTAGCCCGGCGAGAAGAACCGGCGTAAGCAATACGCACGAGGCCATTTTTTAAGATGGCCTCGTGCGTACTTTTAAAAAGATTTAAAAAAGGTTCCAGCAGGCTTATACGTGGGAGGGCTATGCTTCGGCACAAATGGGCCGGCTCGACCGGAGAAATACCACGTTCTCACAGAAAACCGGCGTGAAACAGCGCTTGAAAAATCTCAAAATCTTTCCAAATAATAAAAGGAAATTTTTAGCTTTCCCCTAACCACCACTGCGTCCGACCTTAGACAGCTGTCAACCCAGAACCGTCCAAGGGCTAAGGGCGCAGATAAAAAAAATGTTAGTGAAGTGACTAGTGAGTGACCCCCCCAAAATTTCAGGCTGCGACCGCGCCTGTTCCCGCGGGCCTCAAAGTATCTCCATACCCAGCAAAATCTTGGTTCGGTTCGGTTTGGGCGTGAAGAGGTAACAGACGGACGGACAGGAAGACAGTGTCTATCTGTCTATTAGCACAGAATAGATAATATTAGACACACTTTCACATATTTTATAATATTGGTAAGTTTTGTTTTTTTTTTTAATAATAAGGGGGCTAATCTTTAGCACAAACATTTTCAAATAAATAAACATAATTTACTTAAATAAGAAGATAACCACCGCCCTTTTTTTCATACAAACGTTGTCCCCTGTTTCCTCCCTGGATAATGCTAGTAGAGTTATAATTTTTTTCCTGAATATCTACGGCCACTAATACAATGTCCCTATGTTTACTTTTTTTTCATAATCTAATTATTAAATAAGATAATTATTATGAACGTTCAAAAAAATTAAAACATAGGAATACAGCTCAAGTCTTTCTTTAATCTTTATTGAAAAAAGTACTTAAATCGGTTAAGTTTTGGAGAAGGAATCAGGGGACAACGAATCGTTGATTTTCTGCAGTTGTCTCTATCGCGTTCTGCGGTATAGGCTTGAGGTAAGGGAGACAGCTATAGATATTACACGTACTTTTTTTTCATTTCTCTAGTATCCTCTTAACAACTTACCATCTCCGGCGTCGCGCAGTGTATCGGCAGCACAGTCCCCTGGCGCGCCACCGCCCGCCCCCCTATGGCGTCCACCTCCGCCGCGATCTGGACCGCCTCCAGCAGCCCGCTGCAGCGCTCGTTCGTCACCGTACGTCTTGACATTGTCGTCTGCACAATAGATTTCCAATTGTAATGCAGCAGCCAGCTGCCGCTTGGGGATTAATGAGTTAAAGGGGAGGGGGGAAAACCTTCCCAGGTATCACAAAATTGCTATAAATGCTGTGAGCACGTTTTTACATAGCCATGAAAAATATAGTCATAATATAATGGATCCAACTAAAACATTAAATGTAAAAAGGAGCCAAGCAAAATATTGCATAGCCATGCAATATATCTATCGTAAAAAGTTTTCAGATCACATTCAAGCCAAGCCTTCAACTTATTTTGTAATTTAAATCAACATTCAGTGAATTTATCAATAGTTTTCTTTATTTTATAATTATTATAGTGGCTCGGCAATGAGCACAAGAAAAACAAATATAAAACTTCATATTTGGGGTTGTTCATACTTACACAAACGGCAAGCGTAAAGTGTTTTTTAGTATGTAACGACGCATGTGGACGACGGTACCCAATTAATCCAATTAGTCGCTGATTATTTCTCTAGTGTCCATTGCCAAGCCACTATAATAATTATAAAATAAAGAAAACTATTGATAAATTCACTGAATGTTGATTTAAATTACAAAATAAGTTGAAGGCTTGGCTTGAATGTGATCTGAAAACTTTTTACGATAGATATATTGCATGGCTATGCAATATTTTGCTTGGCTCCTTTTTACATTTAATGTTTTGGTGGGATTTCATTTCTTTTTTTAAGGTTTCTTTTCTTTTCAGGTGATGTTAAAACTTTTCTGTAGGTACTTGGCTTAGCACCCATTCTCTATCTCTAGGCAGCCCATGTTCACTTTGTGCGTCACTTTAACGTAACGTTTTTTATTATTATAATGCTCTTGTCCCTGATTTTTATTCGAGGGATTCTGATTTGGGCCAGGCGCGCACTAGCGGCCAGGCCGCAGCGGCGGCCATCGAAAGTATGTTGTGGTCACTGGCCATTTTATAATTAAGATATAATATTTCTTTAATTTCTAACATCACCTTAACTTGACTTAGAATTGCATTGTACTAACTATTCTAGGAGAAATAATATAGGTATCCTAAAAGTGACCTTTATTCTCTCCTAAGTAATAAATAAAACGATTGCTGGATGTAATATTGCTCAAAACTAAACAAGGTGATCGCAGCTATTTCGAGTCCTGTGACAGATCCCTCCACAAAATCAGCAAAGTTACTAAAGTCCTGTAATGGGACGCACACACACGAGAGGATTTGGCCTCGAGTATATAAGGACGTAACGTTGACACTCAGGCCGTTATAAATAGTCAATACTCAAGATGCATCTCGGTCTCAAGACACGGTTCAGGCTCTGATTGGTTGGCTGTCAAAATTTGGACCAATCCCATTTATACCGGCCTTAAACAGATATAATACTATGAAACTGCTCATTTTGTATTTTAAGTAGGTAACTCAAATTAATGTTTGTAAAGTTGCGGGACCCTATTGCTAAGACTTCGAAGTCTGTCTGTCCGTCTGTCTGTCTCCAGGATGTACCTAACTCAAGAAAGGTAATAGCTAGAGAGATGAAATTTTCACAGATTATGTACCTACCTATATGCCGTTGCCTGTTGCCGCTATAATAACAAATACTAAAAACAAAATAAATTAAAGGGTAGTATTTAATCGAGTGACTGTAAATTACAGTTTTAGGTGTAAAAATTACTAAATTTGGGTTACAGAATTACTATTTGAGCGACTGAGAGTGAGTGACGAAAAATTATCAGAACAGCTACTTAGAAATTATTTATTTGAGTTACTTAAAATACAAAATGAGCAGCTTTATAATTTTTGAGCGACCTAATATCTGTTTGAGTGTCAACGTTACGTCCTGCATTTTTTCAATAGGTATTTGGCAAATGTAATTTTTATACTGAGCGGCATTTTATCTTAAATGAAGTGTTTCGAATACCAAAAACCACTTTGAAAAATACACTAATGAGCAGAGTATAATGAGCGCACATTAAAACAAATAAATGAATATGAAATAACTATTTGATGAAACACTTTTATTCAGGGACTACTACGGACAGGGATAGAACAATTTTTTTTATTACTATCAAGCAAATTTTTTGTGAGTAGCTTCATTTGGATAAGAGGAACAACAATTTTATATGTGAAAAAAAGTGGTAGCTAATTACAGAAAACTCAAAATTCAAACTCAAAATTTTTTATTCAGAATAATTTTTTTCAAATATTCTCTGAACGTCGGGGCTACACAGATGCCTACCACCGGTTAGAGATAGAAAGGATATCATACTTTGATTTGATGATCCCAAAACATGTATTGTTCTATTTGTAGGAACTTAAATTATATAACGGTAAAAGTTTAGAATCATACCCAACGATTTAGAGGGGCATGGGAGGAGGGGGGGAGGGGGGTAAACCCCGTTTATATATAAAATCATTAATAAATTACACAAATTATAATCCTTAACGGAACGTCAAAGAAATGGGTAAAATTGTAATGGCGACCTATACCAAAAAAAAAACAACTGGCTTCGCTGCGCTACGCTCCCACCTTAGTCTTCTAACCTAACCCAAAAAAGTCGTATTGGTCCGCAGCCCACCTGACTGCATTTTATTGCCATTTTTTGCTCGTTATAACTTATAAATGAGGGCAATAGAAGGCACCTGAAATATTCTCAAAATACTTACTCAATTGTATTTATATTTTAATAGTTAATAAGAAAATTTAAAATTAATAATTAAGGGGGCTCCCATACAAAAAACACAATTTATATTTTATTTCTATTTTTGTTCTGTAATGGCACGGAACATTTCGCGCGCGAGTCCAACTCGCGCTTGGCCGATTTTTTAAGGTATTAATTAGATAATTAACCAAACTAATAACACATGCACGTAACAAGCTCTGTAAAGTTTTTTAGTAAGGCTACATATTATTTCTATTTTTTAATTTGTTAGCTAGCTCCTTGGTCCACAATTCTGTGGACCAAGTAAGTATTCACTTACTTGAATAAATAAATTAATTACGAAATTGCACTTCGGTGGCTGCGCGTACGCAGTTCTTTGTTTATTACACAACTAAAGCTGGCCTTATCTCTTATCAGTTATCACCCATGAATTGTGATAATATGACGCCCGAAAACATTACTACGTTATACACATAACACAATATATGTATAGGTAAGTAATTATAGGTGTGGCTTATAATCCATACTAATATTATAAATGCGAAAGTATCTCTGTCTGTCTGTCTGTCTGTCTGTCTGTCTTGCTTTCACGCCAAAACTACTGAACCGATTGCAATGAAATTTTGTATACAGTTATTCTAGAGTCTGAGAAAGTACATTTACATTATACATTTTGATGTGGGAAAATATCTTATTTCCATGAAAATATCGATGAAAATGAATTCGCATTGCGCGTGGCCAGCGCTCATGCCGGGGGTCCTGGGTTCGAGTCCCGCAGGCGGAACAAAAAGTTTTCAATGTTCCTGGGTCTTGGATGTGTATTAAAATAAAATTTCAAAAATCTTAAACATATTTTATGTATATAATATTATAAAAAATCCAGAAATATATCGATGGAATGAACATTTTAGTTCTAATACGATTCAACAGATGGCGTTTTATTTTTTACTTTATTGTAACATAGAACTAATCATACTTATTAGTTAGTATGTTTTTGTTTATAGTTTTTAATACGTTAGAATATTATGTTTAATAATATTATCACTTGGTATAATAATAATCAATCTATCTTATCTTATGTAGAACTCCTACTGCATTTCTAATCCATACTATCCATACTAATATTATAAATGCGAAAGTATCGCTGTCTGTCTGTCTGTCTGTCTGTCTGTCTGTCTGTCTTGCTTTCACGCCAAAACTACTGAACCGATTGCAATGAAATTTTGTATAAGTACAGTTATTCTAGAGTCTGAGAAAGGACATAGGCTACATTTTGATGTGGGAAAATATCTTATTTCCATGAAGATATCGATGAAAATGAATTCGCATTGCGCGTGGCCAGCGCTCATGCCGGGGGTCCTGGGTTCGAGTCCCGCAGGCGGAACAAAAAGTTTTCAATGTTCCTGGGTCTTGGATGTGTATTAAAATAAAATTTCAAAAATCTTAAACATATTTTATGTATAATATTATAAAAAATCCAGAAATATATCGATGGAATGAACATTTTAGTTCTAATACGATTCAACAGATGGCGTTTTAATTTTTACTTTATTATAACACTAGCTGTTGCCCGCGACTTCGTCCGCGTGGACTTTAGTTTTTAGCGCGCGGTGTCAACAAAATGTGTGTCTTTAAAAACTTTTTAAAACCCTGGTAAGTGGTACCCCTCTTAGGGCCGCGCTACACCGGAATGGCAGCGCTGAAAGTGCTCGCCTCGCCGCTGCCATTCCGGTGTAGCGCGGCCCTTAATCAAAATACCCAAAAACAGCTGTGCAGTGTGCACATAATCTATACTAATATTATAAATGCGAAAGTATCTTCACGCCAAACGCCAAAAGTATCTCTGTATGTCTGTCTGTCAGTCTCGCTTTCACGCCAAACGCCAAAACTATCGAACCGATTGTAATGAAATTTTGTATACAGATAGTCTAAAGCCTGAGAAAGGACATAGGCTACTTTTTTACTGGAAAAAAGGGTTGTAAGGGGGTGAAAATGCGTAAATTTGTTCAAATTAAGTTAGTTCCAACAATTCATAATAGATGGCGCCGTGCGTCTTCTACATCGCGCTGACGCTTGCTCAAAAGTCTTTCTATAAGACGTGGTATCATCTTACATTTAAGTTTCGATTTTTTTCGATTGTTATATCTATTCTACGGTATTAAATAAGTCAGTACTTTATCTGTGCAGTGACGTAACCTTAAATCTATCAATGATAAATAGTTTATGGGTAAAGTTGTGTAATTGGAGGGCTAAATAAGCTTTAAAATTTGGCATAAAATATAAAGTTTAATATAAAAAAATGAAATACTTATCGTGTGCACACTGCACAGCTGTATTGATTTAAGGGGTACCAGGGTTTTTTTATAAAAGCTTTTGACACCAATTTTGTTGACATCACGCGCTATAAACTGAAGTCCACGCGGACGAAGTCGCGGGCAACAGCTAGTTACTTATAATTATATCTTATGATTTTAAATTTTCCAACAGCATACGATCAAGGACCTCTTGGTCTAGGAAGATAAAATTAAATTTAAATAAACCGGCCAAGTGCGAGTTGGACTCGCCAATGAAGGGTTAAAGGCAGCAGCAATAAGGTTTATTTTTATTAAATTAAAAGGTTTTTGATTTATTTTTAGATTTCAGTTCATTTAATGAAAGTTAAATAATTAAGGTTTAATATTTATCTATATCTTATATATAAAAATGGATTTTCAAATGTGTTAGTCGGGCTAAAACTCGAAAACGGCTAAACGGATTGGGCTGATTTTAGTCTTAAAATATTCGTAGAAGTCCAGGGAAGGTTTTAAAGTGACACGAAGTTCACCGGGACAGCTAGTCTTATTTATAAAAATGGATTTTCAAATGTGTTAGTCCCGCTAAAACTCGAAAACGGCTGAACGGATTGGGCTGATTGTAGTCTTAAAATATTCGTAGAAGTCCAGGGAAGGTTTTAAAGTGACACGAAGTTCACCGGGACAGCTAGTCTTATATATAAAAATGGATTTTCAAATGTGTTAGTCGCGCTAAAACTCGAAAACGGCTGGACGGATTGGGCTGATTTTAGTCTTAAAATATTCGTAGAAGTCCAGGGAAGGTTTTAAAGTGACACGATGTTCACCGGGACAGATAGTGACGTATAAAAAAACTACTTGTTAGATCTCGTTCAAACCAATTTTCGTTGGTAGTTTTTATAGTAATGTAGGTACATCATATATTTTTTTAGACTTATCATGCCCCTACTTTAGAAGTTAGAGGGGGATGGGGGTACACATTTTACCACTTTGGAAGAGGCTTTCTCGCAAACTATTCAGGTTAGAAAAAAATGATGTTAGAAACCTCAATATGATTTTTGAAGACCTATCCATAGATACCCCACACTTTTTTTTTTGTTTCAGTTATACCTATGGGACCCCTAAAATTTTTAATAATTTGCTTTTTACAGGCTACATCTATTTACCAAGTTTCAATAGTACCTATAGCTCTTATAGTTTCGGAGAAAAGTGGCTGTAACATACGGACGGACAGACAGACATGACGAATCTATAAGGGTTCTATTTTTGCCATTTGGCTACGGAATCCTAAAAACATGACCAGTGACTGAACACGATTTACCGCCATCTATCGCAAATTTTTATGCTGTCTATCAAAAATCTATAATAACTAAGGGTGGGTTGCACCATGAAGCTAATACAGAGCTCCGTGGGTTGCACCTACTTAGTTTAACTATAACTGTAACTTTAACTATAACTACAATGCAAAATGTCAGATCTTTGGTTAAAGTAAAAAATTGACGCCATATTTAACCATAACCGTAGAGCTCAACAAGGCTTTAAATATTATACACCTAAGTACACATAAATATTATATTGTGAGTACCTCACCACTTATTATAACATCAATCATATTGTACTGTACGTATATTATATAATAAAATATATTGATTGTTGCCAAAATATCTGAAAGCCTATCGCTGAGATATGTTATTGCTAAATAATTATTTTAGGCGCGTATATTTGTCGTGAAACTCCTTTGTCTTGATTTACAGCTATAACCACGGCTATAACTGAGGATGCAAGTTGTAGCCGTGATTATAGCAGTAAGTTCTAACTTCACACAATACTTTCTCAACAATATCACTTGCCTTAATTATTTTGACGATTGCTGTTTATTCTTCTGGAATAGACACGACCTAATATTATAATAAAGAAAGGCTGCCAAAAACTCATGAAGTAAACCTACATTATTATTAATCATTAATCACCTTTATAATCATGAAGTCGTTAGTAACACAATCACTATGATGCGTGACGGCGAAAAACAAGATACTTACACCAAAAACGCGCACCAATCTCGTGGTCCTCTGCACAACTAACCTTTTTACTTTATTCTGTGACAATATGTAAGTTGTAACTATAATTATTATTGTAGAAAAGTGATTTTAAAATAAATATCACAGAATCTCTGCGGTAGGCGTTAGTAACTGTGGTTCGGCCACGAAGCGAGTTACAGTACTTACTATTTACTTACTTAAAAATTTTATTGAATGCCGAAAAGTATTAAATTTTTTGACTAGCTCTGCTTCGTGGTTTGCTCTTTTATCAGCTAGACTGACGACAGTTGTAGGTTTTAACCTACAACTGACGTCTGTTTTTGTCTATCATAATATTACTTTTCAAATGTAAGAGAAAGACAAAAGACACACATTTATAACCAAGGCATATAAAGTAGATCAAAAATTGTAATTATGTGCTAATAGATCGTAATATAGCTATTATATTACTTACCTAACTAGCTGATTAGTAGATACAGATTAGATGTAACTACATAGTTAATATACTTACTTATTGCATAGTTAATACAATGCAGTATGAATCATCTTCTAAAATCTAATGCCAATAATGCTATGTAGATATGTAGTTGCAGCCGCGACAGTCATTGAGAGGGCTATTCTTTACAATGTGCAATGCTGTAAACTTTACATAATATTATATAGGTACTAATACCTACATTATACATATTAAGTATTTTGGCATTGAGGATAAATTACTAGTTCAACGAGATTACAATATAAAACCTATCGAAATATTTCGTTTCTTTGTTTTATGACGTTTCAGAAACACGTGTGTTGCACGTGTGCAAGAATTCCATTTGACGGTCAGTCAACCAGTCAGTCCATGAACAGCTGAGGGTTAACCCGGATACGGAATGACCTTGTGATAGATCTTGTAAAGGGATCTCCCCGGTCATAGACAAACTTCTCTACAAACCAAAGGCTATAGTTTCTTATGTCAGTGCTACAAACAGCAATGGTGAATGGCTATTAATGGGTCAGTAGAAAAAACTGTAAGGGCCAATTCACACCGGATCGGCAGCGGTGCGAAGAGGCGCGGCGAGGCCGGCAGCGGCGCGAAGAGGAGCGGCGCACAGTGGTCCGAAATCGCTAAATAGTGGACATTCGCAAAAAAGATCGATTTTGATGTGGAAAAAAATACCATCCGATAGATTTTAAGAGGAGTAACAATAAATCCTTATTAAGTTTTTTATAAAAATGTATATTTAAGGTGAAAAAAAATAATTACGAAAATGTTGTATGGGAAAGAATCTATAAATAGATTTTTTGCAAAAACTACTAAGTCGTTCTGGTTCATTTTTGAAACAAGTAAAGTTCTAGTGGTATATAAGGTTAAGAAAAAAAATTACGAAAATTTACGTGCAGCCTTTTGCAGTAGAGGGGTTCAAAATTTTGAAATAATTTTACTAACTTTTTTGGGGGGAAAAAATACTATTCGAAAGTAAAACAAGTAAAGTTCTAGTGGTATACCACTAGAACTTTACTTGTTTCAAAAATGAACCAGAATGACTTAATAGTTTTTGCAAAAAATCTATTTAAAGATTCTTTCCCATACAACATTTTCGTAATTATTCGCCTGCGCTCGATGCAGACTAAACAACAGACGGCCCAATTGGGCCGTATTTGAAGCTTCACAACGCGCGCGGTAGGTACTACTAATATATATTCTGTGGCGGTAGTAACATATCTGGTTTGAGTATTTCATCATTGTACGGTATTAAATAACTCAGTACTTTATCTGTGCAGTGACGTAACCTTAAACCTATTACCTATTAATGATAAATAGTTTATGGGTAAAGTTGGGTAATTGGGGGGCTAAATAAGCTTTAAAATTTGGCATAAAATATAAAGTTTAATATAAAAAAATTAAATACTTATTGAGTGTACACTGCACAGCTGTATTGATTTAAGGGGTACCAGGGTTTTTTTATAAAAGCTTTTGACACCAATTTTGTTAAAATCGCGCTTTATAAACTGAACTCCACGCGGACGAAGTCGCGGGCAACAGCTAGTTATTAAATAATTCCATCTTTCCATTTTTCTTTTTTTAGTAAAAGATGGCCCTGTGCGAGTTTCTTACGCCGCGCCGGTTCTTCTCGCCGGGTTAGTTCCCGAACCGGTGGTAGGCACCTTAGTTTCACCGTTCTTTCTACGACGTTAAATAAAAGTAATAAATAAATAATAAATAAAAAACTCTTTATTCAAACAAACAAAACAGAACAATTTACACATGTTACAAAAACAGAAATAGTTTGAATTGGCGGCCTTACTGCTGGAAGCAGTCTCTACCAGGCAACCATAAAATATAACTAAAAATATTTAAAATAAAAATAAGGATACTATTAGTATATAAATAAATAAATATAATACACAAAGTATATATAAGATACCTATTTTGAATACAAAGATATTTTATTTTATTTAATTTAATATGTAATTCAAAAACATTTTCGAAAGAAGTTTTTACGGTAGAAGGAACCGAATCAGGCAGAACCAAAGATGCGAGGATGAGGCATAAACTCACTGCAGATTGGAAAGAATAGAAAACAGTGAAGTCGCTGGATGGAACGCCAGCCTCTCAGCAGAAGTAGAGTGTGTTATGAGAATGAGATCCTAATCACCAGTTTAAATAGAAGGCTTTGGATATAATAGGTACAGCTCGACAAGGCTTTAAATGAACGTGGGTGACATTGACGGGAGCGCTGCTGGTAAAGGAGTACTGTCAAACACATGTCAAAAATGACGTTTTTGTATGATAGAAGCGTTTAGTTCCTTTTCTCGCCACGTTCATATAAAGCCTTGTCGAACTGTAATTGAAAATGTTTATAATACTAAAACCACAGTAAATTATACACATAATAAAGAGAATTACCTACCTATTTCATTTTCTTACTTATATATCTTTACGAGCATTTGCCCGCGGCTTCGCTCGCGTTAAGAAGTATTATTATATACAAACTTTCATCCCCTATTATAACCCCTTGGAAGAAAAATTTATCAAAATCCTTTCTTAGCGGATGCCTACGTCATATCATCTACCTACATGCCAAATTTCAGCCCGATCGGTCCAGTGGTTTGGGCTGTGCGTTGATAGATCACCGTGTCAGTCAGTCACATTTGAGTTTTATATATATAGATTACATTTTATTGACAAGGATAACATCGTGGTCTGTGCCGGGGGCGCTGCGGGCGGCGTCTAAGCCCCTGGCTGTTGTGGCGCAGGTGTGATGGCTGGCGGGATCCAGGTACAGGACCTTGGTCTGGGACCGACCCACCACAGTTATGTAGTGGCCCTGGTATGTACCGCCCAAGATACTTCTGCAAAAAATATTAAATACTTAGAACTATTAATATAATATATCAGCTATATTATTAAGTAATGATTTTTTCTGCTCTACAAAATTAAGGATCTCTAGGAAAATCAAAATATTTGGAGGTACACTCAGTAAATTGGTATAGGGAGCTTCCATGCCTTCGTTGATCGTCCAGTTCCTTTTTTAGGGTTCCGTACCCAAAGGGTAAAAACGGGACCTTTACGGGATTACTGAGACTTCGATGTCTGTCCTAAGCGCGCGTATTTTGCTCGCTCGGATTCAGCACATATTGTGAAATTGCTATGATTGATGAATCCGCGCGAGTAGCAAACGCGCACGTCTGAACGCGCGCATCGTATTATAAAGTCAATGATTTCATCGAGGACAGCATACCTTGGGAATTGGGTGGCTCCATGCAGGTTACTTTTCTTTTATTTTTGTTACATAGCTGTAAGCCTTAACGTTGTTATTTATATTATTTTATTTTAAAATTGTAATTTTCCATTTTTCTAGTAAAAGATGCCCCCGTGCGAGTTTCTTACGCCGCCGGTTCTTCTCGGCGGGGTAGTCCCCGAACTGGTGGTACGTTTATTCGCTCTTTCTACGACTTACAAAAAGTGTATCACGAATTCATGATACCCATTTTGAATGAAAATATATTTTTTTTGTCCGTCTGTCCATCTATCCGTCTTTCTCCAGGCTCTAACTTAAGAACGGTAATAGCTAGAGAGTTGAAATTTTCACAGATTATGTATTTCTATTGCCGCCATAACAAAAAATACTAAAAACAAAATAAATTAAATATTTAAGGGAGGCTTCCATACAACAAACGTGATTTTTCAAATATTTTTTGCTCGGTATCAATGATGACAACAGGTAGGCACTTGAAATGTATACAAAATACTCAATTGTATTTATACTTTATTAATAATAATAACATCTAAATAAAATAAATAATTCATTAAGGGGGGCTCCCATACAAAAAACACATTTTTTTACTATTTTTGCTCTTTAATGGTACGAACCCTTCGTGTGCGAGTCGAGTCCAATTCGCACTTGGCCGATATTTATTTGAACATCTGAAACTTATATAAATAGAAACATATAATATAATATGATAACCCTTTTCGGGGCACACCAACCACGGTATACACGGTGATGAATGATGATGGACACATTTTGCGGAACTATAATATTATGTTCTAAACTTAGTGTTTATTTTTTCGATTTTTTTTATGTTTGACATGAAAATTGAAAAAGTATGCATTGGGCCAACGTGTAGAGTACGGAATATCGCTTACAATTTATGGCCAAGTAGACTCATTGCGCGTTGGGCCAATGCACTGGCTTAATGAGTAGGCTCCTGGCTCATCGGGCTTTTTAAAATCCGCTGTACACATTGGGCCAAAGTATGGAGCCTGCGCATTGGGCCAACGTTTACAGATTGGAATGTCGCTCCCAACTTTTGGCCAAGTAGACCGTTGACCCAATGCACTGGCTCAATGCGTTGGCCCAATGTCTACAGCAGGCTTAACACAAACCTCAGTTCCGAAGCGAGCTTGTTTCGCTTGCACCAGTCGCAGGCCAGAAGCCTCGCATTCACCAGCACTATCGCTGGACCGCACCGTTTCACGTGATTCAGTAGTTCCTCTGTAGGAAGTGTAGTCTCGATCATTCGCACTCCAAGACTTGACGCATCTTTGAGTCTTTTGCGTACCCTTTGAATATCCTTAAGGGGGGTATTACATTATCATTTATATATAATCAATTAATCATTTCTATAATCATATATAGGATCCAATATATATGATCATTTGATCATATCTGCATATTACATTATCATATTTCATTGATCCTATTTTACGTCATATGTGGTTTCAATAGCCAATGGAGAGCGCTAACGCTGACAGGTATTGACTCAGGGTTACTAGATCTCGGAGAATTCGATTTGTAAAAGACATCGTCATTTTTAATATGGCTTGTTCTTTGTCATTTCAGCAAGATTATCCAAGTATATAATTAGAAAAAATTTACATTATTTGAAACATATTAACGAACAAGAAATTAAAAACTCTTTTTTATATTATATAACTGGCAACACCTATTTCTATGACCTTATTGGATCCAATCTCTCAGCAAATGTCAAAAATCTATGATCAAGGAAGAAATGAATCATATGTCTATATTACATTATCCAATATCATTGACTCAATGATCTCGGATCCAATATATATGTTAATCTAATATCCCCCTAAGTTAAAAGAGGCTTGAATAAGAAACGTTGGTACTTATTTGTTTTTTTAATGAAGTTATTAATTATTAAGTATAATAGTTTATTTTAAGCAAAGTTTTTCTTATCATTATTTGTATTCGATCAAGCGTGTTCTTTACTTACCTTCTCTGTTACTATAATGCTGCTGTTGAGTTGGCTATTTATGCCAATTTTTTTAGTGTACATACAATGTTTCACGTTAAATCTGAAAGAAAAAACTAGGTATTACTTACTAGGTACCGTTATTAATAATGATTAACTACTAACTGCATTTAAATGACTCGGATAGTTAATTTAACTGTTATTTTTAATTATAACTACAAGCTATTAATTACCGTTTTAAGAGATAGCAAAGATCTATAGTCCATGTGCTTTCATTTATTTCTTCCTTTCGACAAATCATAGAAAAGTTGGATGTGAAGTAAGTTCTGTCCCTTTCAGAAATCACCATCAGAACGCATGTAATTCCGCAATCCCATTTGTAGCGTTGACAAACATGAACAGTGTTATAAAATATAGATCTTTGCTCTGTCGCATTGTTGATTAGTTCCTAAAACATCATTTCACTTAGTGAGTTTCTCTGGCCAAAGTTAATAAAATAGCTAATAATTATTTAACAAACCGTTGCCATATTAATGATTTATTGTGAAATTTGTGATTAAAATTTAAATTATACGACAACAATAATACGTATTGTTAAAATATTATTGATTTATCAGTAATAACATGTGGACTACAAGTTACAATTACATTGCGAAAGGAATGTTTATCTTATCGTTAGATTTTATCAATACCAAAGTCATTCAGCTCAATCTTCAAAAGATTATGCTTCTTTTCATGAATCGGTAAAAATTGATAAATTGTCTATAGATTTTTGATTTTGACAATAGCTGTCAAAGTCAAAAATGACAGACAAATGATTCGATCAGCTGTATTTGTGGTCTTAAAATTACATGATTTTTTTGTAAAATAAGGAATTTTAAAAATAACATTACAATAGGGAAGTGCACTTTGTTACAAATTGTATATTTAAAAATGGCTTTAAAGCGAACTTCTCTAAGACTATGTAGCTTACTAAGGTCTCAAAGAATATGCAGACCAATGAGTTCACAAACATACTCCAGTGATGAAAATAGTGGAAAGAAAACACATTTTGGCTTCGAAACCGTAAACGAAGAGGAGAAAACTAAAAAGGGTACTTTTTGCTCATTTCGCTTTGAAATCGCAACCTAAAGGTTATTATAACCTTATTTCAGTTGTGTTACATTTTTAATTTTTTACTGTATCTTGTTTAAAAATTTAATTACATATTATAAATTACAAAGGTACACAGCAATTGTGTTTTTCTTTCAAATCCAGCAAAGATGCGACAACATTACAAAAAATCTTCTCAATACGTCTTGGATAATGTATTGTATGTAAGAAAGAACTTAAATAATTTCAAAAAGAATAGCGACAATCATTGTTTTAACACTAGGAATAAGAACAAATTAGAAATACCAGTAATCAGACTTAGCAAAGTCAGCAAATCTTTTAAAGGCCAATGTATACGCCTGTACAATAGAATCCCAGTAAACGTTCAAAATTTCTCCATCAATAAATTTAAAAAAGTTGTAAAAGAACGTTTGTGTACTAAAGCTTATTATAAAATCAATGATTTCATCGACGACAACACACCTTGGGAATAGGGTGGTTCTTACAGGCTACTTGAATACTCTTTATAATTCCTGTTGTAAATAGATTTAAGTCATAATATTGTTACAGTTCGACAAGGCTTTAAATGAACGTGGCGAGAGGGGGAACTAGCGCTGTTTTCATACAAAAACGTCATTTTTGACAGTTCTTCTTTACCAGCAGCGCCCATTGACATATTTATTTAAAGCCTTGGTGCACTATATTTGTTCAAATTGTAATTTTCCATCTTTTTAGTAAAAGATGGCCCCGTGCGAGTTTCTTACGCCGGTTCTTCTCGCCGGGTTAGTTCCCGAACCGGTGGTAGGCACCTTAGTATCGACGTTCAGAAATATTTTTGTAAAAAAAATTACTCTGAATAAAAATATTTTTATTTTGATTTTGATTTTGAATCAAAGTTGATACTGTAAAACATTTTTTTAGAGCCTATGCTGTCCCACTGCTGGGCAAAGGCCTCCCCCAATTCTTCCGATCCTCTCGGTCCAACGCAGCCATATTATAATATTTTTTTAAATAACACAAAATATTTCCACATTGCAGTTCACGAAGTATTTGAAACGGTAGCAGACAAGTATGATGTGATGAATGATGTGATGTCGTTTGGGGTACACCGACTGTGGAAGGACATTTTCATACAGAGGCTGGCGCCAACACCTGGCACCAAACTACTGGATATGGCTGGTGGAACAGGTCATTTTTTCCATATTGTTATGAAATATATAAAATTCTTGTGTCACAGACCACAGTGTTTGTGCATGAATGCCTCCAAAGAGGCTCAACCGATTTAAATGAAATTTTTACCGACTTCCAAAAAGGAGGAGGTTATATGTTCGGCTGTATGTATCTTTTTTTTTTGTATGTACATTTGTTAGGCCTAAGAATAGCTTTTTATCTACTTTTATATTGATACTAGAAATAATTTATATGGCAAAACACTGTTTGTCGGGTCAGCTAGTGTAGAGTAAATGGATAAAAAGAATGTGATACGGAAAAATAATGTTCAATTTTATTTATTATGCTATCAAGGCATGTCAACGTTGATTCTTAATTTCTTTGTTAGTCACAAATACAGAAGTTACGAAAGAGTAAATCAATTATTATCTTCTGTATTATTCTGTCATTTAGCTTTAATTTTTTTTTTACCATGACAGTATAGTTAACAAATAGTATATAGTTAACAAATGCCCAATTAAAGCTTCACAAGCGCTACAAGAAAGTCTGCTTAAGGTGCAAAAATGGCTAGAAAAATGGAGAATAGCTGCAAGTGTCAACAAATCGGTTCATGTCACATTCACCCTCCGTAAAGAAGACTGTCCACCTGTCTCTCTAAACGGCACACCATGCCACACAAAGACACTGTGAAGTATCTGGGAATGCACCTAGATAGAAGACTAACTTGGAAAAATCACGTAAAAGCCAAAAGGGACGAAATTAACTTCAAAATCAGGGGCCTGAATTGGCTGATAGGCCGAAACTCCAAACTGTCTATGGAAATAAGATTTTTGTGTACAAAACTGTGATAAATCCAATCTGGACATATGGCATACAACTCTGGGGTTCTGCCAGTGCTAGCAACCAATCCACCATACAAAGAGTACAAAACAGTCCAGTAAAATGGACTCTAATGCATGCACAGTCACACAGTCTCACGTGATTATATTTTAATGTTGTGCAGTTATTGTTATAATATTATGTAATTTTTAAATTTATAATATGGACTATGTCTGAAATAAACAATTTGAATTTGAAAACAACATACTCAGACAGGCATCAAATGCACCATGGCTTCTCTGAACATCAGAGCTACATGATACTCTCAACATGCCAACAGTAAAAGAGGAGATTACTGCCTATGCTAGCAAATACAAATGTAGACTCCAGAACCATCAAAATGTTCTAGCTGGACAGCAAACAATCCCAGAAATAAATCGTCGTCTAAAAAAGAGACAAGACATATTTGACCAGGACAGTCAGTCATATGACTGACTAAATAATAAAGGGATGTATTCCACTGGGACTACCACCCTACACTAAGAAGCCAACATCCCATCTGCTTATAGCCTGAAGGCTGATTGCAAGACTCACGTAGAGAAAAAAAAAACATGACAGTAGAAGAATCCTCATCTGCCATAATTTAATAAGCCCACTACAATGTCCAACTACCCGTCACAAAGTCCAATTTTAGTGGGTAGGTGACTTAGCATGTTTCAAATTGTTTCTACTATGTTACAGGTGACATAACATTCAGATACATAAACTATTTGAGGAACCTCGGCACTAAGAACAACAGGAGGAGCAGCGTGACGGTGTGTGACATCAACCAGGCTATGCTTGATATTGGCAAGACTAGAGCAGACAGGTACATAATATATATCGTCTTTGGATTATGTTTAAAAATTAATTAACTCATTGCTATCTAATTCTCATGTCATAGTGTTTGTCTGCTAACTCCTCCAAAACGGCTCAACCGATTTTATAGTCTATGTACATTTATTTAGCCTGAGAATAGGTTTTTATCTACTTTTTATAGTTATATGTATGAAGATGTAGTTTGATTTTTTAAATTACTCCAATCTTTTCAGAAATAAACACAGAACAGATTTTAGAAATAATTTGTGTTCTGTGTTTAAAGGCCTACTTAACTGGCTACTTGGCACTTTTGAATCATTAATACTTTATCTCTCTTACATCCAGACAGGGGTACTCAACGGACCCATCAGTGGAGGTGTCCTGGCTTTGCGCGGACGCCGAGAAGTTGCCGGTACCCGATGAGAGCTACGACGCGTATACCATCGCGTTCGGTATAAGGAACTGCACACATGTTGATAAGGTGTTTTTTTTTTACAATGAAAGAGGTCACACACGACTCTAAGATCACTCAGAAAAAGTAAAAGGGCAGATATTCATGGGCCTAATCACATGAGCCACAGGGACCACATGAGCCGATAATTGCTACCATGCATGTACGGCCATTGGCCACTTTTGTAGTTCAGAGTTTTTTTTGTCACCAAGTTTTGTAGGTCAGAGACAATTTACTCGAATAATGTTTTACCATATAAAGTTTTTTCTTCTTATTCCAACTAAATATTCCTTCAGGTGTTAGAAGAGGCGTACCGCGCGCTTGCGCCGGGCGGGCGGTTTCTCTGCTTGGAGTTCAGCCATCTCCCCAACTCCACATTGCAATGGTGAGTCGCACTGTCACATTTTCCTAACATTTGTGACCGACCTTTTCAATCCATTGCAAACGAGTGATTGTCAAGAGGCTACTCATTCGAAATTTCATTTCTTAAATTTTTTCGAGTACCAATCAAAATTATAATACAAATAGTGAAATTGCGATAATGCTCTATAGCAGGGATGGCGAACCATTTCATATCAACGTGCCCTTTTCCGAAGAAATATAAACGTGCCGTTCAATTATAATTTTTTGTGTTTAGGTGCGTATTTCAAAACACTGCAGAGGTGGATCTAATACATTCATTGTTGGTAAAATAATTTCGATACTAGTTTTGTGACCAGCATCATGCTCGAAACTTTCAGGGGCTTTATGCCATTGGTTCGCCATCCCTGCTCTATAGCTTTTAAACAGTAATTATAACTTATAAGCGTGTTTCATTACACTTTCATTTTCCATAATATTAATACGCATTAATTATTATCCGTAGATCGTGTGTTCAAACATAGAACTCATTAGTGACATTGTAATGTTCCAGGGCATACGACCAGTACTCGTTCCAGGTGATCCCGGTGATGGGTGAGCTGGTGGCCGGGCAGTGGAAGCCGTACAAGTACCTCGTAGAGAGCATCAGACAGTTTCCCGATCAGGTAGCTTACATACTAAGGTGTAACAAAACTCAGTGATAATGCTTTAGAGTTTAGGGTGTATGGGTGAGGTCCCCTATGTAGCGGACATAGTGTTCGCTTTGAAAGAAGCAGCGCTGAAAGAGTAACTTTTTTTGTAATTTATGATGCGAGGGCGTTTGCCCATAAAAATCACAAAAAATTTTTGCTCTTTCAGTCCTGCTTGTTTCACAGTGAACTCTGTACAAGAGAAATACACACCCTAAAGTATTATCACTAGCCAGTTTAATAAATCCCAAAGTGTCTGAGACGGTAGGGCTTAGGATAGTATTTGTTGAGGGAGAAAAATTACGTTCAAGCACTATAAACCAATTTCACGTTCATCTAGTAGTAAATTCGAAAGTGTGTCTATCTGTTTGTCTTCGCGCTTAAACAGCTTAACCGATTTGGATGAAATTTGGTATGTAGATACTTTGCGCCCCAGAATACAACTAAAATAGTTTTCATAGTAATACAATTTTTAGTTTTAGTTGGTTGTCGAGCAAGTAACGAATTTTTGTGCAATTTAATTGCGGGCAACAAATAGCACAATATAACGTAAAGTGCCTGATAGACGTACGAATTTAAAGTACCGTACGCGGGTTTTAAGTTCGCGAACTTACTTACGTGACACACGAGAATCGCTCACACTGGATTACCATGCCCCCGGCTCGCGGCTCTTTGCTGACACACAGTCGATAAAGATGGTCGAGCCATAAGTCCGCGTACTTACTACGCGGACAACGCATCAGAGCAACATACTTACATAGTACTAAAAAGTATAAAAATCATTTCTCTATCAACAGGAAAACTTCAAGGCAATGATAGAGAATGCCGGCTTCAGACACGTCACATACGAGAACCTGACTTTCGGAGTTTGCGCCATACACTCGGGGTTCAAGATCTAAGTCAATACTTGTTTATGTATTGAAAAGTTTCAAGACTCGAGAATAAACGCCAAACAAACTGCTCAGTAGCTCTACCATGAGTTTAAAGTTTAACCCCTTACTAATAAACGCTGTATAAGCTTTGAATAGTTATACAGTGTTTTGTCTTCTTCAAAGTTTCAAACCAATTAAAAATGTCACTTGTGTGACAGGAACAAAATACTGTATAACTATTCAAAGCGTTTATTAGTAAGGGGGATAGTATTTATCGATACGATACCGACTACGTAAATATTTAGTATGGCGATTTTAGTTCCGCAAGTTACCGCTAGAGGCGCTGTAAAATTTGCCATACTAAATATATAAATACGTAGTCGGTATCGAGTATCGATAAATCTATAGCTTTAATTAAACTCATGGTAGAGCTACTGAAACTAAAACAATATAATGAGTTAAACATTTTAAAACAAGAGACAATAGTTGTTATAACAACTTATATCTATATATATAAAACTCAAAGGTGACAGACTGATTGACATAGTGATCTATCAACGCACAGCCCAAACCACTAGACGGATCGGGCTGAAATTTGGCATGCAGGTAGATGTTGTGACGTAGGCATCCGCTAAGAAATGATTTTGATAAATTCCAACCCCAAGGGGTTCAAATAAGGGATGAAAGTTTGTATATAATAATACTTCTTAACGCGAGCGAAGCCGCGGGCAAAAGCTCGTAATTAATATTGTGGTTTCATAAGCATTATTAGTCTGTAGCGAGCCAATCCCGCATCCATAGATCAATACTTATCTACTGGCTCACATATTTTGGTGTCGTCGAAAAAGGCATTCTTTAATTACAGTTTGTGTGATTCCAAGTCTTTTTGCAAATGAAAATATAGTCGGCTAGCAGCTACTGCTAGTTTAGTCATTGTTTATATTCGAATAAGTAATTATTTTTAGTTATAAATAATACTGTTATTTCGTTTGTAAATTAAGAATCTTTTCTATTTATTAGTACTTAAACTTATATGATTTTCAGCTCCAAATTGCCCCATGATGAACCAATACAAGCAATCAACTTGTGTTCGTAATTGCTTGTATTGGGCATATTCGTTTCAAATATTAATTGCCCATGATCGATTTTATAATTATTATTATGGCGGTACCCACAATTAGTCTGACACCTGCAACCCGCTATCGAAGTTTCGGAGAACGACAAGATATTATAAACAATATCTGAATTAATGACGTCAGTGGGCATCGGCCTGACCAAGCATGCTATCTCGCTCGGTCGGGAGATCTTCCTTTTAGGCCGCCATATCGTTAAATAGTCATGGACCATGGTTATTCATCATAACTCAATGTGAAGTGACGCCCTGATAATTTGGTTGCAGCGATATCGATTTTTCTCAACAATGACTAAAGCTAAGAAATTAAAGTTCTTTGTCAGTATTCATCATGTCTTTATCTTTGAATTACCCATAGCATAACACGATTGGTCAACTCTTATAGCACAGAATAATTACCTAATCAAAAATACCTCTACAAAAATAGGGATTCTAATTTTGTCAACAGAGGAGACAAAATTTGTACATAGATTAGTTTAAGCATACACTATAATTTGCCCATAGCTTATATGAAATATTGTATTTATGGTTTTTAAATTACACGACAAAAACCATTTTGTCGCTTACGCCCTTTCCATTTCTTGTTTTCTATGAGGCCGGCCCGGTCTCTCTGAATAGAAAACAAGCGATTTAAAACATAATATCCAAAATGATTTTTTACTTTAACGCGGCGTCACCTTAATACACACTCCTTAAAGTTAGAAATAAAACAACAAATCACGTGATAAAGTAATTTATTAAAATCCATCAAACCGTGTAGTTTTTGGAATGCACATCAATTTTAAATTTACATTTACAATTTTATACTATGATATAAAAGTGACGTCAGTCCAATACGAGTACATCTTACATTATTGATAAAAACACACCCCCCCCATAATACAACTTATAACCGAGAGTCTTTTCATATCCGAGGCCGAGTTTACTACACACAGATATTATCCAATTTAATTTAAATATGGCCAATGTCGTTACAATTTCCTAGGAAATCCAAATTTGAAATACAATTTTGCTTTTGGCAACTTGGTCTACTGACTAGGTAATTTTAATGAATTGAATCTATGAAATTTAAATAAGAAAGCTATCTCACTATTTTGGAACAAAATTGGATTCACTCAAATCAATATCTAATACACAGCTCAAAATATATTTCACAGTTTTTCAAGAACAAACTACATCCAATTTCCCTAACTCCATATATAAACTCGGCCGGTGTCCTGTCCGTCCGTCAGCTCCGCTCGAGTCGACGCAAGCTCAAGCATGCTAGTCGCAAGCGAAATATAGAAAGCGTTATTGCGTTCAATTATGATTAATGGTGACTACTGTCGGCCAAGTGTAGAACTACGTTGCACACTCATAGATGAACTCATGAATAATATTAATAAACACAATATTAATCGACGAAAATGGTTCAAGAAGAAGCGTCAATTCTAAGAAAATTAACTGGCCGGAGGCCGTGTAGTTAATGTCGAGTTTTAAACGCAATAATGGTTGGTATATCTCGCGCCCTACCCCTATCCGAAGCGAATAAAGTGTGAGTAAAGGATATAAACAAACATTAATCGTGTACGGAGCGTGCACTCAACAAAGTTCTGTCAAAATTCATACCCGATCCGTCCTCCGGCTATCCGTTCCAAACTAAGTTAATATCCGTCCGGTCCTGGGAGGAGATCCGAGGCGGTGAGTGCGCGCGTCCTATCCTTATCCACAACTCCGTATCCTACAGCGATCCTACGGCATCATCACACCTCCGTCGTGCATCCAATCCACAGAGGATGAAACAAAAGAAAACAATTTTAATGGTTACGTCTAGGACCGTGTTCGGACGCAGCGGGAGTCGTGCGGTTTAGACCCGTGCGGTAACTCGCAGCTTATTACAGAGGCGTTGTAATACAACATTCGCTTGACCGCTCGGTTTCTGCACGGGAAACGCGCGGTTTCCGCTTCGTCTGAACTATCACTAAGTGTTGGGGCTAACATGACAAGTGTCGGCTGCTGCGGCGGCTGCTGGCTGCGGCGGCGGCGGCGGGCGGCGGCGCGGGAGCTACACAAACAGCACTGCGGTCGCACTGCGGTCCGCGCTCCGCCCTCGGGCGCACCACGGACGACGTACGCCGTATAAAAATACCCTGCACGGACTAGGCCTCCGTAATGAACACATCGGTTGCAGTCAAGTCCATTAAATACAGTCATGGAATATATCCTCAAGCGGAAAGTAAAAAGATTAAAAAGTAATTACTTCTCTCAATCCAAAATATCCCTCGCATTAAAAAATCCATAATGTCGATTATCGACTGCCAAAACTCGGCCATACAACATTACGCTCCCGTAAAGCGTTCCTTATCCTGACAATCCTGAATACCAGGCGCAAATCCAAGAAAAACTGTAAAGCAAGTACTCGTTTAGCACATAAAATCATGATTGTCTTTATAATATAATGGCGAGCTAAACAGTAGTCGCCTAATATGTGTAATATTAATTTATATCACACGTTGACTAACATTATGCTTTCTTTTGTTTAATTATTTACTTTTATATTATATTATACAAACACACACAATCAATTCAAAAGGCGTTTTATTGGCTGAATTTACATCTCAACACAGTGAGAGGTCAGAAACAATTTAAAATAATTTAACTTGAAAAGTAAGCTTTACTTACACATTGATAAATGCATTAGTATCAAAGGTACCTTTTATTGTAAAAAAATTAGTAACAATTTAATATAACAGCAAGACTGAGAGATCAAATGTTACAACATTACGAACCAACAAGATTTACATAGGTGTGTGTGTGTGTGTGTATGTGCGTACCTTGCGCTCAATAGTTGTGCGTGCGGTCGCGCGAACGGGAACGCGAGTAGGAGCGGCGAACCGGCGAGTATGTGGGCGAACCGCGCCGCCGCGGCGAGTATGAGCGGGACCTACAAAATATATCGTTTTTCCTATAAATTCATCAGAAATATTATTCATGAATATCCGAAACGAAACGAATTCTATTTACCACAAGTTAAAGGATAATCGTATAGTGCTTTATGCAAATAGTGAATAAAATTTTATTATAATAAGTCATGGGCACTGACTTCCATTATACAAGTACGCTGAACTTACGATACCCTTTGAAATGACAGCTATTTTTTGTGCCTATTTGAAGCGGAATCAGCGTCCCCCAATGCGGGGGAAGAGAACTAAAAATGACGTTTGAAAGTCGCCATATTGGCGCTGACAGCAGTAGTGAGAGAACTTGGAACGAATACTAGTAATGACAACCAACAACGAGTAAGCGGCTATTTGCAAGACAGGTCGCGCTGACTCCTCTTCAAATAGGCACAAAAAGCAGGTGGGTATCATAAATCCAGCGTACTTGTATAATGGAGGTCAGTGGTTATGGGTCACCGGTTGGCCAACAACAAGGGCCTAAAAATACTGTTTTTCATATTTCTAGAGCCACAAATTTTGACGTGGGAGAGCTATGCTTCGGCATGAATGGGCCGGCTCGACCGGAGAAATACCACGTCCTCACAGAAAACCGGCGTGAAACAGCGCTTGCGCTGTGTTTCGCCGAGTGAGTGAGTTTACCGGAGGCCCAATCCCCTACCCTATTCCCTTTTCTACCCTCCCTTATTCCGTTCCCTTTCCATCCCTGCCTTCCCCTATTACCCTATTCCCTCTTAAAAGGCCGGCAACGCACCCGCAGCTCTTCTGATGCTGCGAGTGTCCATGGGCGACGGAAGTTGTTTTCCATCAGGTGACCCGTTTGCTCGTTTTCCCCCTTATTTAATAAAAAAAAATATATAAAAAAAATTACATAAACATACACAGCTGTACGGCAAGGCTCTTGATGGAACTTGGTCATAGATGAAACTAACGACAATCTCACAGATATCAAACAAAGTGTTTACAAGACGTGGCGTCGTCATCTACAATCCAAGCCATGCCTTCTTGCTCAATAAGCTCAAAACCAGTCAGTTCAATGGCTAGAATTTGTAGCTATTTAGTTATTCTACAGTTACATAATATAGGATATCGCATTGCAAGTAGAGTAATAATCTCTCACTGACCTGTCCCGGTCGCCGCTGTAGCGGTCTCCGCCGCCACCGCCGCCGTAGTCCTCCTTCACACGAATGTATGACACCTCACCCTGTTGAAAATTGAAATGAATCAAAATGAAATTTAATGACCAACATGTTTTCTACGTTTTGTATACAGGTTAGGGTCCCCTTTTAGATAAATCCTGTGAATAACACAGCCCCGCTCTTTCTAATATAAAACAAATACAAAACAGTTCAATACTCATTACTCACTAACAGCACAATAGATGACTTCAGAAGTAAAAGTACTTTTAGTTATGTCTATTTTGTCTGGTCACAATGCTAGAACAACGGAGTGTTAAGCTGCACGTTGGCTAATATTATTTATTTCTAAATGTTTTTTGCATTAATAATGTAAAATTAATTTAATTAATTCATGAAGCCCTAAGCGGCCACATCCGGTCACGATAACAATAAATAAGCTATTGTGTCTCGTTATTCCACGATTGATGGGTAAATAAATTAACAATGTAAAATTAATTTAAAATTAACGTGTTTAAAACATATTCTTAGAAAATGACAATAATAGTATTGCATAATACATCTATGCTCACAGTGTGTGTGTGTGCGTGTGTGTGTATATAAGGTGTATGTCTGTTTACAATCGGAACGTACGCAGTCGACGGATTTGATGTATTTGACTGGAACATCATTCCTGCACTTGACAAATTGCAATTGCTTGATAATTATAAATGACGACGCTCCGTCCGCACCATACGCTCCGATTTCGACCCCACAGCTTAATGTGGTAAACTTACCTCATGACTTCTAAACCTCGAGTCATCTAACTTCTTCACAGCATACTTCATGTCCTCGTGTCTCAGGAACTCCACCACTCCGGTGCCGTCTTTGAATGTGTCAGCGAAGCACACGTCACCCGCCTCGCGCATGTGGTCTTTCAGATCCTGTACAATATTGGGTAGAGATGATGTAATTAAAGGCACTGTACAATCTACAATGGACAAAAAACAAACTATGAAAACTTTCGATGTCGCCGTTGCAGGCCATTTCTTTCAACTAACTAATTATGATTTTTTTAAGCAGCTCGTAGCGCCCCTCTTTGGATCCCCCTACATTCCCAAGTGGGACGTGCTCCACTGGTTGAGCTCCAGAGCTAAATTCAACCATAACTATTCCTACTCGTTTCCTCACCTGCCAGGACCCCGAGGGTGGTAGGCCAGTAACGAGGACCCTGTACTCTGACCGTCTTGCCGGCGGCCCTCTCGCCGCGGCCCGGGGACCAAAGCGGTCGGAGGGCGCGCGCCCGCCCCGCGCCCCGCCGCCGCCGCCCCCGCGCGGGAACTCCACCCGGAGGCGGTAACCGTCGTAGTCGTAGCCGTCACGCGCTCGCACCGCATCGTCAGCGTCCCTGGAAGTTAGAAGTTGTGTGTGCTAGTGATAAATCTTTTAAAAAGCCTAATATTTTGTTAAGGATTCTGGTAATAAACAGTTCTTAAACTTATTTTGAAAGTATGTAATATTTTCTTTTTAACCAGCTCAAAAGAAAAAAGTTGGTTTCCTTTCCAACTTTCAAAAAAGGTTGCTGGGCCCTGTTCTATAAAAAAACTTACAATATCCAGTAACGAAGACTACGAGATTACGTAAAAAATGAAGATATTTAGTTTGATTCTGGGCAAAAACTTTCTTAAAGCTTAATTGAAGGAGTTATCATTGATTTTAAAATGACACACATCCGTGCCTAACACCAAAACGAAAAAAAAAGTGATAACACTGAATTTGCCATCCGCAACGAATCGGTTAATCTAAGATTCTTGCCCTAATAACCCTTTAGGGTAAGTAAAGCTTTAAATTGAAATAATGTATAACTTAACAGTTTCCATGTATAATCAAATTCAGGTAAATAATTTTGTTTCATTTATTTAGGTGCAAGTTGTGTGACCTATCAACATAATTTATCATAAATCAACATGTTAAGTCGCTGTTATCAGTCATTTGCACACACTTCTTTTACTGCCATTCTTTAACGCTTAGATTAGATAGATAATTATTAATTAATCTTTTGCATAATTTGTTTCTATACTGTACTCGGCGAAACATGGCATTAGTGGTCATTGACTTTTTGTCAGTTTAAACAAAGTGCATCAAGACAGTGAAAAGAGCATATAATATTCAGAGTTTATCCTACAAGCCGTTTTTATGGATGCTATCAGCTATAACTGCTTTTATTATGAGAAAACACAACTGACTTGCTTCAAACAGGAAAAATATTACGTTCACCTTAGATAAAGAGTAATATTATGAAAAAAACAACATTGTTACTGAGATAATTAAGTTAATAGATAAAATGGCTGTTGTTATTATCTTAGCCTCAGCAAGGTTATTGTCAGTTCTTGATTAGTATGACAACCTTTAACTCTATCGTAGGAATCACAGACACAGTAGATTTTCAATTGTATTGCGGCAGCCGGGTGCCGCTTAGGGATTGATGGGTTAAGTTGTTTAGTTTAAAAATCAAGTTACAAGAGTTAATTCAACTATCAGTTTGAGGGCGGGCTTGTGAATGTGTTGCACCAATTAGCCTAAAGCTGGAACGAATTGTTTCATACCTAAATTCATCTTGTTCACAACAATATACAATTACATCAAAACATTCGACGTGGATTTCGAAAAATAGATTAGGAAGCAAAGGCGGGAACGTAGTTTAGCGTATAGGTTACGCATGATGTATCATGTATATTGCTAATGAAACTTACCGTGGATCCTCAAACTCGACGAAGGCAAATGGCGGTCCTTTCCTATTTTTCAGATCAACGAATGTTACTTTGCCAAACTTGTAGAAAAGGTCTTGAATGTCCTTTGTTCTTATATCTGGGGGTAAATTACCGACGTAAATCCTACATTCGTTTCTGTTGCCGCCACTGCCTCCAGACATTTTGTTATGTGATAATTTGATGAAAGCTACTATTTAAATATAAAATTAGTTGTATTTATTAAATATTTTCACTTCACAAGTCACATCACCTAAAAATTACAGATTCGATCGGCGTTCGGCGTTTCGAGACAAAAATTAAAACATGGCGTCTTAAAAAAAATTAATATCTATGGTCTTATGTGTTGCCATTTTAGTTTAATTTCTTCTAAAAAAAAATAAAGTCAAAAAATCAAAACCACTCAAAAATCAAAACAGTCGATTGAAAAGTGAAAACTTGAAAATTTTAGTTGCAGCCTTGCAGGCCGCTGCCGTACTCAGGCGGCAGGCCTCAGCAGTCAGCGTATTTAATAAATTTTTTGCTGCAGCTGCAAGTTGTAAGAAATATGAGTAATTATTGGCAATATACCTACTGAACAAAAATAGCGAGAGCACAGAAACCAATATTGCACACGAGTCACGACGAGTCACTATTTGGTGTTAGTTTCGTACAACTACAAGTTTCTCTAAATAAAAGCATAATAAATAAGTAATAATAAAATTTTTTTAAACTATTTGGTGATAAACATTTTTTTCGTGTAAATTTGAACTTTGAAGAATTATTTTTAAATTTCAATTTAGAACGCTTGCGCCATCTGTCGTGTCAGCAGTTTCATTGAAATTTGAAAGAAGCCACTGAAAGAATCCTCTGGAAAGCAGTCACGAAATCTCCGGTATCAAAATCGTATTGTGAGAAGTTTTTCATTTTCAAAGTAAAAGTGAGTATTTAATTAAATTAATTAATTAGCGAGAAACCCTAGAAGTAATAGTTTTCAAATATTTTGGTTCCGCATCCTTTATTATATTAGTTTTTGAACTCGCACCGATTTTGAAAAACATTCGTCATAATATTTTCCGTAAAAGCGCTAAAATGAAGTGGTTTATTGATTTAACACATCGTTTCTATGGGATTATTTACGCTAGTGCAGCTACGTATTTGTATTTTCAAGTCGTTTTTCCAAATTTTATATAAATTTCGCGTTTGTGGAGTTGATGACTGGGTTAACCGCGAGCGCTACGGTGAAGATATCATCAAAAAAATTGCAGAAACCCAGCAATAGGTAATTTAGATGCTGGTGGAAAATATTCCCAGGCTCCAGGCCTTCCCTGGGGGTGCGCGGGGATGTTTCCCGCCTGACCTTTGCGAGTTATTTATAGAACCTGCTATTGAAATAAACAAATCAATGGCGTGATTTACGTATGTGGAAAAGCAATCTATACAGTCAGAGTTCAAGAGATAACGAGTGCATATCCATTAGCTTAATCTGCGCATCTTAAGGCCCCTATCCACAATGAGTCATGTTGGATAACCCCCTGATTGCTACCATGATTGTGAAGCTGTCCTCAGTAAACATTGATCTTGATCAAAGACAACTAGTACCATAATGGGCCAATGTGGACGGGCTGCATTAGCTCCGCATGTCAGACATGCACAGTTTCTAAAGTTCTTGGACACATGTTTACTGAGTGGCTAACATAAGGCTAACCTATCAATGTTCACATCCAGCATACAAACTATCATAGTTAATTTTTGATTTCCAGCAACCAAAGAGACACAATGTGCGACCGCAAGGCAGTCATCAAGAACGCTGACATGAGCGAGGAGATGCAGCAGGATGCAGTGGACTGTGCGACGCAGGCACTCGAGAAGTTCAACATTGAAAAGGTAGGATTTCATTACTTTTTAAAGTTGTTTGGCGGGGGTTTTTTTAAATTTCTTAATTTAATTTTATTTCATACTTTTTAAACTTGTGTTGGTTATAGTGCAGAATAATTCCTATCAACATATTTACCATCTATCAATGCCCTTTTCGATGAGGCCGTCAATATGAGCCTAAACATAAAACCTCCACTTTGGGTTCATACGAAGCTCGGTTCCTATAGAATCCAGGTGATGCTGCAGCAGCAGCATGTAAATATTTACTGTCTAGTGTCTATCTACTTCTTACTGGTTGTCGCAATTAAAATGAGCCCAAACACGAAACCTCTGCTCTAAGTTGGCGAGGAGTTGGATATCCTATTGATTACTAGGTGATACTGCAGCACCTGGTTAACTTTCCATTAATATGTGTATACGTATATTGCATATTCACAAATGTCATGAACTAGAATGAAATATAAAACCCATCAAACGAATACAAGTTGCTAACGGCCTATCATGAACCAGATAAACCCTGATTGTCCAGCACTGAGCAGGCTGATGATGATGAATTATAGCTAAGAACACTCTCGATCATGTCAGCTTTCAAATAAAAAAAACTAGATCAAAATCGGTCTATCCGTTTGGATGCTACGATGCCACGGACAGATACACACACAGACAGACACGTCAAACTTATAACACCCCTCTTTTTTGTCGGGGGCTAATAAAAAAGCTTTGAGCCTTTTTTGATCCAGTCCTCCTATCACAGAGCAAAGAAACATTTTTCTTGTGCTAACTAAATTCATAATTATTGTATTAGTAAATATATTATGCTAAGCCTGCTAATAAGATGTAAAGGTCAGTGTAATTATGTTATTCAATGAGCATATTATAGTGCTGAATTATGATGCAACTGGAGAATTTTATTGTGATATCTAAGTTATGCAACAAGGGACATTGTTTTTGGTGATGCACATCATATCAAAAGGATCCATCAACATGCTTCCTTTGTCCTTTAGTAACCATAACCGCAAAAATTTAGTTCGTGTAAAATTTTTCTGAACCATGTTATTTATCCTCGAGGTGATAGAATTTGTAAGCAATTTTTGTTGCAATTCCAGGACATAGCCGCATTCATCAAGAAGGAGTTTGACAAGAAGTACAACCCGACGTGGCACTGCATCGTGGGCCGCAACTTCGGCTCGTACGTGACGCACGAGACGCGCCACTTCATCTACTTCTACCTGGGGCAGGTGGCGATACTGCTGTTTAAGAGCGGCTAAGCCCCGCCCCCCCCGCCGCCCGCCACCACGCCTCTCACATTCCCGAGCGCGGGCGGCGCCCCGAGCCGCTGCGCGCCCCGACGTACGCTTGTATATACCACTCGCTGTATTTTTTTATATTTATCTTTATTTATTAGTTTGTAACGATTATATCCGGACTGAGTTGGGCACGACGGCGCGCGCGGCCGGCCGGTCCGCTCCCGACGCACTGTATGTACGTGTTAGCTACTTTTAAGGCCATTTACGTGGGTAAAATTATTCACTTCTAGTGTATTTATATTAAATAAATTTTAGTTAATTCCTAGACTTATGTGAACCTAGCATAGTGGAGTCGTATGTTAGTACTTATCTAAATTTATTGTTTATTTCTTTGTTGATATGTTTCACTGGAGATATTTTTCAATACTTCTAAAAATTATTAAACTTTCTTACAAATCTTTCTCGTGGTATTCATTTTATTCTCTTTAGATAAGTAAAATAGCTTAGGTTAGGGCCCAAGCACATGTGGACTTTTTGTAGGGATGCAATGCTGGTCGTGTGATTGCATTGCTACTGAAACACTTCAAAAAGTAGACGAGTGTGCTAGGGTCCATATGAAAAAGAACAGTTTCTGTGAAGATATTAATTACGTTATGGGATTTTTTAACTTTCGTTTCATTATATTGACCACTTACGGCCGTTCCCAATATTTGATCTATCTCTGGTTTTGCCCTACTAGAGATAGGAATAGCTCACAATTGACATAAATTATATGGCTCTAATGTCTAATGTGAGCTATTCCTATCTCTAGTAGGGCAAAACCAGAGATAGATCAAATATTGGGAACGGCCGTTAGTAGAGGGGGCGCCCCTATCCTCAACAAATAATCTGAAAATTTAAAAACATTTTTACAAGACCACACAACATGGCCGAGTTAACAAAGAGCGCAGGGTTTCGTGAGTGATTGCAATAACCGACGTGATTTGTGGAAACATTTTGTACATGCTGTACACGCTGAGCATACCATGGTGTCGAAGGTCGAAGGGTCAAGGACACTGGTGAATACTGTAGATACGTGACTATTCGATCGTGTGGAGTAGGCAAAGTCAATTGACCCATCACCCATCGCAGCGATGATGACAGAAGGGATCTGGTGGGGGGCGGGGGCTGCCGTCTGTCGCTCACGAATAGGGAATATTACGCTGCGGTCGGAGCAGAGGGCGCTACCAGCACATACTGTAAAATCTGTCTTAATATATAATACGACTAGACCAGTGGTCCCCAACCTTTTTTTCATGCTGGCCACAAACATATTTCGGGCCGCACGAAAAATTTTTTAGAGTTAAAAAATCACATTTTTCAAAATTAACGATTTAAAAGTGGAAAAAATTTAACGACCATCACGTAGACTTTTCGTTATTTTGCCGGTGGGCGCGAATTTCAAAATAGTTTAACATCACGCGGGCCACAAATAAAGTCCCGGGCCCCGGCGCGGCGGGCCGCGGGTTGGGTTAGCGGGACTAGACATTCCGCGCGGCTTCGCCCGCGTAAATTAGATATTTCACATACAAATTAATTATTATAGTCCACTAAAAATATCATATGATCCTTCACGTGGTCTACTTCTTATCTGTGCCAAGCCAAATATTTAATAGAAAAATTATTGCTCCAGTACTTCGTGAGATAAGCCCTTTCAAATAATTTCCCCCGTTTCCCACGTCATTTTCCTCTATTTATTCGCTCCTATTTGCCTTAGCGTAAAATATAACCTATAAGCCTTCCTCGATAAGTTGGCTATCTAACACTGAAAGAAATTTTCAAATGACCTGAGATTAGCGCGTTCAAACAAACAAACAAACTCTTCCGCTTTATATTAATAAAGTACCTGTAGATTACCCGACATGTTGCACACGTCATAAATCATAATATTTACAGGAATCTTTTTGTTTACTGTTTTAACAGTTCTTGCTGCCAGCTCCGTGAAAACATTGCAGTGATAAGAGGTACCTATTATCATTTATATGCACTATTTATACAGTAATTTACATACGCCTCCGTGGTCTAGTGGTATAGAGCGCGGCTCTTGACTCGGAGGTCGTGAGTTCGATTCCCGCGTTGGACATGTTATTTCCAAGTTTGGTTAGGACAATGCAGGCTGATCACATTGTCTGACAAGTAAGATGATCCATGCGTCGGATGGGCATGTAAAAAGTCGATCCTGCGCCTGATCTCTCGCCAGTCGTGTCGGTCTTCCGTCCCACTGGGTTATGAGAGTAAAGGAAAAAAATAGAGAGTGATCTTGTGTACTGCGCACACACTTGGGCACTATAAAATTACTCCTGCGTAGCTGGCCTGGTTTCAATGAAACCGGCCACCGTCACCGAAACCGGTGCGGGAGCTATTATACTTACATATATCTTTGCATTATTTATAATTAAATACTATACTAAACAGCTGTATCTATGGCTCTGACTCATTTCTTTAGTCATATGCAATGAACATGATGATTGGGTCTCTCATAGAAGCCACAAAATATATTTTCTACACACGGAGAGTATTCGTTTTGTAAATTTCATCAACATGTGCAGTTTAACCTGTGGGCTGTGATTAACTTATTAATTTCAGTTGCGTCATTTTATGTTTATAAATACTTTTGTTGGTTTGATAAAACGTGTGCGTAACCGAAGCGGAAACATGGCGCTATCAGGTCGTCTACCTGTGCGGAGTTCGTTATCATCAAAATATTATTATCAATTATCACTACTAAACAGGCGCGGTCGCAGCCTTAAATTTTGGAGGGGGTCACTCACTATACCTACATACTAAATATTTATTCGCAAATATTTCCTTTTATTATATGGCAAGATCTTAAGATTTTAAATTTGACCTTAGATTTTGGGGGCGGTCATGTCCCCTGTGATCCCCCCTTCGGACCGCGCGCGTGCTACTAAATCCATACTTTAATATTTTAAATGAGAAAGTATCTCTGTCTGTCTGCTACTTCTTAACACCCAAACCGCTAAACCGATTTGCTAAAATTTGGTGCGGACAGTTTGAGACCCTTGGAAGAACATAGGATACTTACTTTTTATCTCGGACAAATGTAGGTACGGTTTCGGCGCGATAAACCTATTTTGGCGGAACGGAGTTGGGCTTCATCTGTTTATAAACTTCACTCTTCAATGTTTTTAGCTTTTTAATTCTTACTAATATAAAGATCTACTCTGTGTTTTACAGACGTGTTATTTTTATCAAGATGTGTTTTTTCTTGTCCTGTTCCTTACAAAAAATATCCACAGTTAAACATAATACCTACCTAGATATATAGAACCTCCGCTTTTGCAAGGCGTTTAAAAATATATTGTTTAACTTTTATCGAGGGCTATGCTATGAGCAGCGATCGAATCAAGAAATTTCGTAACGAAAAAAAAATCTAACACCCACTCTGACCGGCACAGCACTAAACGCCCACAACTGTGCCATTCGGTGTGCGTTTTCGGTGTTTTTTTTCTCTGATTTACAATCTAATTAATTGTAGATGTTTTGTAGGTTTTTGAGTCCGAAGAGTGACGGTCAATTAACATGCCTGTTTATTCTATAGGCTCAAGTCTCAACTCGCACTGGGGCGGACCGCGGAGCCGAAGCGACCCGTCACGTTTTTCGCCAAATTCATCTCTATTATTCTTTTGTTAAAGTACCTACAAATTTCTGCTACGAAAATATAACCCACATTTTTGTACTTAAATATAATATAACAATAGAGATAAATATGCTGTAAGCAAAAAACGTGACGTGACGCTTCGACTCTGCCCCAGTGTGAGTTGAGCCCTCAGAATACAGAAAAAACCTGAGGTTGAGCCAAAGATGAGCTTTAAAATGTGTGTATACTTACGTCAGAGCTAACAAGGGACCTTCACATACAATTGGCTCGGTCGCAGACATGAGCACCCTTAGCTTTGTTTCTATTTCAGCGCCATTGGCAACTGGCAAGGCACTCGGCCTTAAGGCCGCGACATACGTACTGGACAGGCTTTTAGTAATATAATATTGTAATGACGCTAACGATAGTGGTTTTATCTAACTTTCGAACCCTTTTTAATCCTTCGATCGTGGATTATTGGAAATGTATTGTTATTCTATTGTGTCTCGCTCACCGGTGAGCTAATGGGGCTTGGGCCTGTTTCACCACTTCCTGATAAGTGCCGGATAGGCTATTCACGATATATTATCTGATAGATACTCCATACTCCATCTGTCAGTATGTTGTCGATAGCCTATCCGGCACTTATCAGGAAGTGGTGAAACAGTAAAGTATGGTAAAGGTATAGGAAAGGGGCTACGATTAATAAAAAATAGTTAGCTAGTTAAATAGCTAGTTAATTAGTTATATCATATAATATGTTAAATAGTTTTTATTATTCGTAGGAAAATGGTAAGAAATAAAAATCCAAAATACTTTTAGAGTGATAGAACAGCGTAATAAAGATAGTGATAGTAGGGCGTGCAATAGTGTTTATATAATGCTTGCTTTCAACCTTTATCTCATACTATCTAGACGATCCGCGTCGCGCGCGGATGTCAGAATAGGTGATTCTTCGCTGCTTTTTGCAGCGATTAGGGATTTGCTTTGCTTTGGCTCTGGCGCCCACTATGTAGTCGTTGGTTTTTTCACCAAGTTGCGCTAGATTGGTTTTAGTTAAGACTTAAGACATGATATTTTAACATAGGACCCGATCTAGCCATTTAGCCGCTCTAGGCAAAGATCATTTTCGCCGCCCTTTACATATACAGGAAACATATTTGTTGGAGGAAAATGGGAGGAATATTTAAGTAAAATACCTACTCAAATATTTCCACTAGCAAACTTAAGGTAGGTTAGCTGGTAAAATTCTCAAACATAAGTGGTGGATGGCTAGGTTGGAAGATAGGAATAAGTCAATTTCGCCGCCCCTCATTTTTGCCGCTCTGGGCACATGCCCGGCTCGCCCCCCCTTAGATCGGGCCCTGATACCTAGAGTCAACTGTAAACAGTAAATTCAAGAACCTGCATGAATTTATAGTTGACTTTAAGGCATAGATAACTAAAAGTTAGCTAAAGTTATACATTATCTCAAGAAAAATACTTCTTGAAATCCTGAAGCGTTAAGCGGTATGCGAGTATCTAATATAGACGTTCCGCGCGGCTTCGCCCGCGTAAATTAGATATTTCACAGACAAATTAGTCCAAAAAAATAGCCTATGATCCTTCACGTGGTCTACTTCTTATCTCTGCCAAATAACAGAAAAATTGCTCCAGTAGTTCGTAAGATACGTTCTTTCAAATAATTTCACCGTTTTTTCCACATTTTTCTCTATTTCTTCGCTCCTATTAGTCTTAGCATGATAAAATACCTATAGCTATCTAAAACTGAAAGATTTTTTTTTAATCGGACCAGTAGTTCCTGAGATTAGCGCGTTCAAATAAGCCCTTTCAAATAATTTTCCCCCATTTTTTACACATTTTCCTCTATTTCTTCGCTCCTATCAGTCTTAGCGTGATAAAATATAGCCTATAGCCTTCCTCGATAAATGGGCTATCTAACACTGAAAGAATTTTTCAAATCTGACTAGTAGTTCCTGAGATTAGCGCGTTCAAACAAACAAACAAACTCTTCAGAATTATAATAATACTAGCTGTTACCCGCGACTTCGTCCGCGTCAACAAATGTAAAAAGTAGCCTAAGTTACTCCTTATTACATCAGCTATCTGTTAATAAAAGTTCCGTCAAAATCGGTCCAGCCATTTCGGAAATTAGCCGGAACAAACAGACAGATAAACAGACGGACAAAAATTCAAAAAATTGTTATGTTGGTGGAAGTACCGTCTAAATTTTCATATGCATGTTTATTTCACACTTTTCTCTATTTCTTCGCTCCTATTAGTCTTAGCGTAATAAAATATAACCTATAGCCTTTCTCGATAAGTAAGCTATCTAACATTAAAATACTTTTTTAAATCTGACTAGTACTTCCTGAGATTAGCGCGTTCAAATAAGCCATTTCAAGTAATTTCTCCCGTTTTTTTCACACTTTCCTCTATTTCTTCGCTCCTATTAGTCTTATCGCAATAAAATATAGCCTATAGCTTTTGTCGATAAATAGGCTATGTAACACTGAAATCATTTTTCAAATCGGACCAGTAGTTCCTGAGATTAGCGCGTTCAAACAAACAAACAAACTCTTTCCAATTATAATATTAGTATAGATTATTAGATTATAATTTATAAGTATAAATATAAGTATATAAGTATAAGTATAGATATTATTCTGAAATCTTTTAGTAGGCAACAAGTTTATACAACTCAACCTAACAACTTTACATCTTCATCGTTTAAAAAGACGTGAATATATGATAGGAGCGAGGATGCCTATTATTGTCGTCCTGAATCGATAGTAGATACTAGAGAGTGACCTAGCTCATAGCTGCCGGCATAAACTAGGTGATCTAATTTGCTCATAGTATGTTTCAGCGATATGAAAATTTATACAGCTGAACACAGAATCGTTTTTCATGGATGTCAGTTCAAAATATATCCTCTGACCTCTAAAAATATTTCAGTTTGCTAAGAATTTTCAGGCAGATTAGATGTTAGAGTTTATTACAATAATTTGTCGATAGGAATTACTCACGTATCTATTCTAAGGGTAAAAGTGCGTGCAGCATAATTGAAAAACATGATTTTTTTAAAAGGCTGGTTTATTTAATTTCTAAATTATACGTCTTATTACTATGTACAATATTTACAGAACTAAGCTAAGTGACCCATTACAATTATAAATAAACTAATATCGAGTCCATAAAACTAGCCGTGTCGTTTTGTTCTTCAGAGTTGATCTGACATTTTGTTGAAATGTTTGGGGACCGACGTTTACTTGCTCTGGCCGCGCACGCGAGTAGCGTTGGTGAAGCGGATGGTGCACTGCTGGACGTTCATGTTGGGCGTGAGGAAGTCGGAGATGGAGCCGACGTTGGAGTCGGCGGGGCGGTCGAACGGGTACCCCATGTGACGGCGGTCGGGGTACTTGCGGTCGCGGATGCCGCAGTAGGAGGCGGCGTCGTTGCACGAGCCCACTAGCTCCTGGGTGATCTGGTCCTGGCTCCAGTCGGAGACCATGGCGAAGAGCACGACGGGGTAGCCGGACTCCGTGCCCTTGGGCAGCAGCATGTGGTGCGGCCAGCCGCAGCCGCAGAAGTCGAACTCGGCGGCCTCGGCGGATCCCGGGTCTCCGGTGCGGCGGCTCTGGTCTCGGAAGGTCCTCTCGTACGGGATGGTGACGGCGGAGTCGGAGCTCTTGCGCGTGACGGTGTTGCTGCCGGCGGACAGCGGCGTCGTGAACTTGTCCAGCTCGATCATGAGCCGGCGCTGCTCGTCGAAGGGCAGGCGGCGGCCCTGCTCGTCCTGCACGGGCCCGAGGAAGATGCGCACCGTGCCCATTATGCCGCGTCCCGTCGTGTTGTTCACCTCGATTCTGCGAGATGAGAATAAATTACATTCCCGAGTTATGCGGACGTATACGTTGCTAAAACATGCTAAAGGTGAAACATTTTTTAAGTAGTAACGATACGTACTGGTATTCGAACTCGTCGTGTTGCAGATGTGTGAAGCGGGCCAGCACGCTCTCTCTGGGCGTGAAGTCCAGACCTCTGCCCAGCTCCATGGTGCTCTGCTCCCACTGGGTGCTGAACACGTTGTTGCCACGAGGAGCGCGGACGCCCACGGACATCACGCGGACTCCGGGGTAGTCCAACTGAAGAAAGCGAAAAAGTGTTAACCACAATAGTAACACGCACACAAGTAAAGGTATCTTACTTGTATAGCGTCACTTAAAAGGGAGATTTCGCAAAAGGGCAATCTATTTACCTTGTTCTTAGGGTAAGGCGGAAGTTTGTTCTTGTATTGCTGGAAGATTTCGTCGACGTACGCGTGCCAGCGGTAGAAGATCGGATCTCTCATGGCGGTGGACGAGTCACCCATCACTCCGAATTGTTCCTGAAAATATCATGAGAATTATGAACATTTAGAAGCAGACTTTCCCGTGTATTGCAGAGAAAAATATTGAACTATTTGTTAAAAAATATGCTCGACAGTTTTTTTTATGAAATAAGGGGGCAAACGAGCAAACGGGTCTCCTGATGGAAAGCAACTTCCGTCGCCCATGGACACTCGCAGCATCAGAAGAGCTGCAGGTGCGTTGCCGGCCTTTTAAGATTGAATAGGGTAATAGGGGAGAGTAGGGATCTGAAGGGAAGGGAATAGGGGAGGGTAGGGAAGGGAATTGGGTATTGGGCCTCCGGCACTCACTCGGCGAAACACAGCGTAAGCGCTGTTTCACGCCGGTTTTCTGTGGTCGAGCCAGCCCATTCGTGCCGAAGCATGGCTCGCCCACGTAAACATTACCAAGCTTACCAAATTCCTGTTGTCAGGGTCATGGGAGTAGGAGATGAAGACGTGTCCCATGTTGTGGAGATCTCCGTAGTAGCCGGGGTTGCGGCTGATGATGGAGGCTTCCATTAGGTTGCCCAGCACGTCGATACCTGTCTCCTCGTCCAAAGGCATTTTGCTGCCATTAGGCTGAAAGAAACGATAAGTTTAGACAGTTCATTTGGGGATGAAAAATAAATGGAATGGAATTGTTGGGTAAAAAAAGGAGGCAAAAACTACCATAACAATGGCCATGTCTCTAATAGCCTCCAGGAAACGGTCTCTAGATGTCTCCAACTCATTGATGTCAGCTCTGATAAGATCGACAGCACGGTCCAAGTCCCTCAGAGCGGTACCAGCAAACCTAAAGTAAGAGTTTATTAAAATCTTTTGAACGGTACTAGTAGATACTAATATTTATTAGCATTCAGGAAAGATTCTTCTTCTAAGTCTTACCTAGGTGGCCAAGCCCTGCTGGCAACCTGAGAGTCCAGTTTGGGGAAGTATCCCTCATTGATGGGCTGACGGAAGTTCCTGAATGGCTCAGCTTTGGATAGACCGTTGCACCAACGTTCTACGGTGTATCTGTAATATTAAATATTAAATGAGGAATAAAATATATCATACAGGTAAATAGGATCATGGTCGAGCAGACGTTAGAAGACCGTTGATGTGGTCAGATCTGGGTTTACCTTGTTGGGATCTGGGTTTAACGCCTCCGTGGTCCAGTGGTTAAGAACGTGGCTCAACTTGACTCGGAGGTCGTGGGTGGGTCGGAGGGAGGTCGCGTTGGAAACATGTTATTTACAAGTTTGGTTAGGACAATGCAGGCTGATCACCTGACAAGTAAGACAATCCTTGCGTCGGATGGGCATGTAAAAAGTCGGTCCTGCGCCTGATCTCTCGCTAGTCGTGTCGGTCTTCCGTCCCACTGGGTTTGAAAGTACAGGAATAGAGAGTGCTCTTGTGTTCTGCGCACACGCTTGGACACTACTAGATTACTCCTAATTAACTGGCCCAATGAAGCCGGCCACCGTCACTGAAACCGGTGTGGGAGGTATTATTATAGGTTTACCTTGCGACGATCTGCTGGTGCATGTAGTAGAAGAGTTCGCCGCGCCTGTCCTTGTTGACGATGGAGCGGTCGGCGGCGGTGAAGGGGTACACCAGATGCCAGTGCCAGTGGTGGAGGTTGATGCCGATGTCCTCGCGGAAGTAAGCCACGCGCTGTTCCGGCTCCGCGTCAGACGCGGTATAGTTTTGCGGGATCACCACAGGGAACTGAGGATAATTTATTTATATTTATATTTATATTTATATTTATATTTATATTTATATTTATATTTATATTTATATTTATATTTATATTTATATTTATATTTATATTTATATTTATATTTATATTTATATTTATATTTATATTTATATTTATATTTATATTTATATTTATATTTATATTTATATTTATATTTATATTTATATTTATATTTATATTTATATTTATATTTATATTTATATGTATATTTATATTTATATTTATATGTATATTTATATTTATATTTATATTTATATTTATATTTATATTTATATTTATTATAATTCTGCAGAGTTTGTTAGTTTGTTTGTTTGTTTGAACGCGGTAATCTCAGAAACTACTGGTCCGATTTGAAAAATTCTTTCAGTGTTAGATAGCCCATTTATTGAGAAGGCTATAGGCTATATTTTATCACGCTAAGACTAATAGGAACGAAGAAATAGAGAAAAATTTGGAAAAAACGGGGGGAAATTATTTGAAAGGGCTTATTTCAACGTGCTAATCTCAGGAACTACTGGTCCGATTTGAAACATTCTTTCAGTGTTAGATAGCCCATTGATCGAGGAAGGCTATAGGCTATATTTTATTACGCTAAGACTAATAGGAGCGAAAAAATAGTGGAAAATGTGAAAAAAACGGGGGAAATTATATGAAAGGGCTTATTTGAACGCGCTAATCTCAGGAACTACTGGTCCGATTTAAAAAAAATCTGTCAGTTTTAGATAGCCCATTTATTGAAGAAGGTTATAAGCTATATTTTATCATGCTAAGACTAATAAGAGCGAAGAAATAGAGGAAAGTGTGGAAAAAACGGGGGGAAATTATTTGAAACGGCTTATTTGAACGCGCTAATCTCAGGAATAACTGGTCCGATTTAGAAAATTCTTTCAGTGTTAGATAGCCTATTTATCGAGAAAGGCCATAGGCTATATTTTATTATTCTACGACTAATGGGAGCGAATAAATAGACGAAACTACTGGAGCAATTTTTATGTTATTTGGCAAACATGAAGAATAGACCACGTTAAGGGATATAGGCTATTTTTTTTCGGAAAAATGTATGGTCGTGTGAAATTCCTAAATTACGCAAGCGAAGCCGCGCGGAATATCTATATATAGCGCGGAATATATATATATAAAGTCAATGCTGTACATTGAATATTTTTGTACAATAAATAATACTTGGGACGTGATCTACTATACTAACGCGGACGAAGTCGCGGGCAACAGCTAGTTTATTTATATATTCGTTAGTTTATGAATGATGAATTGTGATCTCAAATAGTGGAACCATGGAAGGTGCGCTATCATATTTTGTTTATAAATGGCATAATATAGATTCAAAATGGCATATTATACAGTGTACAGTATTTCCGTAAGTATATTGTTTGTTGAGATTGATTTATTATGATACTAAAATAGTGAGTCCAAAGATGAGTAAGTATAGTGTAGTTCTGATATAGCCATAATTGCATGTTGTAGTACAACACAAATGTGTGAATAAAACTTACCCTAATGTCCTTTGGTACGACATTGGCGACCTCGCGGGCCTTGCGGAAGACCTTGGGGTCCATGAACTTGTCAGGGAAGGTTTCGGCGAAGGTTGGGATGTTTAGGCCCTTAGTGTCCTCTCTGAAAAAGAAAATTAATGTGAGGTAAAGTCTCATCTACAAATTATTTCCGGTGCATTGCGTGCGTTTTTATTGATGGGTAAAATATTAGTTAAACTTAAGCTAAATATTTGAATCCTAATTATATAACAGCAATTACGGATGTGTATAAACTGTAAGTGTAGGTTGTGAATTTGCCGTTAAGGTTGAGTAATGAGTAACTGCACTTGGAGCACCTGTTAATATACTTGATAATATTTGACACTGATGGGCATGTAAAAAGTTGGTCCTGCGCCTGGAGCCGTACCACGAAACCGTTTTGAGACTCAAACAATCGGACGAGAATGCCGCGTCCTGCTCTAACAACATCATTTTACGTTTGTTAGAGAAGGACGCAACATTCTCGTACGATTGTTTGAGTCTCAAAACCGTTTCGTGGTACGGGCCCAGATCTCTCGTCAGTCGACGTGTCGGTCGTCCGTCCCAGTGGGTTATGAGAGTAAAGGAATAGAGAGTTGTACTGTACCACTTGGAGACTATAAAATTACTCCTGCCTAACTGGCCTAGTTTCAATGAAACGGGCCACTGTCACCGAAACCGATATGGGAGGTATCATTAATATTTGACAACGTTAGGGATATAATTGTGTATTTACCTGTGGAGGATGGCCACCGAGAGGCAGTAGTTGAACATGTAGGGGTTGATCCTCATCTGGCAGTACGCGCAGATGGACATCAGATCCTCCACGTTGCGCATGTCTAGAAGGAAATGAAATGTTTAGAATTTCGTTCAACCCAGAGAAGGAATATGTATTTATGTAATACTATATAGATGTCGCCCGCAACTTCGTTGCGCCTAAAATCGTTTATCGCGCGGGAACCGTACATTTTTCCGGGATAAAAGTATCCTATGTCCTTTCTGATACTTAAAGTATCTCCATAGTCCATACCAAACAGCAAAGTTAGTTCAGCGGTTTGGACGTGAAGAGGTAACAGATAGACAGACACACTTTCGCATTTACATGATGAGTAGAGTTTGGGACCATCCATAAAGTACGTCAAACGATATTCATGATTTTAAGATGGATTGACCCCTTTTCTGGAGATGACATCTGTCCCGCTCACTCGTGCAGCCGTGCTACTCACTCATGAAGACGTCGATGAGCTTGCCGGCCATCTTGCGGTGCTTGGGGACGAAGAGCGAGAACTGCGCGTTGTAGGGCAGCTCCATAGGCAGGGACAGGTTGGGTATGGCGATGTTCCGGATGGGTAGTGACGTGGCTCCATCTCCGAAGCGCTGGCTCAGCGTGGCGCTGGATGGCTTGTACTTGTCCGTCTGAAGGAAAATAATCATTAGAAAGGGTGTAAGGTTCCAGCAGTTTTTTGAGAGGTGAAAGCAATCTGACTACAAATACCTATTTGTAGATGACTATGCGTAGACGTGATAGGTACATATCACGTCTACGCATAGTCATCATAAAGATTTGCGTGAAAGTTTAACAACGACAGATTACAGATGTGATAACTGTTGTAGTAAAACTTACCCACAGAAATAGCTTAACAAACTTACATAGTTTATAATCTAAGCCATGTTCGAGATTCTAATGGGATATTCTTAAAATTATAGTCATTGACAACGTCTTTATATCATTATTCATCATCATCTATCAATCATCAGCACGGTACTCACGAAGAACTCTCGCGGCAGCTGCAGCGCGACGTTCTCCGTACCCTTGGGCATGAAGCATGGCTCTGTGGGCCGCTGGAAGAAGTGCAGCAGGTTCTTCTTGTCGGTCGTCATGGTGCCTGTTTTTCAAAAACGCCGGTTGAATTAATCGGTCCTTAAAAGTATTTTTAACCGACTTCAAAAAAAGGAGTTATCAATTCGTATTAACTCGTAATTAATTCGTAAGAACTGCCTAGTTTTTGTATGTCAGCGTCTGAACAAATGTACCAAATTCCAAAGTGTATGCAATGCATGTATGTTTTATTGTTGTGTCCGCATATCTCCTCCGGAACAAGTCTGATTCTTGATTGATTCTTTTTTGTATTGTTGAATACTGCAAGTTTCATCTAAATCGGTTCAGTAGTTATTGAGATAGGGAATTTTAATTCTTATTAACAGACTTAAAAAAAGAGGCTATCGTATTCAATAACCTCTTTTATTTGTAGTCGGTTTTATCTTTTTCTATTAAAATACTATTATTAGTAGTGTGCGATGAGGTTACATAGGTAGATATGTCAAACCAATTGCGGTAATTAAATTTGTATTTTAGTTAACTATAGACATTTTTATGACTCATTAAGTTATATTAATTATAATAATTGTATAATGAGTGGTTTTTGTGACTTCACAACTAAATTATTAGTTACCATTGTTTGTCCAAGAGGGAGTTTAAATGTTATTCACATTGACGCGGCTGCTAGCCTCTGCTAGCCCATTATTTTCAAATTCATAACAGACTTTAATAAAGTTTATAAGTACTTAAAAGAAAAACTTATTAATTGAATCTTTAAGTATTTAAAGTATTCCAGAAAAAAACACAAAAATACGAAAATAAACAATTAAAACACTTGAAAATTTCTTACCGCTTTTTGGAGTTCTTCTGGACGTTTGGAGCCGGTGTGGAAGCTTTGAGGTCCTTCGTTAGCCGTGATGCCACGGCTGACTGTGCCCATCCACCGTCCTCCAAGGTCTTTATACTTCCACACTGCACACGGAGACCAGCACTTCGTGTGCAAAGGGAAGACAGGGAAGTTGCGGTCAGATGCCGCATGCCGCATGCCGCATTGAAAATACTCGCGCCGCCTGATAACGAATGCTTACTGATGGTAAAAATAACATTACAGGAATAAAACTTGCTATAAACTTTGTTTGTTTGGACATCTGAACTCGAAAAGAAGGGTTGGAAACTTTTGAGATAACAGATAAGCCCAGAAAGCTTCTTTTTGGGATCCTTCATAAAGCACTTAGAAAATAATATTAAGTAATTCAATGTAGTAAAAATATATTGATGTGTCCAGGTCCTACACACTAGAAATTAAGATAATTATTAATTACTTTTCACGGACGAAACGGTATAATTTTCCTAGTCCGGGAAAAAAGGACAGACTTCAAAACAGCAATAACACCCCTCTTTTTTGTCGGGGGTTAAAAATATGCGATTGTTGTTTAGTTTTTTTTTATTAATACTTTATTCTGTGGGAAAGCCATACTTCGGCACGAATGGGCCGGCTCGACCGGAGAAATACCATGGGCTCACAGAAAACCGGCGTGAAACAGCGCTTGCTCTGTGTTTCGCCGAGTGAGTGAGTTTATCGGAGGCCCAATCCCCTACCCTTTTCCCTTCCCTACCCTACCCTACCCTATTCCCTCTTAAAAAGCCGGCAACGCACCTGCAGCTCTTCTGATGTTGCGAGTGTCCATGGGCGACGGAAGTTGCTTTCCAACAGGTGACCCGTTTGCTCGTTTGCCCCCTTATTTCATAAAAAAATACTTATTAATCGGAATTTAGTTGCACTAATAATAATAGCTCCCACACCGGTTTCGGTGACGGTGGCCGGTTTCATTGAAACCAGGCCAGCTACGCAGGAGTAATTTTATAGTGCCCAAGTGTGTGCGCAGTACACAAGAGCACTCTCTATTCCTTTACTCTCATAACCCAGTGGGACGGCAAACCGACACGACCGGCGAGAGATCAGGCGCAGGACCGACTTTACATACCCATCCGACGCATGGATCATCTTGCTTGTCAGACAATCAGGTGATCAGCCTGCATTGTCCTAACCAAACTTGGAAATAATATGTTTCCAACGCGGGAATCGAACCCACGACCTCCGAGTCAAGAGCCGCGCTCTGTACCACTAGACCACGGAGGCGTTTTTTTTTTAGTTGCACTATTCTATATTATAGAATAGTGCAACTAAATTCCGTTTAAGTATTTCAACTCATTTTCACCGTTTCTTTCGTTTAATAATATATCGAAAACTAATGTTTACTTATTAATGAGTTACTAATTTGATCATCCTTGATGCGTGCACGCAATTGTTACCTGAATTTATATAAGGCGGCCTTATGTGCGGAGAACACTATAATATACTGTATTATATACTGTAACACCCGTGTACAATGAAACTGCTCGTTTTGGTAAGTCGGTTAATTTCTTAACCTACAATAATATGAAGAATTATTGTCATATTCAGAATCAGAATCTGATGGCAAAAAGTGCGAAAATAAATTAACTCTCTACTCCACTCGGGCTAACTTGTCGCTAGCGGTCATTGACTCCCAGTCAAAAACTTGTCATTTTCCATATAAACCGCGATTGACAATGAAGTGTCAGATATTGTTTATCGTGGTTTTATATGGAAAATTACAAGTTTTTGACAGGGAGGCAATGACCGCTAGCGACAAGATAGCCCGAGTGGAGTATAGCAATATTGGGTTCTGGGAATAAAACATTTTGATCCTTTTTTCTCCTTTAGCGGCTTATTCTGTGTGTGAAACATGCAAATAAAAAATGTATCCAAAGATCAAGGATATTTTTTGAAAATCTGTCTTAAAAATTTGCTATCAGATTCTGGTAAATCTATAGTACTTTTGTTATAGGTAATAGATATTCAAATACAAAACCAAGTTTTATTTATACTTGCTTGTGTAGGCTACTAGAACTTGAACATTTTGTTGATAATTACGTAATTGTGGGACAGCATATTAATTAATATTATTTTATATGCTCTTAAAATACTTAATACCATATTGTAATGTAATAATATTTTATTACCTACTAAAACCATTTTGGCTTTCGATTAAAACTATTGTACCTAGTTGTAATGCGGCCTTTGCACTACGTTGGCCCATGAACCAAAACAAGTTATTACCAACGTGTAGAGGGGGGAGGTTCGCAATCATGGTGGCAATCATGATTGTCTATCATGGCCCAAAAGAAAGCGAACTTTAGGTTTTAAACTTTAAACCAAGTAGTTTCATAAAGCAAGACTCAAACTACATTGAATAATTTCAGACCCTCTTCTCAGTTACCCTGGCGGCCGCGTCAAACAAGGCCCAGGATGGAGTAACCGACGAAAGCGGGAACAGATACGGCATATACGAGACCAACTACAGGGGCGCCTACAAGCCCATCGTGGAGTACGTCCCTGAGCGGAGGCACCCAGTCGAGTACGCCCCTGAGCGGAGGCACCCAGTCGAGTACGCCCCTGAGCGGAAGCACCCAGTCGAGTACGCCCCTGAGAGGCACCCAGTCGAGTACGCCCCTGAGAGGATAGTGCACCCCGAACCGAGGTCGAAAATCATCGAGGAGATTGTACTAAACTACGCTCCGGAAAATTATGGTTACCGCAACCAGCACCCTGGTTACTATGGTTACGAGGGGGTAACCAGGTACCCCAACTACGAGTACAGGAGGTACGGCAGGGAGGGCCTGGGTTTCGACAGGAGGACGGCCTACGCCCTAGGCCTCCGCTACCCTGTCACCCCTAAGATATTGGAGTCTGTCTACAGGCCTGTCTCACACGACAGTCGCTATGTACTTCTGTTGTGAGAATCATGATTCTGCTGATATATTATTCTAATAAACCCTATTTTGCTTTTTAGTCTTTTAATAAAAATCATTGGTAAGCCACAATTGCTTATACCAGCTTTCCCATCCATAATAAGATTATAAAATCGAAAGTGTGTCTGTCTGTCTGTTGCCTCTTCACGCCTAAACCACTGACCGATTTTACTGAGGCCTGATACTTTGAGTCCCGGGCAAGGACATAGGATACTTTGTATCCCAGAAAAATGTACGGTTCCCGCGTGATCAACGAATTCTGGCGCAACGGAGTTGCGGGCGACACCTAGTTTTCTATATTTCTCTCTTTAGTAGTTTTAGAGCTTATTCAATGCAATCAAATAAATACCTGTTTAGAAGGTGTACACAAGTACGACTTATAATACAAATACGACTTATAATACAAGTACGACTTATATAATTTAATTTATATCAGTACTTAATAACTTCATCAAAGAAACGTTACGGATCAAGTCAGCTAAAAACTTGATAAAGTTTCAAAGAAAATTTAAGAAAGGATGAACTAATAAAGATGTTTATTTGCTCTAAGCGATGTTAAGGATTATAATTTATTTATTTGATTTATTTGGCGTTGTAAAGAAAGCCTTATGTAGTTGAAATTTTTAAATGGTTCAGCAATTTTTTTGTTATTATAACACCATTTACATTGAACTCTATATTATTTTAGTAATAATATAGATAAGGTTATTGTGCTACTACAACCTTAATAATAATAATATAATTAGCCACAGTCACTACATAGCGAGCAGTATAACCTATTTAAAAATATTAACTGGAAGGTATTATTCATCAATTTTAAATTGGTTATGGGTGAACCGTGAAGAAAAGCATCACATAGCAATAAAATAATATATTTAATAAGAAAATGAGATCTGTAGAAAGGTATTAGATAAGCACAGAATAAATAATACATATTATTATATCATTGTAAGAACATACAATAAGTAAGAACATAGATTAGGAATATTTTATACAGTCATGTTGTAGGAACACAAAACGTAAGGATTTTTAAAGTCCAAAGTTTCCAGAAATATTAGAACAGCTTGAGACTGGTGTTAAGTTTTTAAGACATAATGAAGAAACAAAATGAAAAGCTTACATGAAAAGCTTTTCTAGTTAGACTTCAAAGTCTCTCATAGTTCTTTTGAAGTATTTGTTTAGTTTTTTTTTTGAGATCTTCATTCGTACATCTTATATCCTTTGCCATTGATCAGATTGTACTGCCAACCGTAGTTGCCCTGGTTGCCCACGCCAATCTGCCACTGGTTGCCTTGGTTCTGCTGGTTGATCAGACCGAGCTGCCAGCCCCCTTGATTTTGCTGGTTGCCCAAGCCGAGCTGCCAGCCATCTTGGTTTTGCTGGTTGCCCAAGCCGAGCTGCCAGCCTTGGTTCTGCTGGTTTCCAATGTTATTGCCGAGGCCTATCTGCACTTGGCTCAGTTGGTTGCCCTGGTTGCTACCCTGGTTGTTGCCTTGGTTGCCTTGACCTTGACCACCCTGGTTCTGTTGGTTGCCGAAGTTATTTCCTACACCGATCTGAAGCTGACCGAGCTGCCCCTGGCCGCCCTGATTTTGCTGGTTGCCAACGTTGTTTCCTATGCCGAGCTGCACCTGGCCAAGCTGCCCCTGGTTGCCCTGGTTCTGCTGGTTGCCCTGGTTCTGCTGGTTGCCCTGGTTCTGCTGGTTGCCCTGGTTCTGCTGGTTGCCCAAGCCGAGCTGCCAGCCTTGGTTCTGCTGGTTTCCAATGTTATTGCCGAGGCCTATCTGCACTTGGCTCAGTTGGTCGCCCTGGTTGCTACCCTGGTTGTTGCCTTGGTTGCCTTGACCTTGACCACCCTGGTTCTGTTGGTTGCCTTGACCTTGACCACCCTGGTTCTGTTGGTTGCCGAAGTTATTTCCTACACCGATCTGAAGCTGACCGAGCTGCCCCTGGCCGCCCTGATTTTGCTGGTTGCCAACGTTGTTTCCTATGCCGAGCTGCACCTGGCCAAGCTGCCCCTGGTTGCCCTGGTTCTGCTGGTTGCCCTGGTTCTGCTGGTTGCCCTTGTTGTTTCCATTGCCGAGCTGCACCTGGCCAAGCTGCCCCTGGTTGCCCTGGTTTTGCTGGTTGCCGACGTTGTTTCCTATGCCGAGCTGCAACTGGCTAAGCTGCCCCTGGTTGCCCTGGTTTTGCTGGTTGCCGACGTTGTTTCCTATGCCAAACTGTACCTGACCAAGCTGCCCCTGGTTGCCCTGGTTTTGCTGGTTGCCGACGTTGTTTCCTATGCCAAGCTGCACCTGGCCAAGCTGCCCCTGGTTGCCCTGGTTCTGCTGGTTACCGACGTTGTTTCCTATGCCGAGCTGCACCTGGCCAAGCTGCCACTGGTTGCCCTGATTCTGCTGGTTGCCAATGTTATTTCCAATGCCGAACTGCACCTGGCCTAACTGCATCTGGCCCAGCTGCCACTGGTTGCCTCTATTGCCCTGATTGTTCTGATTCCAGCTGTTGTACTCCTGGGCCTGGATGTTCGGCTGCAGGCCGATGACTCCGAGGTACGGCTTGTTGAAGCCCCGGTTCAGCTGGAGGCCGTAACCCTTGTTGTAGCCCAGGTTCTGCTGCCAGCCGTACCCGCGGTTGCGCCAGTTGGAGACGATCTGGAGTCCCCCATCGTAATTCAGGTTCTGGCTCAGCGCTCCTATCTTGTAGTCTAGAGCCTGCAGACCCTGGCCTAGGTCAACTAGGTTTTTATACCCGAGGCCGTAGCCAAGGTAGCGGTTCTTGTAGTTGCCGAGGCCGATGTGGTTCTGGGGGATGATGATCTCGGAGACCAGGGGCTTGAGGACTTGCTCCACGGAAACGATTTTGTACGCAGGTCTGTACTTGTTTTGTTCGTAACCTATATAGCTATTGAGCGGGTTGATCAAGCTGGCTTCGGCGGCCTGGTCTGCCTGCTGGCTGACCTCCACAGCCTGTTCTACCTGCTGGCTGGCTTCTACAGCCTGGTCTGCTTTTTGGTTACTCTCGGCGGCAACAAGGTCGGAAGCCAGCTGCGGCTCCGACGCTGCTATCGCAGCCAATGAGAGAAGAGTCTGTAACAGAGATAAATTGTTAAAGCTCGGGATTTTAATTGAGTCTGTATTATTTTGTTCAATATTTTTGTAATATAATTGATATAAGTATGTAATAGTTTCAAAAACAAACGAAACATTTTACAAGACATTTTCTTTGTTAGTTTATAATGTTATTTTAGATTACATTACACATTAAGAGGCCACGAGGCTGAAGTTTTATACAGTTTGAGCTTTAACTTAGATATTTAATCCTTAACTTATATATACAAATTTACTAATCCGTTTTACGATAGACGATCTTTATCTTCTTCTAGAAGCAATTAACGAAATAATAATCTAGTTCTTACCAAAAGCAGGCTCTTCATGTTAACGAACAATCGATACACATCATTATTGCAGCATCAGACTTATATACGTTAATTGTCTGCGTGTCGAGAGTAATTGGGCTGCGGAACCAGACGTCGTGACCGAGGTCGCGCCCTTAACAGGGATCCGCGGGGTCGCGCCAAAACCTATATTAGCATAGGAGACTTTTCGCCTATATTAGCAACTAGATGACAACTCCGTTGCGCCGAAATTCGTTTATTGCGCGGGAACCGTACATTTTCCGGGATAAAAAGTATCCTATGTCCTCAAACTATGTCCATTGTCCATACCAATTTTCAGCAAAATCGGCTCAGCGGTTTGGTCGTGAAGAGTAAAAACTTTGTCAGGTTTTTGAAACTTTATTTACGTAAGTATGATTTTGGATTTGGTTATAATTTTCATCAGCTTTAGTAAGTCTTATATCGTCTCACACTGACCGTCGGCGCTGGGTCCGAGATGTATGAAAATGTAGGAAGCGTTTTTGAAAAACGCGTGACGGTCAGCGCTGATGTTCCATACATTTCGGTGTCGGCGCCGACGGTCAGCGAGCGGTCAGCATGAGACTAAATTCAGGCTAAGCCATTCCTATTAAAGTTAATTATTATTCAAGTATTGTTATCGCTCTTGCTTTGCGTAGGTATTGGTATAATGAGTGATAATAAGACAGACTTTGTTTCTTTATTCTACCTATTTCATAAGATGGATCAAAACTAAAAAAAAAACGTACAAAAAGGTCTCTAACAGAAGAAATCTTATGTCGTTATGAGACTTCTACGGGGTTAACTAATTACATCGGTACACATTTACATACTAAAAATTAGCATACAGAACCCTCTGCTGATGCTCCACTGATGTGTACTGTCTTTTTTTCCTCACATCATTGCTAATATCACATGTAGATTTATGTTAATGGCTATATTACTAGATGAAGGATTGTTTTGTGATATTTGGTGCTAATCAGTCCCGTTTGATTATTGAGTTCATCAATGAAACAAAGCAATTGTAAATTAAAAACTTGATAACAAAGAATAGAGCTTTGTATTGGTCTACTTTTTGATGCTTAAATTATTTCATACTCCATCCATACTTATATTATGAATGAGATAGTGTGTCCGTCTGTTACCTCTTCACTGTTCACGCCCAAACAGCTGCACCGATTTTGCTAAAATTCGATATATTTTGAAACCCGGGAAAGGACATGGGATAGTTTTTATCCCGGAAAAATGCACGGTGTGAAATTTTTGCGCAACGGACTTGCGGCCACATCTCATATTTCATATGTATTTTTAAAGTATGTACAAATTAAATACATTAATGTCAACAAGTAACGATATAGATAACCGTCTGTGGTTTGTTTCAGTTTGTTTGTTATCAATAAAGATAACGCGCTGAAACATCCTAAGAGCGCTTACAGACAAACTCGCGGCACGTGTCGGCGGCACGTGTCGGCGGCAGTCGGTGGCAGTTGACGGCAGTCGACGGCAGCCGTCGACAGTTTATCACGCTTGCAGTTGTGACGTAACGCGTAAAGATAAGCCAGTATGTTTATCTTCAAATTAGTCCAAACAAAGTTCCTAAGTCGAAATTTCAGCTTTCGACTTTTCCATCTACATCCCTCTTTTGAGCATTCATTTACTAGGCTAGTCGGTAATTCGTACGCTGCCAATTCAGTGGATGTACTCTGAAAATATTATCCGTTTGATGTAAGACGTCCGTTGCGTACGATACCGACCTGTGGACGCTTACCCTTTGGGCGGTACGTCATAACTGGGGGCCTACCACCACCTCTACTAAGCGACACCGTTTGACAGAATATAAGCATTTATTACTTTAACGTCAAGCTAGCGATCTTAAAAAAGTTGATATTTCACAGCGGATTTTTATAGTAAAATTATATTTAAAAAGTGAGTACGGTAATGTTATTGTAATCTTACAACAAAGTGTTCTGGTAAATCGTTTTAGGAAATGTCGTGGTAGGCCACCTGCAAACGTCATAAACTGTCAACAGCTGCCACCGACACGTGCCGTCGACTGCCGCCGACACGTGCCGTCGACTGCCGCCGACACGTGCCGCCGACTGCCGCCGACACGTGCCGCCGACTGCCGCCGACACGTGCCGCCGACTGCCGTCGACTGCCACCGACACGTGCCGCTGACTGCCGTCGACTGCCGCCGACACGTGCCGCCGACACGTGCCGTACGTCTGTAAGAGCGCTTAAGTTTGCAATTTAGTAATTGTAAACTTAATAGAAGCAATTATTTATGTTACAATGTTACAAAAATAAATTAGGATAATATGATTTAATGTTAATTAACCTACTGAATAATGTTTAGGTTTACCGTTTAGGTAATTATTCTAAAACACTAATATAGACTTTACTCGAATTGAAATTATTATCGGAAAATAATTTTTAGTAACTGATTTTTGCAAGTATTTAAACAGGGTTTTCTCAGAACACCGTAACCAAAGCCAAAATCCTCCAAATAAAACACAAGCATGGACCAAAAACAATATCTTTATTATGTACAGCTTAAGATACGGGGCGCCTCCCTAGTCTATCACAACATTAAAAGGCAACATACATTTGGACCGCTCGCTAACCATAAACTCTAAGCTGGACAGGAGGCTCCGACCCTGTGAGCACGGGAACCGTACTCGGCGAGGGTGGTGGGGAATACGTGCTGTAAATATATCTTAAGAAAATTCTTCCTTTCCGCGCGCCAGAGTAATCAAGGGAGGAAGCGTCACCGCAGTCGTGTTACAAAATACCATAATTACACAGAGCTCAGGCGCAGAGTGTTAATGGACTGTTTGAAGCATTTGTGTATCAACCAACAAAAAAAAAGTACGTATTGAATTAGGAAGTTATGTTATTTAGATCATTAAGAATTTTAGAGCAAGACTACATTCGTCAAAAAAGTTTTGTGGGTTGATACACAATTAATGCTTAATGACATAAGACATTGCCCACTGAGACAAAACGAGATGCTCGATTTTATTTACCCAATGAATTTTGAATAAAACAAAATTTATTAAAAAATAACTTTAAAAGGGTGGTACAATATCTACCACAGAGTATTTATATAATGGAATATATCTACTGCACATATTTCCCACACCATACAAAGTGCCTCGAACTATTAACCAATTTATACCAAGACGGTACAATTTATAATACGGAGAATTCAAATCCTATGATCTTACACTATAAGAAGATCAAGATCTCACAAGCTTCGTAATATTATGTCAGATCTAGCAATACAAACTTGGCGTAGGCAGAGAGGTGGCCGTAAAAATATCAACTTATATTATTGAGCAACTGTATGAGATTATAAAGGAAAAATATGACTCTAATGTTTAAATTTATCCAATTCTTTTAAATTTCAGAATTTCCACAATAGGATCTGTAAAGTTTTCTAATTGACTCAAAAGGGTCCCCGATAGCAATAGAAATGGATAACTAAGGACTACGTCAAAAAAATCAAATTATGTAAGTAATATTTTGTGCATATTTCGATGTTCCGTTAGGTCCCAGGGTTTTACCGTGGTGGGGCGATAAGCGACAATTAATCCTAATAAAATATACTGTACAATATTATAAAAGCAATTTTGAGCATTTTACGCTATGTACTCATATAGAAGGGTAAACGTCTTAAGCCTATGAAGTACCATAGATTCTCGTAATATTAAAAAATATTTTAAAATTTAAATGCGCTTTAGCAATAAACACGATTTAATAATTAGATAAAATATAAAAATACGTGCATCTTATTATAAGGAGATAAAAAGTGTCATAGAAGATCTTCCGACTAGAAATAGAATATTTAGATTGAATATAATAAAATACTATGCTTACGTCTATGTACACGTCAGTGCTTTATAAAGCTAGTAAAATCTGAATAAAATCTTAAGAATTTTAGTGACGTATCGTCTTTAAATATTTCGAAGAATCAACACAATATTATAAGTATTTACATTTACGATTGTCAGGATAAATAAGACGTACTGGCTCGTAACGGCTTGGTTCACGATTACAACTGAATTCTAAATAATATAATAATTTCTTATACGTTCAAAAATGTAAAAATAATAGCTACCATACCTAGGCTAAAATCACTAACCACGACGACAAGTTCTATGTAAAATGCAGGTTGGTCCGTGCGCACTTCGTTGCAGTGGAATATCGAATTCTTAGCTTTTAAGTAACAAAATATTAAATGCTGCATAAAATAATAATATAGCTACCGTATTGTGCGAAAAATAATTATAAACTATGAACAATATTCCTTAAACACAAAAAAAATTGTGTCATACATAATGCTAAGGTAAGCTCAGTCAACGCTTATACTATAATTTGTATTTAAACTTTTTAAGCTGCTCTTGAATACTAGTGGCTCTAGGCTCAAAATTAACTGAAGCAAAGATAAATAAAAATATCAAGCACCTTTTTGTTATTCTGTGCGCTCTTAGCTCAAAATGAATTACACTTATAGGACACTAAAGGAGTGTTAAAATTGGGTATTTGGGAGTGGGGCCGTGCAAGGGGCGAAGCCCTAAGCACCCGCGCGCCATCACCGTGACACCTTCGCATCCTTCCCCTTGTTCACTGTGTCAGTTCTGTTCTTTTCTTTACTCTCTTCTCTGCTGTTTTTTCTGACTTTGCTTTGACCGTTTCCTATGCTACTAACACAGTTTCTATCTTTAGTAGAATTGCACCGTTCAGCTCGATTGCTACAGCTACTGATCTTGCTACTTTGACTGTCATTGCTGTTTTGAGTGCTACTAATTTTGCGACTACTCCCCTCGCCATTCTGACATTTTTCTTTACTCTGACTACTGGCAACTTTTTGAGCAGTGTTAAGCTTGGCAGTCTGATTGGTATCGTTGTGGTCATCTCTCTTTTCTCTCTTCGCTTCCTCTTCATTACTCTCTTCTTCACTAGCACCACACTGCGCGTCTCTCTCTTCTACGGCTTCTAACGCAGTTTCGAATGATTGTTGTCTGAAAGAAAAAAATCAAACCTTTAAATGCTGGCGCCTGATTTAAGACGAATGTAAGTGCACGTATAGCTTCTGCATGAAATACTGTAAAAAATTTTGCAACAGGTGCTAGAATCATCCCTAAAAACATATTTGAGTTGTCATTAGTATCAAGGGTTAGCATACACTATAAGGTTCCTCCAAAAATATCTTAATTTGTTTTTAAGCAATAAGCCCTTATTTAATCTGATCTAAATACCGACACGAGACCCAAAATGTAAGACAAAGAATTTTGAAATTTTTTATTATCTTATCTTGATATTGCCTACCAGATGTCAGATACCCATAGAGGATAGGTACCTGGTACATACAGTAGTAATAAACTCACTTCTCAGTCATATAGTTCCCAGGCGCGGAGAGTGATCTGCCGGAGCGCGCGAGGCCGGGCTTGCGTTGCGCGCGCGCAGCCGGCTCCCCAGTCGAGTCCACAGACTCTCGCCGAGCGCTGTTCTCGCGGCTACGGAGGAACGGGTTCTGGAAGATAAGGCGTGTCAGGTTAGATTCATGTTACATACGTTGGTGTGGCATCGGAGTTCTTGTGTACTGCGCATACACATGGGCACTATGAAATTAACCGAAACCGGTGTAGGAAACGTCACCGAATCCGGTGTAGGAGTTATTTTTTGTGGTAAAGTGGTAAATGCGACGTCAGAGGATAATATTGAACTCAAGGTTAACTTTAGCCCAAATCCGTAAAACTGGTGAGCTTATACATACAGTGAGTGTGGCAAAGCGCGCCTAGTCGGCAAGTGCGCCATACAGCTATAATAATTCCATACTGCTCATTGGAAAACTTCAATCAGCAGTATGGACACTCACCGATTGGAGATTTCCAATGAGCAGTATGGAATTATTGTCACTATAATTGAAATATAATTTAGCGAGTATTACCTGGAAGCTGTGCTTCTTGAGCATGGTCTTGATGAGTATGAGGGTGGAGAGGTTGGGTATGGAGGTGACGACCTGCGCCATGTCCTCATCCGTCACCTCCACCAGCCGGCAGTTCTCCTCCTCAGACGGCAGCGGCTCCGTCCCGTTGTTCGTCACCCATTCGTGGTTCTGGAATTAGATTAGATGTTCAATGTTAGAATAGTAAAATATCGGCAATGACATTTCAAGAAACCAAGTACCAACTTTACAGTGCACTTATAATACTAGAGTAATTACTTTATTGTTAAAATGTGGTATCACTGTAGTATGTGTCTCACCTCCCTCCTATATTATAAGGTAGATTAAGTAATTATTAAGTTAGTTAATAAACAATATTCAAGAAGACAAGTAATAATCTTTAATTAGTCTCCCAAGCCTGCACATCGCATCACAAAGTATCACAACGATTAATCTATCATATATTTTATGCCACAATATGGCACACAATACAGCAGCTGCTTATGACAAAAAATGTCTAACAGAACTTCTATTGTCACGTCAGTCAATGTAGTTATTGGCTATACCCCTACCTTGATCTCCTTCATCGTAGCCCTGGTATTGGGGTCTTTATCCAGCATCCTGAACAGCAGCCTCTTGAGGGGTCTGCTGAGATGCGGCCTGGCGGGGAAGGTGAGGGGATCGGCCAGGATCCGGCGCTGCAGCTCCGCGACGCTGCTGGCCAGCCACGGCACGCGGCCCGTCACCATCGCGTATAGCGTCGCGCCCAGAGACCAAATGTCTGCTGCCTGGAAATGTTTAAGATATATTTATTCGTTAATAAATCAGTGTTCAGACAGCTCTCATTGGGTTTGGCATTCTTCGATAAATCTTCTTCCTTTTCTGTTCTGAAACACTACAGCAAGTTTGGTCACAGCAGGATGGAGAAGACACTATTCCCGTGTTTAAACCGCATGGTTTAGTGTCTCTTAAGCGCGTGGTTCCCAATGTGTCTTACCGCGACTTATTGTTGACTGCTAAGACGTAGTTACATGATAATACATTGTATACAACTACTGTATGCTATGCATATTAAATACAATGCTAATCTACTGCACAAAACTGATGAGAAGTTAGTGAAATTAATTACCAGATCTGTCCGTATTCAGAGACAATATTTCAGTTACGCGTCTTCTTTTGCGGAGTAACATACCTACATCATGTCTCTCTTATTCTTCTCATTTTTCGTATCACAAAAGACACAATAATTTTGTTAAGCCCAGAGTTAACTTTAACTTATACAAGTGGGCCTAGGGAAGTTGTGACAAGTTAATCTCCGATATAGAAGTTCATAGTCAATGAGAACTAGTTAAAGTGTACAGCTTGTGGCGAATGTTCGTCATTATCTGATTAGGCAATTGTGGCAAGTTGGGGAACTACCAGTACAAGAAGGGAAGGGAGGTCCCAATTATTCACGTCCAAGGTCGGGATGTGACCACAGCAGCATTATTGTATCGAAACAATAGCGTATTGTTTAAGCCTTTAGGTTTTGTCATATTCAACTGAATGTGACATTCGGAACTCCGTAATTTGATGATTAAATGCCCTTTTTGTGACTGTTTATTAATTTACTATACTGTGCTCGGCGAAACGTGGCGGTAGCGGTCATGCTGTCAAAAACTTGTCATTTTCTATATAAACCGCGATTGACAATGAAGTGTCAGATGTTGTCAATCGCGGCTTTGTATAGAAAATGACAAGTTTTTGACAGGGAGTCAATGACCGCTACCGCCATGTTTCGCCGAGTACAGTATAGCGCTTTTAATAATTGGGTATTATGGTGAAAAATCTAAGAAATCCTTTTTTGTACTGCATTCACTTCACCATATCTCTCAGTAACATTTTAACTTCAACACTGCTGCATATATTATGGCTTAAGCAGTCTTGAATGCTGCAAGTTGACGTTGAATTAAATTGTTGCTGTTGAATTAAATAGACAGCATATTATATGCGCTTCGCTTTACTATGAAAAATAACACAACTGCTAGTGTTCATGATATAATTGATAAAGCTTAAAGCTTCCGTCCCTATTCATCTCATCGCTAGTGTTTTTTTTTTTATGAAATAAGGGGGCAAACGAGCAAACAGGTCACCTGATGGAAAGCAACTTCCGTCGCCCATGGACACTCGCAGCATCAGAAGAGCTGCAGGTGCGTTGCCGGCCTTTTAAGAGGGAATAGGGTCGTAGGGGAGGGTAGGGATGGGAAGGGAATGAAATAGGGGAGAGTAGGGAAGGGAATACGGTAGGGGATTGGGCCTCCGGTAAACTCACTCACTCGGCGAAACACAGCGCAAGCGCTGTTTCACGCCTGTTTTCTGTGAGAACGTGGTATTTCTCCGGTCGAGCCGGCCCATTCGTGCCGAAGCATGGCTCTCCCACGTGTGCCCTAAAGATCTTCTTTCTCTCTCTATCTCACCTCTCCCAAATACGTGTCAGCGGAGACAGCAGCCTCAGGGGCGCGGAATGCTGGCGTGCCCACCGCCCCCGCCAGCCGCACCTCCCCCGCCAGCTCCCCGCTGGCGCCCAGGTCAGCCAGCTGCACCCGGCCGTCACCCAGCAGCAGGTTCGCTGGCTTGATGTCCCGGTGGGCGATGCGCTGGTAGTGCACTGTGGAGGAGACGGAAGACATGAGTGGCAGAGTGTTCAGGTGACCATGTCAGGACTTGGGAACATATAGGGTCAATTCAGAACGCTACGCGACGCGTATGTCGCATATATGCATTTCTAAAGTACTGAATTGACAGATTTAAATTGCGTGAGACGGCTTGCAAATCTGTCAAATCCATACAACTTTAGAAATGCATCTACGCGTCGCACTGTGGTCTGTATTGACCCTTATCTAGACGTAAAGTAAGAAGGAACGCATATTTGATGAAGTTTATTAGGCATACAAAAAGGTTAACGAGCAGGAAGATCACCTGATGGAAAACTTTTGCCGATGGTCGTAGACATTCACTTTGAACATACACATACCTAATGGTAAGAATTACACAGGAGCCAAGAAGAATTGCCAGGATTGGAAATTAAATTTGAATGCATAAAAATGCAATATTATATTATGCTCCTGTATGAGTTTCCGAGTAACTCGCATTATGAGCCAACGTGAAGCCACCTTAGAAAGTAGACTGTACGTTCTATCTAGGTATATATCAAGTACAGGCATCAGAAATCAGTATGCTAAAAGCATTAAGGGTATAAAATAAAAATAGAAAATGTTACTACTTACTATATTATTATTTTCCACTACCCTTACTTGTTAATTTAACGATAAGTAATCTTTCGGCGTAAAATCATGTTGCCCTTCGTGACTGGAGGTAAAACACTAAACAGTAATTTTCTATATTTTATAATCCATTATTCCACGTCCTTCGAGGCCCTTAACCTTTCCCATCGATTGCCAGGGCCGTACCTTTGACTTATGAAATGTGATATTTGACGGCAAGGGTAGGGTACGAAATGTGGGCTATTTCTAATAATAGGCCCAAGTTTGCGACCGGGAAATAGATACATTTGTATGAAACGTCTTAGGCTAGGACTATCCGTTTGTGTGTTCACAGGGCGACAAATCACGTCGTATCCTCACGGTTAAAATCCTTTACAATCAGACATTATGATACACCAAAATAATGTTAGTGACTAGATGTTCTGTGAGAACGTGGTATTTATCCGGTCCGTGGTATATATGTCGAGCCGGCCCATTCGTGCCGAAGCATGGCTCTCCCACGTATAAATACGAATAGTAATAATCACCCCCTATAAGTCACTCGCGAGTCGCGACGTCTAATCTCTTCTAGAGTTGCAACTTGCAGGGGATTTGAAGGAACAAGAATGCATCTTGATGTATTCTTGTTCCTTCAAATCCCCGTTAGGCCATCAGTTTGAGGGAAAACCCACTCGGCAAAAAGCGTAAGCTGTTTTTCACTGGTTTCGTCTATGATTGTGGTATGACTCCGTTCGAGTAGCCTGCCCGAAGTGTAGCCCACGTTTCAAGTATAAAAACAATATTATTTCTTCTGCCTCAACGAATATAAAAAAATAATACATAATAAAACTTTCGTATCGCTTCTTTCCTTCTTCGGTAACAATATCCAAGTTTTCTCTCCTAAACTTTTCCACTTTTGTAATTGAAGAAAGTAGAAACGAATGTTGGCCGGGCCCCCTTTAATTACTTAGCGGAGAACGTGAGTGTGAGATCGCGCCGGCTTTTTGTTCGCTGCAGGGTCGAGGCAGACGAGCGATTGAAAGTGGGACTTAGAATAAATGCATTATTTCCCAATTCCCAGTTCTACCAATGCTCAACTGTCATGGCTTTTCTACATTGCTACAACACGTTGAGATCGAATAGCATGACACGAATTTTGATATTTAAACTCCACTCGGGCTAACTTGTCGCCAGCGGTCATTGACCTCCTGTCAAAAACCTGCCACTTATGGAAAGTGGCGATTAACCGCGATTGACAATAAAATGTCAGATATTGATAAATGGTGGTTTTATATGGAAAATGACAAGTTTTTGACAGGGAGTCAATGACCGCTAGCGACAAGTTAGCCCGAGTGGAGTATAATCTTTTTGTGATTGCCACAACGGGTTGTGCGCGTTTTCAGAGCTATAACACGAATTTCACCATGTGGACGATTTACTGTGACTACACCGCGAGTGAAGTTATTCAAACGAATGAATTACTTATATAAATGTTTATTTAACTAAATATTAACTCTATTTTACAATATTTATTAACTGGGAACTGAGCGTTTTTGATCGTTGAGCGTAACTCAAGCTTAGTATCTCGAGACCGATGGAACCGTTATTGAAGTGACAACTTCTTTAGCGGCCTTGTGCACATCACCAAAGAAAGTGTGAAATGTGTTGGACACCGGACACGTGAAATAAAAATTTCTAAGATAGACATATCTCCCTCACTTTATACTGCGCATTGAAATTAATGTTTATTCAACTTGTCGCTTCTGCTGGCATTCTCAGAGTAAAACCGGTTTATAAAAATTTCCTTATTTTTTGTGATAAACAAAATTCAGAAAGCAACAAATGTGGCCAGTTTGCGCCGGGCAGGAGTCCCGCGCCGCGCTTTTGTTCGCAACAGTACAATAATATACTGTTACATAATACAGTGATACAATAGTATCAAATTAAAACAATGCATTATGCAGATGTGCATTGTATTTACTTGTTTATATTCAATGTTTAAATCTTTTATGATAATATTTTTACACCTAGTAGTGTTCTTTTTTTCACGTGAGCTTATGTAAAATTGTAACATATTATTGTATCAAGATTTCTTGGTTAAACAACTAAGTATAACAATACAACTTTTTCAGCTGCTACTGTGACAGTAAATTCTATAGTCTATACAATGAACACATACACACCCCACTACTATCTCATTGTTTTGTTACATAATTATAGTTTACGACTTGTTTATTTACGGCCGTTCCCAATATTTGATCTATCTCTGGTTTTGCCCTACTAGAGATAGGAATAGCTCACAATTGACATAAAATATATGTCTCTAATGTCTAATCTGAGCTATTCCTATCTCTAGTAGGGCAAAACCAGAGATAGATCAAATATTTAGACGAAGTTGTCTCTTGTTTTTATTGACACACTCAGTTCCGAATGTTTTTAGACGTCCACTCTGTCAAGGTCAACCCTTATTCGTGCCCTGTTGTTTCGGCGAAGCAATTATCGTGTACCCCAGGGGGTGGGGGCTCGGGGTGGGGGATAATTCCGGACAATTGGGTCACCCCCGTCACTGTCCGGGACGGACAGATTGGCCGTAAGGGTCACTTCAAACTAACGTAGAAGAAGCGAAATTTTGAAAACCTTGGGTAGGTCAGAAACATAACTCTTCTTTTAAGAAGAGACCAGTGACCGTCGGGACTGGCGTGAGATCAGACACAGGACTGATATTCTCATGCCCAAACGACCCTTGTATTATATTTTTTGTTTTTTTAAATGAAATAAGGGGGCAAACGAGCAAACAGCATCAGAAGAGCTGCAGGTGCGTTGCCGGCCTTTTAAGAGGGAATAGGGCAATAGCGGAGGGTAGAGATGGGATGGGAATAGGGGAGGATAGGGAAGGGAATAGGGTAGGGGATTGGGCCTCCGGTAAACTGACTCACTCGGTGAAACACAGCGCTAGCGCTGTTTCACGCCGGTTTTCTGTGAGAACGTGGTATTTCTCCGGTCGAGCCGGCCCATTCATGCCGAAGCATGGCTCTCCCACGTATAAATCCATCCGGGTGATCGGCTTAACCAAACTTTGAGATTAAATTAATATTTTTCTAATGCGAAATTGAACCTTCGAGTCAGGATCTACGCCCTAAGCCCCTGGCCCACGAAGCCTTCGATTTGCCAAATAGGTTCTAATGGATAATCAGCGACGATTATGTTTTCTGTATTTTCACTTGTTATAGGATATTGTGTTGTGTGATTGTCAAAAGAAACCCATTCTTAGCTCGTCTATATCAGTGCCAAAATATTTTTTATGAGAGTAGGCCACATTATTTCCGCCGCTGTCGCTAGGCCGTGGCCTATAACGGCCTAACATTTTAAACTTTCGCGTTGCATTATAATTAAACTTTTTAATCGGGACTTAACGCGACTTATTTAAGTAGTAATGCTACTACGAATACATACATGTATGTATTCGTAGTAGCATTACTACTTAAATAAGTCGCGTTAAGTCCCGATTAAAAAGTTTAATATAACGGCCTATTTATAAATCCGGGGCTGGTCTTATGTTTTCTAAGTTTGTCTCTAAGGATGCTTTGACCCTAAGACGTTATATGTATAGGGACAGTGGGATGGGACGCGGATAAGCTGCCAGTGGAATATAACACGCGAACACGGGGTTTTGACAGCAGGATTTGTAATGGACAAGTGTACGTTTGTTATGCGTAAGTCGTAACACTTGGGTTTATACGACAATGTAAAAAATCAGTAAAAAGGTTTATTTTTATGAAATTAAAAGGTTTTTGATTTATTTTCATATTTCAGTTGATATGATGACAGTTAAAGGTGTACGTATTATGACGTATATAAAATACTTGCTAGATCTCGTTCAAACCAATTTTCGTTGGTAGTTTTTATAGTATACATATATAGTACATTGTACATCATACTATATTATTTATCATGCTACTTTAGAAGTTAGAGGGGGACCCCCCCCCCCTAAATTTGCAAAAAATGATATTAGAAACCTCAATAATATGATTTTTGAAGACACGCATAGGTGAGATATTTTTTTTTGTTTCAGTTGTACCTATAAGGAATTGGGGACCAGTAAAATTTTTCATATTTTTTTCATTTTTGTATTAAAATCTTAATACGGTTCACAGACTACACTTACTTAATAAAAATAAATAATAATTAACAAGTTTCAATAATTAACTTAACAAGTTTTATTAGTATAGCGCTTATAGTTTCGGAGAAAAGTGGCTGTGACATACGGACGGACAGACAGACAGACAGACATAACGAATCTATAAGGGTTTCGGTTTTTGCCATTTGGATACGGAACCCTAAGAATGCTCTCAGTATTTAGGCAGCAGATAGCAAATAAAATATTATGTAGACATAATATATCGGGCTACTTTACAGCGGCCGTGGTCACGGGTGGACTGAGGTGACCTGAGGCGTCCAATTCATTGAAGTTCAACTGGCCGAAGATGTTTGTAGCAATTACCCGACTGTCCCCAAAGAAGGTTTATGTGCTTCAAGTGTGCTTCGCTAATCTCTCAGTCTGTATTCTGTCCAGCCCAAAAAACGTATCCCATTTGAGCTGAAGAGTTGGACGTATCATAAGAATCGTCTTGGTCAGGGGTCACGTCTTTTTTTTCGTTGTTTTTTTTTTCAATGAAACGTTAAGCAGTTTCTTTAGTATCTTTTCCTTAAAGATTGTACCAAACAACTTGATCTACATAAACGTTTAAAAGTGTTCTGACAGCGCTCGTTATCGCCGCAGGGATCGAATCTACGACCTCAGACAAGAATATTTAGCGCATAACCGCGGCGCCGATAATATTTTATGAGCTACGACAGCTAAACTAGCGATACCACTAGGGCTTCACGCTAAAAATAAAGTTTTTATACGAAAAATCAGAAAAGGTCTACTTAGAAAACAAAATATTTTACAAAATATAAAATCTGGTAACCATCCAAACTGCATTTTATGATATAAATACGCTAGTCATAAAATATTCCTTATTCTCTTTATTATATTAAGGAAATAATCATTATTTACAACTAAGCGAGACGAGACGAGACGAAACCGAGTCTTGAACGAGACTCAATTTTTTGAGGATTGACGAGACCGAGACGAGATTTTTGTTACTCTCGCTTACTCTCATGGAATCACGACTCTCGAACAACGTGATTTTTTCTATATTATGGCTATAAAATGAGCTAAATATTTTTTTTGTAATATAAAATAATATTAATTTAAGCATGCTAGGTATAACGAGTACAATTGAATTCTGTCGGGACATAATATTGCGTTTTGTCCGCAAACCGCAAATCTGATAAGGCCCTGAATTACTTAAAATTTTGTATAGAGCCGCTGATTTTAAAATGAAACTAATGTCCTACGTTCAACAATCTTTTTGTCAGCTGTTATCGAGACTTGGCTAGAGCAGTGTCATGCCCCTAGATTTCCTAAAAATATTAAGGCCTAGTGCGATAACGCCTCTACTATGTAATCTGTGACCACAAAGTGTGTCGCTAGCGGGAGGTTATCACTCATCACTATGTTCACTATGTTATTCATAATCTGATATGTTGATATATTAATAACTAGATGACGGCCGCAACTCCGTTGCGCCAAAATGCGTTTATCGCGCGGGAATCGTACATTTTTCTGAGATTAAAAGTATCCTTTGTCCTTTCCCGGGACTCAAAGTATCTCCATGCCAAATTTCAGCAAAATCGGTTCAGCGGTGAAGCGGTAACAGACAGACAGATAGACGGACAGACAGACACACTTTCGCATTTATAATATTAGTATGGATACCTTTAATAATAACATCTATCGTTCTAATAAGCGCACTGCCTAGTAAGCAAATAAGTATTATGCAATTACCATGGCGTATAGCGCATATTACGATAGCGATTGAGACTTATATGATTATGCCTGGCTGCGTAATTTTACAAGAAAGCAAGCATTTTAAAGCAAGGCAAGAAATTCGCAAGTGTCCAAACGGACACTTGCGAATTTCTCGCCCTAGTGCTTTTCATCGGAAATTGTAGGCAACAGTTAAAAAAAGTATTTTGAAATCTTTATGTAAAAGACAACCTCCGCAGCTCAGTTGCGTTGACATTTTGTTAAAACCGTGCATTTTTCCGCTACAAAAACTATCCTATGTTCTAGACTCTCAAAGTATATCCACACTAAACTACGTCGAAATCGGTTCAGCAGTTTCAGCATGAAAAGGTAATTCAGACACGGTTTCGCATTTATAACATTGGGATGGATACAGAGAAATAAATTTTATTTTCAATTCGATTCAAATTTAATTTGATAATTTATTATGCTTTAGAGGTTCTACTAATATCAAATGAAGTAAGTATATGCGGTTATACATATAATACAATATGTAATATGTGGGCGTACCGTTCCCATAACATATATGTTATTACATACACGCTCATTAATTTTCAGCCATTCATGTTGTAAACTGGAGGTTTTAATATAATTATTAATTTTCATTAACGACGTGTGAACTCAATAGTACCAGTAATAAAATTGTCTAGTAGAAACACAATGATAATATGTTTTAAAAATGTAGATTTCTCATATAATTGTACATTTGCGTGTAAAAATTATATTTTTCAGCAGAGTTTTTAATTGTAAAAATCTTACTACTTGTTAATTTATACACTATTAGTACAATCTTTATTGTTTTACTTCTTTCTTCTTTCTCTCCTACGCCGCGCCGGCATAGTATCCGTGTCTTTCTTTTCGGCGAACAAGTTTTTTTACTTAAACGTTAAAAGTTTTTTGCGTCTTATTTTTTTTAGTTATGACTGAATTTAATTTTAACAACAATTTCCAACCTAACCGAGTTAACGTCGTTATACTTCTTAAAACATGAAGTCCAAGAATTGTTTCAATTTAGCAAAGCTATATAAAATCCTATTAAGTTTCGAAAGCGCGAAGCCAGCAAAGTCCACTTTAAGTTTATATTGTAGCAATAAAATTGAGGAAATTATATTTTGGCATTATAAATAAACGACCTCTGGCGAGTAGAGAGTCTTTACAGAACCTCTGAATTTCCCCTGACGAGTATTATTTCATATTTGCAATGCTGGTTTTTGTGATAGCTTTTTGTGCACTTTTTGGGATGGGTAAAATATAATAAGATTGATTCAGTTCTGCTGATGCTTCAGTATGTAACACAACTAGACAGCGGACCTGGGACCCCCTTAATTATTTCATTTATTTAAATTTTATTATGAATTATTAAGGTACAAATAAAACTGAGTATTTCGTGAATATTTCAAGTGCCTATGTATTGCCATCAAAAAATCGAACAAAAAAAAACATGTTTTTTTGCCCCCCCCCCCTTTAATATTTAATTTATTTTGTTTTTCGGCAACAGATATACACATTACACAATCTGTGAAAATTTCAGAAGTCTAAGCTACTCAAGAACCACTTTAGTTAGACTTCAGCAGCCTGGCGACACACAGACAGACGCCAGGCATCGAAGTCTTAGTAATAGGTACCTGTTTCTATCATTTGAGTACGGAACCCTAAAAAGGTAATAAGGAGAACACAGTTTAACATTTATAATATTAGCATAGATATTTTTCAAAGCAATTAATATTGAAGCTATCAAGTGTACTTAGCGCTAAGCGGCCATTAAATAACGATTAACTTAACAGCTACAAGGAAATTACCTATTAATAGCAGGAGATTAGTTTGGAATTTAATTGCGAAAGCTAGAGCATATTTTTTAAATAGCGCAGGTAAGTGCTTCTCAAAGGGGGAAAACTTAGCCTGTATTGAGATCTATTCTATTCTAAAGTTATAAATGCGAAAGTCCCTATGTCTGACTGTTACATCCTCACGCCCAAAACGCTGAACAGATTTTACTGAAATTTTATATAGAGTACTTTGAATAACGGGAAAGGACATTGGATAATTTTTATCACAGTAAAATGTACGGTGCCCGTGTGATTAACGAGTTTTGGCGCATGGAGATTTTTAGTTCACATACTACCACATAATATAATAACGTAATAGCCTAAGCCCTAAGGAGAAGGGAGGAATAATACCAAATGTGACAATACACATTAAAGTTATTGAAACAACGTAGCTGCCAACGGATTTAGGCCGGCAACGCACCTGCAGCTCTTCTAATGTTGTCCATGGGCGACGGTAGTCGCTTTCCATCAGGTGACCCGTTTGATCGTTAGCCTTCTTATTTTATAAAAGAAACTTGAGAGGTGTCATGGTACACTCGGATGGAACGAAGTTGCTTTCTATGAGAGAGAGACAGACAGACAGACAGAAAAATACGCGCACGTCGCACGGCGTACAACTATAGCAATAATTAGTGTCGTTACAACTTTTAGTCTTAAGTTTTTTCGTCTATCCCCCTTACGCAACGCACGATAAGGAACTTCGTTCCAAAAAAACATCATTCAGCCAAGACTTTTTCGTTATCGCTTCGTTATAGAATCGCCGATCAAAACGTATGGAATTGACATAAGCGTTCTTTAATATATTATGACGTTGACGTTATTTATTTATTTCAGAGGCACATCAACAACATAAACACAATCAGTACAATCAGTTACAATATTCAGACTAGGGCTATGCGCTTATGTCAATTACAGATATGCACAACATTATTAACACAATTCAATGTAAACAGTCAGTACAATAATATTCTATAATAATAAAAAATCAATTAATTAATTAACGACGTTCGACTCGTCAATTCCATAATATATTTTAATAGGCGATTCTATAAAGTAGCGATAAAGAAAAGATCTTAGCTCACCCCTTGTTTTGCTGTACAACACAACTCGACCAGATCATACTCACGGTACTCGACCCCGAGCAGCGCGTCCCGGAAATAGGTCCTGGCGCAGTCCTCAGGCAGGGGGCGGTCGGTGGGCACGTCCACCACGGGCCCCCCCTCCAGCAGCGCGAACACCAGGTACAGCTGGTCCTCCGCCGGGTCGTCCAGCACCTGAATACCACAGAAATTACTTTCGACGACCTCAGCACATGTGTGGGAATGCATGCTGCATGCCATAGCTATGTGTGGGCTCCCACACGCAGCTATGTGTAAGAGCCCACACATAGCTGCGATTCTGCATCGCATCGCAAATATCTGCGACAAAACTCATATTAAAATTGACATTACGATGCGATGCGATGCGAATTCGCAGTTTTGTCTGGGAATTCTGCTATGATACATGATATTCGATCTTTTCGTGTGGCGTAGAATGTATGTCGCTAGCAAAAAGTTGAATCGTACATGAGGGTAGAGTCAGCAGTGACTGCTTTACCCATTGTGAGGCCCTGGGTGGCAGGTCTTTGCGAAGCAGGCCCCTGCAGCGCGAGGCCCCGGGCGACTGAGAGACAGGTACAATTTTCAGGTTGCTTTTGAGACAAATGACTTTACCAGATTAAAATAAATTATGTGTTAGTGATCACGACTACGTTGAGTGCTGACGATGTGGATGATTATTTTTCGTTGTTTTAACACGAAAGTCCAATCTGCAACCTTCAAATTGAGAGCAAAGCCCAAACTGTGTGAAAGTGATCATTGAACCAGAGAGACGACCTCTTTTCAGTGACAACGCGTCATACTATCAGAGAAGTTGATTCCTAGGTTGATGGCGGACCTAAGTAATTTGGTCGCGTTAAGTCAAACCCGGCCTGGGTTTGACATTCAACATTGAATTGATATAAGCCGACTAAATGACGTGGGCCTATAAACAGCTACAACTAACCTCCACGAGCTTAACGACGTTGGGATGATCCAGCTTCTTGAGCACGGCGATCTCGCGGTACACTCGCTGCAGGGGATCCGCAGTCGGCTGCGGTGCGTTTGTCGCTGCGGTCTGCGTCCCGGGCCGGCGCGGTGGCGTCTTCCCGAACAGACCCGCGCGCCGCATTAGCTTGCGTTTTGAGAGAATCTTCATCGCCTGGATGGATAAGGAAGTACTATAATTATTATCAGATACAAAAGGCCCATTTACATTTCGACAGGCTGTAACAAAACTAAGTGATAATACTTAGATCCCTATAGAGTTCGCTGTGAAAGTAGCAGCGCTGAAAAAGCAATTTTTTCCACTCTTGTGTGGGCAAGCACCCTAGCGTCACGAGTTTTCCCATACAGAAGTAAAAAAAAGGTATTTTTATAATGACGAATATATTCAGCTAATGAGAAAATCTTTCCACTGCCGCTCGGTGTAATAATAAAATTTCTATACGCTTAGGCGCTTAAAAAACCAGTGTAATTATTAATTAAACATAGCAGATAAAATCCATAATTTCAAGATTAATTTTAAGAGATTTTGTAGAGAACAATTAAGGTAATACACGGGACAACTTGTCGTTTCGATCGATCGTCAAGAAAATCGTCCAATCGATCTTTTGAACGTAAAATCGTTTGCGATATTGCTACACACGTACAATTTGTCGTTCGATTTTAACATCGAGGAGATAAATCGTTACGATAATTGTTCCGTGTATGGCCACCTTTAGGTCCCGTAGAGTTTCTTACGCCGGTTTTTCTCGTCGGGTTAGGTCCCAACCGGTGGTCGACCTCATGTAGACGTTCTAAAAGTGTTAATTTTTAACCAATTTAGAATAATTATTTTTCGTTTGATTTAATTTTCATTTCATTTCAGAATCTAACACTTGCAGGTATAGAGCAAAAATATACTAAGTGGTTTGTCCTTTAGTTCTATAAAAATATTCAGGAATAGGATCTTCATGCGATAACTTACATAATGTGTGTCGTCCTCTTCGCTATACGCTAACTTCACTATACCGTATGAACCCTGAAATACAAACAAATAAAGTTAGCACACAACCCCTCTTTTGTTTGCTTAGAAGTCGATTGAACGCTGAAAGTGATGTTATTGCGTGTTGTAATCAAAGAATTCTATTTAATTAAAATATAGAAGTCTTTGGTTTTAATTTCTAAGAGACGTATAGGTGTTATAGATGTGTAATTGTTTATACAGTATGTGTGTTGTTAGATTACGTTGGGTGTGTGTGTGATCACAAGTTGTCAGTGTGTGCAGTGTAAACAGAACTAACGGCCGACTCAGAAGAGATCTCGATACGTTTGACATAGTATGTTATATCGGCCGTCGCGCGCCGTACTATCAATGCGACTCAGCATTGTTAAACATGTTGAACTCGCGTATATTCGCTCGTACTTTGCTTGAAGTCGAGGTATTCGGTACTCCTTAGTTCTGTCTACTCTGGTGCGTGTGTTCGCGGGCTTATTTCGGAGCTAATTTTCGATTTTCGTGATTAATGACAACTTGATTACGTCAAATTAATTACGTCGATAATGGAGTTCTATAAGTCCGCCGTGAGAGCCAAGCGCGAGTCGGCAAATTAATAAAATTTACTGTTCTGACACGCAATTAATTATTAATTTAAAATTGAATTAGGTAAATTAGGCAACTTTGTGAAGTCTTTTTAATTTAAAAGCGAGCAAACCGGACTAAAAATGTAGACGAAAAGCTAAACAACTTATGTTATAGTATAAGGTGCGTAATGGTCGCTCTATGTGAATCGCCGAATGTGCATTGATCTATAGTAAATCTGAATAATATTTTTACGTACTAGGGTTCGAAGGAATTGGAGAGAAAGACCTGCTGACTCTCTTGAAGACTTTATTAACACTGCACTAAACACTAGGTCCAATCACTAAGCACTATCACTGTCCTAGGTCGTAGCCAAGTCGCAGGTTTCACTGTTGTCACTCCGAAATCGCCTTGATGATAGCTCGAAACGAACTGAATTGCCGGACCGTCTACCTGCGGCTTTTTATATGGCGAGACGAATTCCAGAAAGTTCCCGATTCACGTAAACAAGTAAACAAGTATGGGAACCTTCTAGGAGGCTCGAGCATGTACCACCTGGCGCCATCTAGTTTCGAGTAGGGGATTTATGTGTATTGTGTCCCCTGATCAGTTTCGCTGGTTTGCCGCTAGATGGCACCATATGTCCGTATACCGTGTACCGTAACAATATAAAAATTCAGTCAGTACTCAGTACTGACTACGCTTCGTGTCGCGACTCGCGTAGTTCTGCTGCTGCGTACCATCGCACCATTGCCAAAGAAAAAGAAGACAGGATAAGGTGAAATTGCTTTCACCTTATCCTGTCTTCTTTTTCTTTAAGGAATATACTCTTAATAAATAATTTTAAGGAGAGGTTTTAATTGTGAAAACTTTACTATTTGTTAATGTATAAAAATATTTTGTTAGCTAACACCTTTTTAGCTTCTTGATTGTTTTACTTCTTTCTTCTTCTGTCTCTCCTATACCTCGCCGTAGTAATCCCCGTTTCTTCCTATCGCGCGGCGAACAACGCGGTTCAGACCAGCGCGTTTTTAACCACTCGCAGTTTATTATAAAGGCGTTGTATTACATCGTTCACAGTTTCACACGTAACCGCTGGGTTTCTGTAAGGGAACCGCGCGGTTCCCGCTGTGTCTGACAAACACTTAAGGTGAATATAGCTCACCTGTCCTATAGGCTCCAGCAGGCGGTACTGGTTGAGCTGCACGTATCCAGCCGCCTGCGCCAGCGACACGCGGCGAGACTCGCGCGTGCGCCGCGCGCGGGGGGACCCGCCCTCCGCCGAGCGGGCCGCACGCAGCGGGCCGCGTTCCCCGCGCTCCGGCTCCGACCGGACCACCGGGAATGATACCCTGAGGATGGCAGGGATTAGTTGGTTAAACTAATCTCATATACGTAATGGCTGCTGTACACAGTACACACTTGTCGAGACATCCCGAAATAGGGCGCTCTCGTCCTCGTGTCGTTGGGTCTCGCGAGGAAAACCAGAGCAAGCATGTACGGCTCGGCATGTAGAGGCTCTCGTCGAGTGTGAACAGCCGCCATTAGGTTCGAGAGAAGGCTTATACTTTTATAATAGAGAAAAAGACCAGTTCTCGGTTTCTGTTGTTTTTCTATTCAAATATATTTTTGATTGGTAAATATTTCAACGTTTACCAATCAAAAACGCTAGTGAAAAGATAAACTTGAGTAAAACAACGAAAACTGGCATTAAGTGATCTTGTCACGTTCGTATTACAATGTTAGAGAGCTGTGTAAAGCCGATATAATATAATTCGGCAACCACATATTCATGTTGTCGCACGGCATTACTACAAATGGCATGACAATGGCATTACTATAAATGGCATGACATTAGCCTTTCTCCGCGGGCTGAAGCCAGTGCTGTGCCGGTAAGCTAGCAAGTCTGCTCACATTCACTAACTATTCGTGTAAACGAAGCATTTCCACTGGCATGACAATACCTGTCCTCGGCGGGCTGGAGCCAGCGCTTGTTGTCGGCGCCCCTCTCCCCCACCGTTGCCTCCGCCGCCCCCAGCCCCCCCACAACGTCCACCGCCGAGTGTCTGCAACAATACACATTTTGTTAAAAATATGGAAATTGTTTAGAGTACGAGCCGAAAATACTAATATTTAAACATTTCTAATGGGAATGCTTTCACAGAAACAGATTCAACGGAGCACATTTTATGTAAGACATTGTTTAGTGACTGTAGTTTGATGGGATAGTGATATTATAAACAAACTAGCTGACCCCGCGAACTTCGTTTCGCTGTATTAAGAAAGTCAATATAATTCACTATTATCTATTAAACAAATGCATTTATCATTATAAAAAGTAGATAAAAACTTATTCTCAGGCCTAACGAATGTAAATACAAAATTTCATTAAAATCGGTTGACACGAGAATGTTATATATTAGAAAATATAAAACTACGTATTTACTATTTGCAGGTTGTAAAGTCTACGAACATGTTCGTAGCGCCCGCGTAGCGCTTCTACGGTGGCGTAGCCCCTCTACGAACATCTCTAAATAGGGATTTCAAAATCCATAGTAGTATTATAAATGAGAAAGTTATCTGTCCGTCTATCTGTCTGTTTTAGGGCGAAGCCAAACAAGCGTAATTTGTGAGTTGTGAGTCGCAGAATTTCGGTCCGGCAGAATTCTGCTGCATTCAGTTTCATACAAAAGGCCTTGATTCACACGAGCGTAATTTTGTGAGATGTGATTTGTATTAAAAGATATTTATATATTTACGTGAAAAGATGTTTGAATTTCTGCGGCTCACAACTCACAAATTACGCTCGTCTGGCTTCACCCTTAATCGCTTAACAGATTTTGATGAAATGTGGTTTTCAGACATTTCGAGAGACGGGAAACCTGAGGATACTTAGGGCCTCTTTCACCACCTTCGAGTAAAGTGTCGAGTAGACTACTCGCCAGTTAAAGTCACCCGTAACTACATGTATCAATTTCACGACCCTCAAGTAACGCTAATCATATGATTAAACTGTCAAGTAACTTACTTGCCACTTCGTCTGCCAATTAGCGAGTTTACTTGACGGTTAAAGTTTATCTCTTGTCAAATATGGATTTATATTTTGATTTAATTGATCACCAACTAGATCAATTGGACTATATTAAGTTGCAAAAAACATCAAGATTCGAGACCAAAGCCAATGACAAGTGACAGCGTCAGACGATTGACGTTGACGTCATTTTGAACGAATGTAGTGTACGATTTGTTATGTCATTCACTTAACCGGTAAGTAGTTAATCAGAGCTTCATTTTTGCTTGTGAAATTGACAAGTAGCTACTCAACACTTTACTTGGAGATGGTGAAAGAGGCCCTTACTGTACTACTACTGCTAAGTACCTGAAGGACTTGTGTTACGGGTACCAGACAACGGAAATATATTTAATGCTTTTATACTACACATATATTTAAGATTTTTATTATATGATACACATATTTAATACACATCCATGACCTTTGAAAACTTTGTGTTCCGTCGGCGGGATTCGAACCAACGACCGCCGGCTTGAGCTACCAACAGCCCATCAACTGAGCCGCAGAGGTTGTTAATATGAGTAAAGATTTTATTTTCAGATTATTCACGCCATCGCGGTAAGAGCGCTCGGCCGGAAAATGTATCGCAACTTTGTTTACGTCGTCGTGGAATGATTGATGGTGTAATATTACGTACGGTGACGAACATACACACTTTACGATCTTATTCCCATAATAATAGGGTTCAAAATAAGACTGGGTAATGGGTATCTTAGCTACTGTACTGCTAGGTATATCGTAGTACCATAGAGATAGGGGTAAAGAGTAGAGACAGCGTGACAGGTAAACAGTATCAAGCTTACATTGCATTAATGTACTATCAGAGAAGTTGATTGATGATTCATAGGCAGATGGCGGACCTACGTATTTTGGTAGCGTTATGTCAAACACAGCCAACAGATTACAACTTACATTGAATGAACACGGCCCAACCAGAGTAAACATAACTAACGAGTAGGCCGACTCAGAAGAGATCTTGAAATTTATACGTCTGGCATAGTATGTCATATCGGCCGGCGCCTCTCGAGTCTCGGGTGCTAGGGTGTTAGGGCCGGGACAAAAACACGACGCGACGTCGTGTCCTGTTTTTGTGTCCCGACCCTAATGTATAAATCACACGGTAAGAGAATATGACGGAAAAATGTTGACATCCTTCAAACTTTATTATGTGCGCCATACACGCTACGGTCTACCGGAGAGGTCAACTGTGCAGGTGTGCCTGTGCAGGTCCAAAACACTGCACAGGTCTATTCCCACAGACATTCCGATCTACGTGCGCAGACATACCTGCACAAGTGGACCTCTCCGGTAGACCGTAGCCATTAATATCCCAAGAGTTAGCGACAGTCAGACTATTGTCATTCTATAAAAGCTAAAAGTTTGCCTGTATATGACCCCCGTAGCAACTCTGGAGTTTCGATCGCTGTTACTTTAAGCCCGGCCGCACATTGTCTGATCAGAAACAGTTGAACGTCCGCGCTGTCTCTTACATTTTGTACTGAGCCGAGTGAGCTCGAACTCGCCGGAAGGATATTTCGGATAGTGTGCGGGGTGGCGGTCCGGCGAAATTCAACTGTTTCTGATCAGAATTCGGACAATGTGCGGCCGGGCTTAGAGATCCAGTTCTGACCTCGGATAAAGAGTGAAGCTCACTCAGTCTCTAGTCTCTACGATAAGTTGCCATATTATACAGTACAATCCCCATTATTAAAATATTTCTTCATAGATTTGGCTCTCTATAAAGCCAAATCTTTGTATGTGTACTCGTACTGGATCTATATTCAATACATACAAAGAATTTACAGACGAAGGATTTTTTATAATCATAATATTATAAATTATACAGGCTGTAACAAAACATTGTGATAATACTCTAGGGTGTTACTATAAATAATAAATAAATAAATAAATAATCATTTAATTCAGGCAATAGACCCATAAAATAACATAATTTAAGTTAAAAATAAAAGAAATAAATAAAATAAAATAAAAGTTAAAAAGTGATAAAATTAAAATACATCTAAAATGTTAAAAACTAAAATTATCACTTTTGGTTACTGCCACGATGCACCGAAAGCCAGTAGGCTGGGATCGAGTTTTCCGGGCACCCGGCACACACAGAAAGGATCTCATTGTTTGCAGAACGGATGCGAGACCAAAATGCTGCGACACGCGCCCTGATAATTGCGAAATAGTCCGGGATTCCGGCGTCGGCGAACATGCCCGAAGCACTACAGTACTTTGGCAGTCTCATCAGGGTACGGTATGCATTATTGTACTGAACTCTGATACTGCTTCTCGTGGCTTTGGAGCAGTTGAGCCAAAGCTGACACGTATAGAAGCATTGACAGTATGATCTAAAGAGCGTCAGCTTTGCCCCAACGCTACAGCGCGCAAAACGCCGTGCAAGCATGTTACACCGTACAGCCAGTGCCCGTCTTTCGCGTACTATATCCTCATTATCTGAGAGATCCTCGGTTAAGATGTGCCCCAGGTACCTGAATTGCTCGACCCTTTCTACCTCTTGTCCGTCTAAGCTAACCGATGGGACCCTCTGCGGGCCCTTTCCAGCCTGAAATACCATCATTTGCGTCTTAGCTACATTGTACTTAAGACCATGTCTTATAGCATAGTCCTCGCAAATGCTTAGCAACCGCCTTAGCCCCTTGATTGAGGGGCTCAGAAGCACCATATCGTCAGCATAACTTAGGTTGTTAACGGGCGTGGCACCTATGTGACAACCTATTCGAGTGCTCCTGAGCTCCTCAATCAGGTCGTTAACATACAGGCTAAATAGGTCCGGAGAGGTTAACCCCCCTTGGCGCACCCCACACTCTAATATAAAGTCATTAGAGGTTGCGTCGCCCCATTTTACAAAGTTAGTTTGGTTTTCGTACCAGTATCTCAACAGACTCACAGTTTTTGATGGAACATTTGACTTCAGCAGCTTTCGCCATAGTACAGTATAGTTTACCAGATCGAAAGCGCGACTAAGGTCTAAAAAGCAAGCATAGACGGATGTGTTACGTTTTTTGTAATATAAAACTGACTTAAGGGCAAAGATTGCCTAGTCAGTTGAGAGACCGGGACGAAAACCAAACTGCGCGTCATCAATTTTAGCACTCCTATTTACATTAGGGTAAATCAGCCTTTCTAAAATCTTCCCAATGATAGTTCCTAGTGATATAGGTCGATAATTTTTAGGGTTTGAAGGGTCATCTGTTCTGGTTTTCGGGATAGGAACCACCATAGTCCTCATTAAATTTTTCGGCAGGTAACCTATGTTGACGCAGATTGTAAAAAGATCTGTCAACATAGGGATTATCTTATCACTTGCGTATAGGACGTGTTCTAGGCTTAGTCCATCAAAACCTGGAGATTTGCCTTTTTTCATTTTAAAGATCACCTTAGCAACGTCGTCAGAATTGAAGCCAGAGAAACATTCTTCGTCATTTTTACTTTCACAGTGAACTCTATACAGAGGACTCATAGACATCCTAAAGTACTATCAATTTGTTTTGTTACACCCTGTGGATATTACGAAAGTCAAACTTTAAGAGGCGACTAACCCAAAAAATCAAACATCGTCCTTATCTCTTCACACTCACGCCCGTCCTTTATATGCCAGGTGAAAAAGCACGACGCGGAATCATCGTCAAGTTAGTTTTTTCTTAAGGCCCAGTAGTCTTTAAAATAAGTAGGTCGATGTCTGTCAGTACGAATATCGACGTTAAGGACATTAAAATAACATTACTCAGCATAACGTACTCAGTTGCTTTTACACTGAGTGTCTAAACACACGTCACGCCGAAGTTACGCGGCCGAAGTTCGGCATGATTACGTCAGCAATGTCAAACGCATACCAATATAACGCGACGTAACTTCGGCATGGTTTGTCATCGGAATACATTGCAGGCGTAATGATGACGAACTTCGGCCGTGTTTTTTCGGCCTAGTGTTTAGACACTGAGAAGATTCATCTTCTCAAAAAAAACTATTGAGTAGCTATAGGATAATTATTAAATATAAGAAGGCTATTTATTATTTATTTATTACAACTAAGTGCGATATTTTTTTTTCCAATTAAGTTTTTTTTTTCAGACCATTTATTCCAAATACAGAAAAAATAGAAATAAACTGGAAGTGAGCGGGTAATAATGATGACATGTTCTAGAATGACTGGACTTCTTTCATTTTACAGGCTAATTTAATATCAATTTAATATCACTTTCATTTTACAGGCTAATTTAATATACCTAATTTGATACTGTATTATGATAAGTTATTAAGGCAGGTGATGGTTTCAAAATTAATTTTCTTAAAAATAATAACATTGGCGAAGGTATGATAATTATATTATGTGTTTTATTTGTGTATGTGTTGAATAGTCCCCAAAAGATATATTTCAGTAATTAGACTAAATCGTTTCAGTGGTTTGGTGTGTAGAGGTAACAAACATCAAACAAACATACACACTTTCGCATTTATAATATTATTAGTGCGGATAGAAGAACAACAATACTCTATATCCTATAACAATCTGTTTGTATTCATTTGCATCCATTTCAGTTTGTCTCAGTAGAACTCAGTCAAGAGTGTTACCCTTTAGACGCACGTCTACCGACACCTTAAACCTTATTGTGATTGTGTTAAGGTCGATAATTCACCAGCATTGTTGTTTGTCGCGGAATTTCATTACACATTTAACATACTCTCAAATCTTTGAAGACGAGAAAGATCTATTTCAAAGACTTTGTACCTTTGAACGAATTATAATATAATGTGAGAAATTGTCAAGGAGCTCCTGTGTCTACCTTATTATATTATATTATGTGATAGTGACTACGTCATAGGTGGCTTTCCGATTTTTGCCACAAAAGGACTACGACCGATCACAGTAATTCAAATAAAATGCGACTTTGCGATAGGTTTTATTTACCGACATAGGTCTAACGTAGTGCTTTTCAACATGTGGGTCGCGACCGACCCTCGGGGCCGCATAGGTTCTCTAGGGTCATCAGAAGTCGAGAGAACTGAAATGCATAAACATACATAGGTCGTTCTATTTTTTCGGTCCCATTTGGCCATTTTTGTAGAATAACTTTTTTTTAAAGATATTACGACAAAATTTTGTATTTAGGCTTGTATACGTATACTTACTCTGATCCCTTAATTGCCTTAGTCTGCTATTTATATTTACGATATAAATAGATGGATGGTAATGATGCAACAGACGGAAATGAAAATCGATAAGATGGAAATTTAAAGGATTGGATGGAAATGAAAAATAGTTATATGGAAGCGAAAAAAAATAAGGAATTTATGTTAGTTATAAACAGAATACTTATTATTGTTTTATTTTTATAAGTAATAAGATCAGTGTTTTTATTTAAGTCTCCTCTACTAAAAAATTAACTAAAATATAAGAATTTTGTTAAAAAGTAAGAAACAAGTCATACATTACTATTTTATTTAAAAAATGCAACCAATCTTTAGTCCTCTTCCGGTCGAACTATCCTAGTGAGCGGACGTGTGTTTTGCGCTACGACAAATATTTAAATTTTATTTTATTTCTAAATTCCTTGTGCATCGGAGCCCTGTGAACGTGAAGTCCTCGCCCCTTCAAGAGTAGGGCTTCGGACCGTTGGTGTGGCGCGACCGGCTGCTGCTGTAAGAATTTTTTTTTTAAAGTTTTAATTGTTGAGGCGCCGGCGAGTCTCGAACCCGGAGTCCTTGCGTCGTGCGGCCGCTACCTTAACCGCTCAACCACGGCGAGGTGAGCCGCCGACGCTAATTTACCCTTTGCACTCGACACCCTGCAACGTCACGCCATTATTTAGAGTTTGCAATTCTTTTGCTTAACTATGCTCCGACGTACACCCCCAAGAGCTAACACTCCGTCAAAGAGTGTTGAAGACAATTCTGAAATGCAAGGTAACGAAGATAACGTTAACAAAGTTTGTTTGAAAAGGAAAAGGGAAAATGAACTAACTGAGTTTATGAATGATGTTCGCTGTATGTTTCAACAGTTTGTTACGTCGCAAAACGAAAAATTTGAGGCGTTAGTAGCCCAACAAACTGAAAGACAGAAAAAATTTGATGAATCCTTAACTGAAATAAAACAACATTATAAAAACCTAAATAAGTTGGAGAAATCATTGACTGAAATAAAAAAGGTAAATGAAGAAATAAATACATCAATATCGTTATTGTCGGCAAAGTACGATGAAATTCTAAAAGATATAATAGACCTTAAAAAGGAAAGAAATGAACAGACACTCTACATCAAACAACTAGAAAATAAATTAGAAAACCTTGAGAAACTGTGTTGCGTAACTAAACTAGAAATAAGAAATGTACCAAAGCTAAAAAACGAAAGCAAGGAAGGCTTAATCGATACAGTGGTGAAAATCGGCAATGCTTTAAATATTCAGTTGCAGAGCTCTAGCATTAAAGATGTTTATCGCCCATTCTCAAAAAAACCTGAAGTTACAAAGCCAATAATAGTGGACTTTACAACAGTACTTAATAAAGAGAGTTTCATAAATACAGTCAAGAAAATACCAATACAGGACAAACGTACTAAATTAAACACCTCCATCTTAGATAAAGACCTTCCTCAGAGCCCAATCTTTATCTCTGACTACTTAACTCCTAAAGCAAAGAGACTACTCTTTCTTTCAAGAGATTTTGCCACCACCAACGGCTTCAAATTTTGTTGGACGGCACATGGGAAAATCTATCTTCGTAAAAAAGAAGGAAGCCCCCAGTTTCGGATTGAAGAAGAGGCTGACATCGCTAAGCTGAAAAATAAGATAAAAGAATGACTAAATTCAGCATACAGCGCAACTTATTCTTTGCTTTTAGTTTTAATTTGCATGTTTAGACTAGTACTGCCTAAAAATTATTTTTTACATGATAACTTCGTCAATTATTTACTTTTAAAGATTTTTAATCGAGGTTTTTTATTTCATAGCACAGGATATCGACGTTTCCATTTTACATCTTTAATCTATGTATTAGTTAATTTTATGTACGTGCATCCGTCTTACAATATTGTTTGCTTAAATTATCAATACCGGGATATTAAATTATTAATGAACTCAATACTTAGAATGTCAGATGCATATTTATCGAAACTACTTTATTTTATATTAGTTTATTGTGTTTTCGAGTGGGGTCATTACTTGATATTGTTACATTTTAATAATGGCTAGTAACGAAATTTTAGAGGCTATTGATGAAATCTCTGTATCAGAATCAATAAAATGCGATGTTGAGGAATGCTGCAAATTGTTAGATAGGGATAACTGCCTAAATGTTTTGACTCAAAATATCAGGAGTATATCCCGAAATTTCGATAATCTGTTGGTGATGCTGCATAGGTTGAAAACAAACTGTGATATTATTATTCTGACAGAATGCTGGTTATCCTGCAATCCGATTATTCCTACTTTAGATGATTATAACTTTATTATCTCGGAGAACACTTCCAGTCAAAATGATGGAATCGTAGTTTATTATAAAACTCAACTTAATATTGTTTGTGAGTTTCCGGCTTGTCAGGATTGCAACTGTATGGTTATTAAATATGGGAATGAAACCGCTTTTGTTGCTATATACAGATCTCCTTCGTATAAAAATATCGATAATTTTATTTCATCGCTAAATAATGTCTTGATTAGTCTCTCCTCATATAAAACCATAGCAATTATTGGGGATATAAATATAGATATAACTCACAGCACAAGGGATCTTCGTTCCCAGGACTATTTAAATCTGTGCAGTTTCCACGGCTTACTACCAGCTCACAATATTCCAACCAGAGATAATAAAACTTGCCTGGACCACATAATATTAAAAACACACCGACCGTCAAAAACTCTGGTCTTAAATTCTTCCATCACCGACCATCAGGCGGTATTACTTAGTCTAAAATTAAAAGAAAAACAAGCTTTTTACTTTTCTACTTCTCGAAAAATAAATCAAGAAGGAATAAAAGCGGACCTGTCATCTACAGATTGGAAACCTATTTACGAACAAAATGACGCTGATATTGCCATGCATTATCTTGTAACAAAAATCCAATCTGCTATCCACTCAAATTCGGTAGAGATTACTCTCCCTAGACGTAAAAAAATAATTAAGCCATGGATCACCCCAGGCCTAATGAAATGTATTAGACACCGTGATAGGCTCCATGATAGATTGAGACAAAATCCAAACAACAACATTCTTAAAATTACCTACACAAGATACAGAAATTTCTGCAATAATTTATTAAAAAAGATAAAGAGAGACTATGAAACAAACTTACTAGATAATGCTAAAAACAATAATAAGAAATTGTGGGATACCATAAAAAACTTAACCTACACAAGTAAATGTAAACAGCATGCATCTTACCTACTAAATTCTCGTGATCCTAAGGAATCAGTAAACAAAGTTAATGACTATTTTGTATCAATTGGGAAAAGGTTGGCTGGCAACACTACTAAATGTAAAGATAAAGATCATAATATCGATTATCGCATAAAAGATAGTTGTAGTACACCAATCAATTCTTTTGTTTTGCTTGAGACGGACATCAATGAAGTCGAGTCTCTAATTAGGAGCTTAAAAAACGCTTGCGCTGTTGGATGGGACTGTATTCCGAATGTTCTTCTTAAAGACAATATGCATACCCTCTCCCCATTACTAACACATATTTTCAATTTATGTTTGTCTCATGGTCAGTTTCCAAAGGTTCTGAAAAAGTCAGTAGTTCATCCAATATATAAAGCAGGCGGGAGAGACCGTGTTACAAATTACAGACCCATTTCTATATTACCATCAATGTCCAAGATACTAGAACGTATTATTAATACACGACTTATAAAATATCTAGAACATAATCATATTCTTTCACCAAATCAGTTTGGTTTTAGAGCTAATAAATCGACTACTGATGCGGTTCATGAAGTTGTAAACTTTATTGTTAGTAATATGGATGTGGGTAGATCAACCTTAGGTATATTTTTAGATCTTGCAAAAGCATTTGACACGGTCTCTACAACGCTGCTTTTATATAAGTTGGAAGCAATAGGAGTTAGAGGTAAACAATTACAACTCTTCGAAGATTATCTCACGAATCGATCACAAAGCGTGAAAATAGGAAATATACTAAGTGATGATTTGCCTGTGAGCTACGGCGTTCCTCAGGGAAGTATATTAGGTCCAACCTTATTTTTGATATACCTAAACGACCTTTCTAATCTTAGTTTATCGGGCGGTAGAATTATATCTTATGCGGATGATACAGTCCTTCTTTTTTCTGCTCAAAGCAATAATATATTATTCAAGCTTGCTCAACGAGGCCTCAACTTTGTCACCCATTGGTTTCAAAATAATTTCCTAACTCTTAATACAAATAAAACACAATACATAAGTTTCTCTATGCGAAAGCAAAAAGAATTAGATACCACCTTTAATTTAACTGCCCATGCTTGTTGCAATGAGACAAAGTGTTTGTGCTCTCCTCTTAACCAGGTATCATCTGTTAAGTATTTAGGTATCATCATCGACAATGCATTGTCTTTTAGCGCCCATATTGATATGGTCACGTCAAGAATTAGAAAATTAACCTATGTTTTTAAAAATCTTCGACATATAGCTGATAAAAGTCTAATGAAACATGTCTATCAAGCGCTAGGGCAGTCCATAATCGAATACTGCATAACAATCTGGGGAGGCACTTTTAAAACAAAGATGAGGCCTCTTGAAGTCGCTCAGAGATCGCTTTTAAAGGTGAGCAGCTTTCGTCCCTATTTGTATCCTACTTTCTTACTATACCAGTCCTCAGAAGTCCTATCAGTCCGCAAGCTATTCATCATGCAGACAATCTTGAGACAACACACTAAACAACATTTTCATAAAGACCTATACGCTAAAAGACGAAACAAGGCGATAGCAGAACTCCCAAAACATAGACATGCTTTTGTCAATAAACATTATTGTTTTCTAGGCCCATTCCTGTATAATAAAATAAATAAAGAAATGAATATACACCCTTTAAGCAAATCAGGATGCAAACAAAAATTATTTGAATATCTACACAAACTCACGTATGAGGAGACGGAAAAACTGTTAATAACTATGAAATAACTAGTAAATTATTTAAATTAAATCCAAGTACATAATTTCTATTGTTAATTATTATTTTCCAATGGTTGTATTATTAATTTTATTTGTGATAATTGACAATATTTTATTTAAGTCCTTTATTTTGTAAAAGATGTTAAACTAATTTTTAAGTTGTAAACATATTTATTATTGTAGTAATATATTTTTAGAAAATTTATAATTATGAATATGATTTAAATAGGGTAGCTTACAGTTCGTTTGTAATTATAGAGTCTTGGAAAACTGAAGAGCACTGTGGTCTGAAATACAGATTTATCTAGTTCGGACACAGAAGTATTACATTAAGACGTGTACATTATATATCAAAATTATATTTTGTCAATTTTATACCTGTAAGTTATTTTATGAGCAATGTACTGTAATTAATTTTGATGATAAATAAATTATTATTATTATTATTATTATTATTATTATTATAATCGTATACAATCATTCCATGTACTTTACCTAACTATTAACTTACTAGATTTTTTAAGAAAACAATATTTTAAGAAATAGTTTCACAAATCGCAGTTCTATGCAATTTTGCGCCCACTAGTTTAGTAAACTTTAGTAAACTCTTGAAAATAATATCTCAATTTGTTACATACCACTTTAAATACATTAACAAGCATTATATATAGTGATGCTTAGCTACAATAATATGTATTATGTTCCTGTAACTAATAAAATCTTAAATTCTTAAAAAACAGTTTTAAATCTTAAATATTATGTTTAATCACTTAATTATGAAGTACTAGTTAGATAAGTACTACATGGAAATATACAGGGTTATCAGTATGTTACTAAAAATACTAGTTATTTCAAAATAATCACATATTTAGTTTCATTATGAGATTAACATGAATAATACTATTCGAAGATATATTTTCCATGAAAATGTGAGTTCGTCAGTTCATTGAAGGCTCCAGAAGCATATCTTTGACAGGGCGTAAATCTACAATATCTATATAGAGTTCCACAATCCACAGGCTAGGTAAAAATCTTTGTTTTGCACGTCAGTGTCTTCTCCTAAGTAAATATTGTCTCAGACGTAATTAAGCCCCCCTTTTCTATCTAATGGCAAATAACAGTGATGAGACAGACAACGAACCCCCAAAATAGAACCATTCAAGTGAACCAACTGATGATGAAGCAATCCATTCTCTGTTTTTGAGATTAGCGGTAATTTGGTACATAATGACTCGCAGCAAGAAATATTAAAATGGAATGTAATATATAGATAAGATTTGGACAAAATCTGTGATAAAATACTAAATAATACCAAAAAAATTGGAAAATTGGTTTAAATAATCGGAAGTAATGGATGGAAATGAAGTGGATGGAAATGAAGTTTTGGCATTTAATTTAAATTTTTGTTGCATTCTTATATTTTTCAAAATCCCTGCAACATATCTTTAGAAGGTATTTCAATAGCCTTTATCATAATGTATTATAAAAATCACTAGCAACAAAAGTCATTTAAATAGGCAATGGATGGTAATGAAGGCTTACCCGTGACAAAACGAGAATTTGCAACTAAAAAATTAATTTTCTCCGAGAAACAATGCGCACATCTTATCTCGCCTATAATGCATGGCAGACATGGGTGTGGGGGTCCCGAAACATGTTTGCACGTAGATCTAAAGATGCAGATTTGGTCAAAAACATAAAAACCATTTGCTCGGAACGATATGAAAAATTTCACATGACAAAATTAAAACCTTCGTTCTCTCAATGTTGCACATGCACGAGTTCATTCTTATGTTTAAAATGGTTAATATGAGTATTTAAGCTAATGTTCCAGTACAAAACATGATAAGACTAATTACGTAAACTCTAAGAAAATTGTGTGTAAGCTTAGCAATCTGGGAACGTATGAGCGTTGGAAATGAAATTTTGGCTATTTGATGTTTAATATCTTTATGATTAATTATCTTACGGTAATACACAATACGTGGCAAAGTAGAACACTATAGACTTAACATTTTAAAAGTATTTGATCGAAAAAATTCATTTCGTAAATATCAAATTTTGACCCCGAAAGCAAATGGGACCGAAAAAATAGAACCACCCAGTGTATACATGTTAAGCAAACCCCCCGGTCGCGAAATTTATTTTTCATAACACCTGGTATGAAATAAAATCGCATCAGTGATCGAAATATTATTTTTAATATATAATATGTATTATTATTGTTAATAATATTATTGTTCATTCGTTTGAAGGTGGTACCAGCCCAGAACTGAGATACTTAACACAGAACTATGCATGCCGGTAACGACTTAAAAATAATGAAAATTGAGTAGTAAGTATATAAAATCTATTTAAAAGCGCCTGAAGAGTTAAAGAGCAATACCAATAAAAATTATAATATAATATTGTGAGAATAAAACCTTAACAATATTTTTGAGTTGCAAGTAAGACATTTTTTTTTACTTTTTTCCCTATTTTTATACGTACTACTTGTTATATTTTTAAGTAAACTCCTGGCTACATACCAGTTAAAGTTTACTCACTAGGTCTTAGATCAGCCGCGGTCGTCCCACTTTACCGGCCAGGGGCCACACACAATGTGAGTGCCAGCACCGGGCCGCAGTATGTGAAGGGCGCTCCAAGCGCCGCGCGGTGAGCAGTTCCATACTAATGCTTTTTTACACCTGTCGAAAAAGTACGAGTACTCTCGGCAAATTTTATTGGTGAAGAGCACTGTCTAGTGTCTCGCTACTCCACTACGGTAGCTGTAATCAGGCCCTACCGAGTACTAACTTGCACCACACCATAAAACAACTGGATCAGGTTATTACTTTGATATTTGTTAACTAAGCATTAAAGGTAACCGGCAAAAATTGGCCGGTCACGTTTATCGGCGTAATTTTAGTTGACCATTCAAATAATTTTCTTTGACGCGGGCCGCTATTTGACGACCACGGTCTTAGATGGTGTAATTATTTATAACCTGCAGGGGTTCGCAAAATTGTAGATTTATTTATAATTTTTTTAAACATTTCATTCCTCGGCCTCCTCTCGGTAAAATTTTTGTCTGAAGTCTGAACAGAATTGAATATCATTTTAATATGAATTTCTATTTTAAGACGAACATTCTTCGAGAATTGTCGGTATTACGACTTGAATATGATCAACTACATTTAAACTTAGACCCCCTTAGTAATAAAAATATTTACAGCGAATAACTATACAAGTACACTGTACAACTTTACTGTATCCGTTACCACCGTAACGCAAAAATAGTAATAGGCGGTTTACATAATTCCAATCCACTGATACAACCTGCGCTGGATTACTGCTGGAATTATGTAAACGGGCACTGAAATGCATTGGATTGATATTGAAATAATGTAAGCCGGCCTTCAAAAGTAACATTATAATATTAACTAGAATGTGACTCGATAGTCAGACAAACAAACAACCAGCTATTATCAAAGATTTTGCTACGTCTGACTGAAATTTTAGCTCCCGAACGGCTGAACCGAACTTGATCGAGTTTTTTGTAAACCGATGAGGTCGAGACGGCTCTTAGTAACTTATCATCAGCTCGCTTGTATATTTACGACGTAGTCAATCAATCAATCAATCATAATTTATTTGGATGAATATCATGTAATCACTAATCAGTTTATTAGCAAAGTCTACAAGTATTCCCATGAGTACGTTAGCAGTATAGCCGGTATGATTCGAGTAAAGTTGTCGAATCCAGAGCTGGATTTATACTGGAACAATCCAGTGCAATTAATTCAATAATAACACTGTAGGGCTCTCACACAAAACTGCGAATCCACATATCGTCATTGAAGTTCTAACACCACATAAGTCACGTTTTTGCCTATTCGCTAGAAAATCGGAAGGCAGTGTTGCCAACTATGGGGATTTCCCACTAAATTTAGTGGGAAAAAATAAATTTAGTGGGTTTTTTAGGGGGTAAAATATTTTTGGGATATTTTTGGGGATAAAAATTTTGAAGAATGGAATATTTTTTTAATAACAACCTTAAAGTGGCTCGAAAATTTGCCGCGACCGACCGCGACGGACGAAAATTCAAACGAAATGCCACTTTATGACATAGGCTATAGGTTTCCCGTTTCAACCACTAGCTTTTACGCCGCCGCCGGCGGCAGCATGGGTCGCCACGCAAATGTTAGTAGAAAATGATACATATACTCTATGTCATAAAGTAGCATTTTATTTGAATTTTTACCGGTCGCGGTCGCTCGCAGCATAGAACTGCCGCACAAAGCACATGTCGCTATAGTCTTTTGAGTCGTACCAGCTGACAGTGGGCTGACAGATTATTATATTTGTTGTCGTTGTATGTAATGAAAAAAAAGATTGAAGTATGTATTTAAAAACTGCTGGCCTGTTTGTTTGTTTGGCCTGTTGAAGGTGTATTTCAGCGTTTTGAGAGCTTAGTAGAACATACCCCAATTTTTTTTTTTATATTTTGATTTTTTGGGGAGTTTTGGTTGAAATTTGCAGTTTTGTGTGGATCCCCTAGTCTTGACGATTTAACAGCTTTTAAACTACTGGAATCAAGTTAACGATATCGCCATTCGCCAGTCTGGTTCATTCCACTCTAGCGCTACACGATCACTGGAATGGAATAACGTTCACCGGTTTATTACGGAAGAAAAAATAACTAGCTAGGTATTATCCCTAGAGAAAATATTTTTTGAGTTATTTGATCTCCCAGCAAATTTTTTCAGGTATTTTTAAAAAGGATTAAGAAGTAGCATAAAGCTAACGAAGCTCCGACTAATTTTCCGTCGACATTCCTGATGAACTTTTAACGACTATTGCTACGTCCGAACTCCGAAGCTATTTTCCTGAGCTTTCGTGAGCTTACGTGCTCGGCCTTGGCGATGTCATGACAATATGAAGTAACTGTCTCTGAGCACGGTATACGCGGGGAAATACGATGTTTATCTTGATGACAGAACAATAAAATAAATGACTTTACTTATCACCTATTGGAGCTTGCCTTTGAGGAGTTCGAACATTGAATTGGCCTTTTCTATAAACTAGTGCGTATTTTGCTTTTATGTATGTTTCGTTCGTTAAACTATAATCATCTCAATCTCTAAATACAGCCAAAGCAGCTGAATAAGGTACTGAAACTGTTTTAAGTAGGCAGTTTTGACTCTCCTTTGATTCTCCAGGTAAAATTATACCCAAATTTTGACGACCTCTGTGGCTCAGTGGTGAGCGCGTTGGTAGCTCAAGCCGGGGGTCGTGGGTTCGAATCCCGCCGATGGAACAAAAAGTTTTAAAAGTTCCTGGGTCATGGATGTGTATTAAATATGTGTATCTTCTGAAATTTTAACAGATTGTGTTTATCTGTTGCCGCTATAACAACAAATACTGAAAATAAAATAAAATAAATAATTAAAGAGGGCTCCCATACAACGAACCTGATTTTTTCGGCCTTTTTTTCTCTATATCAATAATGGCAACAGGTAGGTACTTAAATTTTTCACACAGTCCTTTATTATATTATGTGTACTTTAATATTTAATTATAATATTAAAATAAAATAAAAATTTAAGGGGGGCCTCCCATTCCTATTTTTGGCCTATTTTTCCTCTATAACGGTACGGTACCCTTTTTTTTTTTTTTTTTTTTTTTTTTTTTGCGCCGAGAAAATGCTTTTAAGCATCTTGCGGGGGATGGGGTCCTATCCGCAAGTATGTGGGTCTCTGCTGCGTCCGAAGATGGTGGTGGACGCAGCCCCTACCCACTAAAAACTCGGCGGTACTCCACTATGCGCCTTGGGCGGGCCGCGGGATCGCGTGAGCCTACACCACGACTCCGCCGGCGAGCGCCTGCTGCTGCGCAGGCTCTTCTCTGTTGGGGCTTTTTGCCCCGCCGAGGCCAAGAGAGGCCCCAATGGGCTTGCATGAGCCATTTATGGCTTACGTTGCGATGCACAGGAGTACGTTGTGCATCGCGACCAACTCGGGGACTCGGTTCCATGGGTAACGGCATCCCCATGCCGCCACCCCGAGCTCCCCTCCTAAGGCGGAACATAGCGGTCATCATGGTTGATCGCCCGTCTTCGCCTAGGCCTTCTCGAGCGAAGTGAACCAAGACGCGCCGCCCTTTCTCTCACGCGCTCGGCCTCTTCCTTGGCGGAGATAACTGCTTCCGCAAAGTTCTCCACCGCCCGCCATTTATCTTGGCTCTCCAGCATTGCACGTATTAATGCTGAGAGCGTTGTGTCTTGTCCGGTAATATTTGTCATGTCCGTTCGATGGTTGTCCCATGCAGGGCACGTCGAAATCGTGTGTTGGGCCGTGTCACATGTCTCAATACAGTGGTGACAGGCTGTTGTCTCTTCCCGTTTAACTATCTCACACAGGTACCGACCGAAACAACCATGTCCAGTCAATACCTGTGTGAGGCGGAACGTCAAAGCACCAAACTTCCTACGCACCCATTCTTTTAGAACAGGACGTAGAGCTGATAGTATATCAATGCTGACTCGCGGTTGTTCGAGCCGCTCCGACCACAGATCGACTGCTTTATCATTTGCCGAGTTTCGCCACCGCTGTACGGTACGGTACCCTGCGTGCGCGAGTCCGACTAGCACTAGGCCGATTATTTAAATTTTTTGACCCCCTCCTCCCCTGGTGAGATTTCGTGAGATTTTATTTAACCGCCCCCTCCCCCCTCCCCCTAAACACCTCACGTAATTTGTGGACCTTAAGTTAATAATATATTATGTATAGTTCACCGTGGAAGTACCAGCTCTGAAAGAATTACTTACCCGAAGCACCAGTGAACTTTCAAGTGCGACGATGATGATTATGTTTCGGAAAATTTTCACAAGCGGTTCGTTGGGCGTTCGTGAATATTTAAGCGGCACCTCCTATCGGGTGCTCCGCTCATTTATTCATGCACCTTGTGTCTTGTTTGCATCCTCAGAATTTTAAATTCTACTCCGCATCGGACTCCGAGGGAAATGTCCGACATTTTCTACCTTTATAGCCGACTTTGATAAATTATGCTGTAGGTACCTCGTATACCGAGAGGAACGATATAAGCAGTATTTTATACGTGGGAGAGCCATGCTTCGGCACGAATGGGCCGGCTTGACCGGAGAAATACCACGTTCTCACAGAAAACCGGCGTGAAACAGCGCTTGCGCTGTGTTTCGCCGAGTGAGTGAGTTTACCGGAGGCCCAATCCCCTACCCTATTCCCTTCCCTACCCTCCCCTATTCCCTTCCCTTCCCTACCCTCCCCATTACCCTATTCCCTCTTAAAAGGCCGACAACGCACTTGCAGCTCTTCTGATGCTGCGAGTGTCCATGGGCGACGGAAGTTGCTTTCCATCAGGTGACCCGTTTGCTCGTTTGCCCGCTTATTTCATAAAAAAAATTAAGTTTAAACCTTAAATAAAAACGGTTCAGCGGTTTAAGACTAAAAAGGTAGCAGACAAACATACCTACAGATATACTTTCGCATTTACAATACTAACTAGTAAGAACAAGATTTTTTGATTAACTTTATCAAGTATATTTTTAAAACTTTACTCACAGCGTAGTCGTTATAAATATTGTTTGAAATAAATTTTCACTCGCGGCTCCCTAGACAGTTTCAGGAAAATCACTTTAGTTTCCACTTTATACACAAGTCCCCCATGGGAACCAACACAATATCTCAGAGCCTATAAAATGTACTAAACACGATAAATCGCGAATTATTAAAAAAATATTCTATCATATCGGTACAAGAGCCATTATTTACACAGACCACCAAATGACCACAGTATAGCAATATGACATATCCCGTGAAATGACATAGACTTAATTGTTTCTTTATGTTGAAATTGTTAAAAATAAAATATATCTTGGGTCAATTCAGACCGCAACGACGAGGCGAGGCGCGGCATAAATTTGTATGGATTTGACAGATTTCAATTGCGCGAGGCGACATGCCAATCTGTCAATTCAGGACAAATTTAGAAATACATCTACGCGTCGCGTTGAGCTCCGAATCAACCCCCCTATTTATCAACCCTTAAGTATAATCCATATTTTCTTGGTTATTGTATCCCGTCTGAACGCCAAACAGCTTTGATTATGTTCATGAAATTTAACACAGATATAATACAGGGTGTTACACCGGGTGGTGTAGCGTAGGGTGAAGAATACAGTGTGTAAGTAGCAGCGCTGAAGGAGCATTTTTGGTGACCCCTGCGTTAGGAATTTTCCCATACAAAAGTTTGAAAAAAGTTATTCTTTCAGGGCTGCTTCTTTGACAGTGAACTCTATGTAACAAGAAGAACATACACACTATAAAGTATTATAACTATGTTTATAGGTTGCTTTTTATTGCGAGAAAATTCACGGTTTCTGGATGGTTGCATGCGCAATGTCGCGGGGTACAGTGATCATTTTAAACATGCGAAAAATACCTTTCAATCGTTCAGAATAGTTATCAGGCGCACATGACTATAAAGGAGGTGCGATATTTTATTACGAGCGATCACTTGAACACGGCCGTATGTCACTCTGGTGCTGTGGCGTTATTGATGGGCCATTGGCGCAAACTGCCAGGCGTTTGGGCCGGACAGGTGATGCATATTGTTTAACGACCGCCTCCGTGGTCCAGTGGTTTAGAGCGTGGCCGCGTGGCTCTTGACTCGGAGGACCGCAGAGGACAATGAAGTGTCAGATGTTGTCAATCGCGGTTCACATAGAAAATGACAAATTTTTGACAGGGAGTCAATGACCGCTACCGACATGTTTTGGCGACTACAGTATAGTTCCTTACTTGTCGAAGCTCTAGCTCGAAGGTCTAAATTGAAATCCGATACATCATATTGAAATCTCTGCTCAACTTCGTCCCCAGTGGGCTAAACTATCACTTCAGCATACCCGGTCATTTCCTTGAACAGGAGATTGTTGCTTTGATATCATTTTACTGGGAAACTGTCCTTTGGTGGCAAGTTGGAGCTGTTTGAGTCGCATACCATTTTCAGTATTCAGCAACGTTTAGCATAATATACATACTTATTATACTATTGTATTCAGAGGTGTGTTGAGGAGGAGGAGGTTATTACGAACTATGCAAGTAGATGACTTTTTCGTTTGTCACGCGAAAACTTTACAATTTTCTGTACCTCGTAGTATACCCATAACCATAAGAAAAATCTCAAACAGTTTAAACGTAAAGAGGTCACATACAGAGAGATGTATTTAGATATAAATATTTCAGAATTTCTTCATCACACAGTTTTTTCCGTTACCGTGTAATGAGTAATCGTCCGAGTTTCAACTTTTGTCCCAGTTCAAACTCTATTCTGCCTGTGCACGGACATTTCAATTGGTAAGATTATACCTGAATAAGATGCTTTGTTTAAGTTTAGATGTAAGTAAATGCTTGTCAATAAACAATGTAAACTACACTTCTCAGCTCTATTTCAATCAACGTATTTCCAATTTTTATATCTAAATTGGTAGCATTATAGCCGCTCATGCTGAAGTTTGTTACATCAAGATTGAAACGGCATATAGCTGACTACTTTGAGTTAGCTATATGAGGCGTTTAATAGCTAATTGTTCTCAACAGCTCGTGTTACGATACATGCATCTGATGTGGGCGTTAGTGCTAGTTTACATCGATACAGTGACTGGCGCCAGCCCCTAGATAATGGATTCGATTGAAACATATATTTTTTAACAGTTATAAGTTATAACTATTGGCTAATTCCCGCACTCTTTGTTTAATATACTGAGCATACGTATCGATAAAATCGAAATACATTTCCTAATTTTATTTAATACATAGTTCATTGTATGTTTATCACGTTTGTTCCGTGGCTGGTCCCATTTTCCCTTTTTTCCTTTGCCAGTTTAAGCCAGCCAGCGCCAGCTGCTATACAATATAGTAGTAAGCTCGATGTAAGCGAGCACTAACACACTAGTAGTAGTAGTAGTAAACTAGCACTAGTAGGTACACTGTTAGCTCCAGCAACTGTACCAATGTAAACGAAGCACGGCAATACCGAGCAGATGTCTTGCCCACAGTGTGTACAGATTTACGTGCTGACATCACCCGTATGACTCACAATGATTACTGGACTTATTTGACCAATGGCTATTGTCATTGATTCTTGAGGCCATGGGTACTTAATCAAATTGTATGCGTTGGTTTTAACAGGGATGTTAGATAAAAAACACATGGAATTTCATGCCGAGCCATACTGCCACGCTAAGGCCCTGACCGATTCCACTTATAAAACTTCGATAGTGTGATGCAGGATTCAGGATTGTGCTGTTTAGTCCGCTACACCATATTCGACGTAGAGCCGTCAGTCAACAGGTCACAAAGTTCACTCCTCGTTCACATTCCACCTCATCGATTAATTGTTCACTTAACTGTCACTTAAATAATAAATTATATTGGAACTGAAGTTCCTTATCGCGCGTTCGGCGTAAATCTGAAGGCTAGACAGAACGATATTTAACCTTGATTTGACCTCGACACTTTTTTATTAGTACCTGCATGTTAGGGGCAGAGGGAGTTGATAGTAAATATACCTGTGTGTCAACTAGATGGCGTTTTTTAAAATAAACAGCGACGCGTTTTAGTATTCCTGGGCGTCAATAGATGGCGTTTTTTTAAATATTTTTTTTAGTGTATAAATGTATAAGATGTATTATGTAAGTATACAGGTTTTTTAACATAAGAAATAACTTCGTTCCATTCGGGTGTCCCTTGAAGTTTTTTGTACATCTACACGATTTTCTTGTGTTTCTATTTTCAATCTTATCTACAAAAGGTTGACTAGTAGAGCAATAAGTTCGTCTTTTGTACATCAATAATTAATATCTATATATTAATACGTGAGCCAAAAACTTTGTATCCCTTTTGACAAAAAATGGGGCAACGTAGGTGAGGTTTGCACAGTTATAGTTTATATGGTGAAGGAGTGCATCGAGCTAATATTATTTTGAAATTATGCTTTTATCATACATTTTTTTTAACAAATAAAACATTACACACACTACAACACGCACACTCAAGAAGATGACAGATTTTTGAGTGGCAAACCTATACATACGAATTATACTCTTTTATTTATGGTTGAAGTCTGTTGACAATGAGTTGACAAATTGAAAATGGATTATAGTTTTTTTTTCATTGAATCTTAGATACTATTAGACAATGCTTACACGGCCAGTCTGAGATCAGCTGAGTCCCAGAGACGAGAGTTGAAAAAAATATAGTATGATAAAGTCAATATTTTTTTTACAAAATATAGGTAACTTAGTCCTAATGTCCTTGAAACTCGAATTTCGACCATTGGGCGATCTCTAGTATTTATTAATGTATCTTTTATATTGTGTTTGTATTTTGGTATGCAATAAAGAGTTTTATTATTATTACTATTATTAAATAAAATTGCTTTGAAATTGTCTGCAGCCAACACAAAAAAAATATTCAGTATCGTGAACGACGTTGTAGTGAGCTGTACAGAATTTTTAACCCATCCATACTAATATTAAAAATACGAAGGTGTGTCTGTCCGTCTGTCTATCTGTTACTTCTTCATGCCCAAACTGCTGAACCGATTTTGCTGAAATTTGGAACGGAGATAGTTACTTGAAGTTTGGGGCAAGGACATAATAATAATAATATGATACTTTCAGTACAACCGGCACACAACAAAATCTCGGCGGTACCAGCCTTATAAAACTGGCCGAGATTTTGTTGTGTGCCGTACGTGGCGACGCATTGATACTATGGCGCACGTAAATACAAGCCGCGCGCGGTGCCTTTATCTTAATATATATATTTCTTGTGTGCGCGTTGATGTGACTGAACTCCTCCTAAACGACTGGACCAATTTTGATGAAATTTTTTGTGTGTGTTCGTGGAGATTCGAGAATGGTTTAGATTTACAGTTTGGTCTACTGGAAAATGTTTTTTCAATTAATTTCTTATTTATAAGGAGTTGTTGATTTTGGAATGTTTTACATTAGATCCGGCGGACGGCGCTATCATCGCATTCAATATTATTCTATTTCAATTTTAGTTTGTCCTGACAGATGGTGCTACGATTAATTTGAAAAAAAAATTGTTATTCAATTCATGTGCTGATTAAAATATTAAATAAATAACACATAGGCTACAATTTTAACCGACTTTCAAAATGGGGGAGGTGTTATGTTCGTTTTCTTATATTCAACGATTACTCCGCCGTTTGTTAACCGATTTTCAAAATTTTTCTTTTGGTATATAGGGTATCATCCCAATTTGGTATTATATTCAGAAAAGTGGTGATCTGATGAAGGATCCATAAGTAATCGAGGGAACTCCTCAAAACTTATAGGGAAACATATGGTGACTTCGGTTTCGTGAGAAGTATTCTAAGCATATGCTACCAACAAGTAAGATTTTGCACCGAGATATACCTGGTATACCGTGGTTCGGAAGGTGCTGAGAGAATTCCTGATTCTTTATAGATACAAGTTTGGGAGTTTCGGCGTTGTTTTAAGAACAGAAAGCATATGCTACTATGCAAATTACATTCTTCATCATCATCATCATCATCATCACTACCATATTATACCATTTCATAGTCTTTTAGATCGAGACTCGAGTTTGTCAAGCGATAATTAAAAAAAATCTAATATTATAAACCTGAAGAGTATGTTTGCTTGAACGCGTCAATCTCAGAAACTACAGGTCCGATTTAAAAACTTATCTCAGTGTTAGATAGATCATTTATCGAGTAAGACTCATCATTTATCGAGAAGGTTATATTATATTATTACTCTAAGACTAATACGACAGAAGAAACTCAGGAAAATGTGGGAAAAACGGGGGAAATATTTTTTATGGGAAAATGTACCTACGGATTCTGTAAAATTTCTAATTTACGCGGGCGAAGCCGCGCGGGACATCTAGTATAAATATAACTTACTTCCCCTCCTTTTACTATGGTTTGGGCGTGAAGGGGTAACAGATAGTCAAGCACACTTTCAAATTTTTTAAATTAGTATCTGAATTAAAAATAATCTCTATTTTCCTTGAACGCAGGAACAAATTTACTTTATTTATTTGTAGACAGGAGCCTTAACATGGCCCCACAAGAAATAGTCCAAAGGCGTTAAATCACACGATCTTGGCGGCCAATTGACGACCTCAAAACGTGAGATAAACTGTTCACCGAGATGCACGATTTTGTTTTGCCCAAAGTTGAAGAATTGGACATGCCTGAAATGTGGTTTTAACAAGACGGTGCCACATCCCACACGGCATATGAAACAAGGGCCCAATTGAGAGCCGTCTTCGGTGAACAGTTTATCTCACGTTTTGAGGTCGTCAGTTGGCCGCCAAGATCGTGTGATTTAACGCCTTTGGACTATTTCTTGTGGGGCCATGTTAAGGCTCATGTCTACAGGGATTAGGGATAAATAAGCAACGATTGACGCACTGGCAGCCAATATTGAAGCATTTATTCGTGAAATACCGGTCGATATGTTGGAGAGAGTGTGCCAAAATTAAATTATATTGATCGTACTATCTATTCCAATACAGATTACATATTTTTTTTTTATTTTTTTGTTTTTTTTTTATCAAATCCTATAAGTACCTCTTACAAATCACCCTTATTTTGTAAGTTACAATATTCTTTTATTTGTAATCTAAATTATATCAGTCATATTTAGTGACTTGAATTTCTGTAGAAATCAATAAATAATTAGTACCTACCTACGTATAAAGTATTTAAATGATATTCTTCAATAATAAATGTGTTTTCTTTCTTTGTTGTAGTCTGTAGCTAAAATTAAAATGAAGTTAATTAAAATTTATTAAATAATTATGATTCGAACTTGTTAAACATTTAAATGTAATGCAACAATTACAGATAATTACTTGCTGGAATATTTAACATTGCGTTAATTAATATTTATTCGAACTAAACGTTTGTACTTTATACAGCCTAATTGAATTGTTGTTATGGAATAAGAAATACAAAAGCAACTCCGTTGCGCCAAAATTAGTTGATCGCGCGGGAACCGTACATTTTTTCGGCGTAAAAAGTATCCTATGTCCTTTCCCGGGACTCAAAGCACGTCCATGCCTTTCAGCAAAATCTGTTGAGTAAATTGGGCGTGAAGAGGTAACAGCGTGGGCGTATCGAGGAACGGGCAAGTTATGCTCACGAGTTTCATACCTAAAAGTGGAGCGGAGAGAGTTGCGGGGTGAGACTTGAGAGGGGAGGCATTCAATCCCAGTTCGCTCGCTCATATTTTGTTTGGACTCACCTTCAATACCATTGTGAGATACTTACTCATATTATGTTAAGAATCTCGAATTCGAAGTCTAGGATTTTCATGCTGTTGTTGTTAAGGCCGCCAATCGCCATGATGAAAGGAAGAAGAAGAAGATATTCTATATGGCGTCTAATATTTATAAACAGACACAAACTGAGGATACAAATATTTTATGGAAAAGAGTATAAAAATAATATAACAGATAAAATTTTAAATAGTTATACAATGTTAATTTGTCTTCTTCAATCCAATTAAAAATGTCACTTGTGTGACAGGAACAAAACACTGTATGACTATTCAAAGCTTATACAACGTTTATTAGTAAGTGGGCTAATGCATAGATACAGATCTTCTAAAATCTGTGATACAGAACAATCCATACACAAACAAAGATTAGTAAGATCGCCCCGCCCGCGCCGTTGGATAACCTAAACAATGTAGGTCGTGGTGCATAAGTTTCAGGTATTGTATTTACATATGGATGTGCTAGTAGCGCCCTCTGCTCCGACCTTTGTGTAATAACTAATCCCACCAAAAACATTTTAATGTAAAAATGTTGCCAAGATGAGAACATAATAATATAGTTCGTCGTGTCAAAAAGTTGTGAGATCTCATGTAGAGCCAAGTTTCTAACCTATATTTGTTAATAATATTATAATGTGTCAGCCGCACGAGAAGAATCCAAAAACTCTACACATTAGTCAAAGTCGGTGGCCTGGCCGTTTATCATAAATTACGGTATATTATTAAGTTCAAAGCCCTGACGAATAACAAAATGGCTAAGCCACCGATTTTGACTAATGTGTAGAGTTTTTAGATTCTTCTCGTGCGGCTGACACATTATAATATTATTATCAAATATTTTGCCGCGCTTTAGTGTAAAATTAAGGTTTTTAGATTTAAGACTGAGTATGTAAGGTTAGAAACTTGGCTCTACATGAGATCTCACAACTTTTTGACACGACGAACTATAATATTATGTTCTCATCTTGGCAACATTTTTACATGAAAATGTTTTTGGTGGGATTTCATTTCTTTTTGTAAGCTGGTTTACGTAGTTTTTTCTTTTAGTTCATTTTTTAGGGTTCCGTACCCATATGGTAAAACGGGAGCCTATTACAAAGACTTCGTTGTCTTTCTATCTATCCGTCTGTCTGTCTGTCTGTCTGTCTGTCTGTCTGTCTCTAGGCTGTAACTCAAGAACGGTAATAGCTAGAGAGTTAAAATTTTCACAGATTATGTATATCTATTGCCGCTGTAACAACAAATACTAAAAATAAAATTAATATTAAAGGGGGGCTCCCATACAACAAACGTGATTTTTTGGCCTTATTTGCTCTATATCAATAATGGCAACAGGTAGGTACTTGAATTTTTTTCAAAGTCCTTAATTATATGTCTTCTTTAATATTTAATAATAATATTAAAATAAAATAAAAAATTAAGGGGGGCTCCCATACAAAAAACACAAATTTTTGCCTAATTTTGCTCTGTAATGGTACGGATATAGGTTAAGTTGAGTTTGATAATTTTTTTGTTGTTTTAGTAATGATATTATGTTACATACCAAATTTCAGCTTTCTAAGATGTCAGGAAGTACCCTAACAGTTTTGATGATCGGTGAGTCAGTGACCAAATTGTGGGTTTTTGGACACCTATAAAATCTAAAGTATAATAGCTACGATGTTCAAACTTTGCGTATTTAATAACTATACCCATGTCACTATATCCTAAAAATTTCAACTATCTGGCATTATTCAAACCAAAGTAACGAGGGTTCAAAAATACAACGAAACGTTTCGAGAAAAGGTAGGTAGTGCCCTTGCGCGCTTCGCTTGGCTCATCTTGGCGGGGGCACTCCCGTGCCCCCAGATATTCCGTATTATGACGTGACAGTTGCGAGCTGTTTACAGTAATGTCACGTTTCCCGCAGACATAGTGACAAGACGGCATTACGGCGTAGGCGGCGCGGCGTCTCGCGCTCGATTTGCATCCCTAATGATGTGATTGTAATGCAATTTCACAGAAAACGGTAGAATAGATCCAGGGCCGGATTTATATTTTTATGAGTATAGGCCACTTTCATTTTGCCGCCCCTATGTACGAACTCTGCCGCCGTCCTAGGACATCATAAGTCATAACTCATAGCACGCTGCGCCATGGCCTATACAAGATGTAACAAACTAAGTGATAATACTTATAGGGTGTGTATGTGTTTCTTGTATGGGGAAACTCGTGACGCTGGGGCTCTTGCCCATACAAAAGTAAAAAAAAAATTTGGTCTTTCAGCGCTGCTACTTTCACAGTGAACTCTTTACAGGAAACACGTATACACCCTAAAGTATTATCACTTAGTTTTGTGACACCCTGTATATGAATCCAGAGCTGAATAGATCCCACGGAAAATAAGCTATTTTTTTAATGAAGCTAAATCGGCCCATTGGATTCAGATTCATCGGAAATATGAAGCTACCTTTTGGATAGTTTCATCGTTTCATCTACCTAGCTTTTTTGTAACGAATCAGACAACGATTTTAAATAATGTAACGTGAAACGTCATTATAAATCATCTTAGAGCGCCCGCAGACTTACAATTTCAAGTTGGCCAACTAAATCTCATAGTATACCAATAGCTATAGCGACTAATGAGAACTCGCAAATTGCACCAACTAAATTGTACAACTAAATAATTGGACACCCTTCCGTTCCCTTCCCTTCCGATTACCCACAATTAAAAAGTTATCCCTTGAAATTGCGGTGACCCATATAAGTAGGTAAACTAAGAGCTTATTATAAATAAGCTAAACTCGAGGAGCTTTTTATAAGCTCCTCAAGTTTGAATTAATTTTGACTCCAGATATCCAATAACACTAGACTTACACCTTAGTACTTACTTCATAGGTAAGCTTCTTGCCTGTTTTTTGTTTTTATGAGCTGTTTTGTTGGCAGGAGTTGTAGAGATTAACTATATATAATATCTCAGGAGTCCGATTTTGGCTTTAGATGGCTGTCGAAGCGACGTTCGAGGCACGAGAATTGCGCCCCAGATGATGATAATATAACAGTTTAGTGAGGATGCATCGGCGGTATACTCGTTAGCTAAGCACACAGGACTTAGCGCAAGCATATAGCTCGTCAAACACAACGCTTGTGGCTGAATGCCAGCGATGCTGTAGGATAGATGCTGATAATAATTATTATTATTTATTATCTATGTTGGATATAAATAAAAACATATTTTAAAATTTGTTAGTTTCGCTAAAACTCGAGAGCAGCAAAACTGATTTGGTTAACTTTGGTCTTCGAATATTCGTGGAAGGCCAAGGAAAGTTAATATTAGGAGGAAAGTTATACAAAGTTTACTGGGTCATCTAGTAGATTATAAATTTGTGTAAATGTTGTTATAACTTAAACATTTAATATTCCTCTGTTTAAGAATAAGAATAACTTTATTATGACACCCGACACTGACATCACACAATATTAAATGACTACAAAAACGAAAATACACAAGGAAATAATGAACACAACATTACAATATTAAATTGTGTGACGTCAAACTGGACCCTCAGGATTAGCAGCGACTACGAGTCTACTGCACTGATATTATGTTTCACACTGAAACAACTAAAATGCTAAGTACTGACATACGGTTTTGCTCGATAGTTTTACTCCAAATCGAGCAATAACCACCGTGTGGATCGCAAAACTGACAGCTCGAAGGCTCGCTTCGGGCCGGCTCTGATGGAATTAAATATGTCAAATATGTCATTTCCTTCGATTCGGAGTAAAACTATCGAGCAAAACCGTATGTGAGTACTTAGCAAAAAGGTTAGGTGTATTCACACGAGTAAAAAGTAACTCGATCTGTGTTTCTTTAAACTTACGGGCTGCATGAACAGTTTAAGTGTATTATAATTATAACCTGGTCACCTAATATGTAGTAAATCGACTATTGAGCTATCGCTACTTGTCTCTTTAATTACATCTCATAAATCCCAATTCCTCTCCTTTGTCACTAGAAACGAGAGAGGTAAATATTTGTTTAAACACAAGTTACGAATGTCTAGGTGTTGCGGGACTGATATAAACTTTAGAAGCTGTAGGTATGTATCTAAAGGTAATTATTTATCTACCATCTATGTAATATAGTTAGTTATACAAACTACTAAATAATGCACGTTATAATAGCGGTGCAGACTCTGACGTTAACATCGTGAATTCTCGTGCATAGATTAGCTTAAATTAAGGGTCAGGCCAAACAAAACGAGAGGAGACGAAGCCTCTAACTAACACGTTTTTTATCCCTTCTTTATAGAAACTTCGATTAAAATGTACGAAATTGGCACAAGCATTCCATAAAATCAATTCCATACATCTTGTTTAAATTTTAAATTCAAATCGTTTATTTGCATTAAAAGTGGTGAATACAATAGGTGGTAATGATCATTTTCTTAAGAATCAGATCACTTTTAGCTACATTATATAAAATAGCATGCAAATATATTATAATATAATTATAAATACATCATACAAAATATCTTTTACGTTAACAATAATCAAATCAAATTGCTATCGCTTCTGTACAGAATGTTCGGCGATTCTGTACAGAAGCGATAAAGAAAAAAAAAAAGAAAAAGGCTCAGGCGCAAGATTTTTAATGAATTCACGGATAGTAGACTAAGTACTTATGTCAAAATAAAATACTTCGGGCGCGTACATTTCCCCCATGGGACAATACTATTAGCAGAATTATGGTTGTGCTACTTACATAATAATATTATGTATGGGTCTTAAATCAGGCTTCCGAAGCTCTACGTACCTGTAATGAGAAAAAACACATTAATCAAACGAAATCTAATCAAATTTCACATTTGAATTTTACCACCTTTCTATGTAAGGGTTAGTTCACACTAAAACGAGACAAAAGATTCATTAGATACATTAAAATGTTTACAGCTTGCGGTTTAGCTCGGTGCAATAATGACGCTATCCTAAGCGGTGCATTATTATTTATTAGGCTTGTCTTCACAATTAGGTTATGATAGATAGCCATGTTTGCACAATCGACGTCTATAATATAATATGGACCATAATTATTATGGACGTATAAGCTGCTTTACAGATTCATAGTCGCTTATGTTTTAACATTATGAGCCAAAATAAAGACGCCACAAAAAGCGGTAACGGCTAACTGGACGCAGTTAAGTATTTGAGTATCACCCCACAATTACGTACACGTTTTGAGTTATAAATGCAGTTATGTTCTTTATTTATTTATTTATTTATTATTCTTAAGATGATTTAGAACAGGACTGCATTCATAACTCAACAAAAAAGAGTCGATTAACAGCGACCAACGCAACTGTCAATCCGCGCAGGTAACAGTCACAAAGTTTATCCGCGTCGCGTCTCATTTCCATGTGAGCTGACCCGAAAACAAATACTTTGAACATAATATTTTCTTTTCGGTGTTTTCCACCGCGAGAATCAATTTACTGAAACTCAACACTGAAACCACTCGCAGATTGATTGTTGTTCGAGTACAGACGAACACGGAATGGGACTACCATTGGTTTTGTTTGAACTAGCATTGTATGTGATTGCTTTCTATAACATAGGCCCTTGAGTCTTGACATATAGCTGCGCGCTATATTGCGCGTGTAAGAGTACTAGCTTGACATTAATATAGCTAGCCTCTTACACGCGCAAAATATATTTTATAATATGCTCTTTTCACATATCTGGGACGGATACTTTAATGTCTGTGGATAATATTTAAATTTTCACTTATAATACCACAAGAGCTTCAAAATTATCGGATATTTCCCGATAGGTTCGTTGCAAACAAATGAAGGATTCAAGTTTTTCAGGTTAAAAAATCACGAGCGCGAAGCGCGAGTGATTTTTCCTGAAAAACTTGACGACTTTATTTGTTTGCAGGGAACCTTGAGGGAAATGCCAGATAATTTTGAAGCTCGTGTGGTATTCGGGGGATTATTTTTCCGTCCCAAATGTCGGCCAATATAATTGCACCATGAGACACAATTGAATTCAACCTGTCAGTTTGACGTGTTTGTCTTTTATATATAGCAACTACCAGAGAAAATTTTCAAAAAATTATCATTATAATACCATGTAGGTTGTACCACGTGACGTCGAATGGTGCAATTCTATTGGTCGATATTTGGGTCGGAAAAATAATCATCATAAACTAACTTTTAGTTTTTTGACGTGATCGACAAATATTCAAATAAAATGCCACTTTATGACCTAGCCTGCAGGTTTCATTTCCTACCACGTATGGCGTACACCAAAATGAACGAGTGACACGAGCTACTTATAGTATATATTATATATGATCTTATAGCAGCTTAACAATTGAGCTGAGTATTATTAAAGGATGAGGAAGGATAAAGGTGAAACATCGAATGTTGTATCGCTGCTTCTATAGTCACAACTCACAATACCTTCTCTTATATATAAAAATGGATTTCCAAATGTGTTAGTCGCGCTAAAACTCGAAAACGGCTGAACGGATTGGGCTGATTTTAGTCTTAATATACTCGTAGAAGTCCAGGGAAGGTTTTAAAGTGACACGAAGTTCACCGGGATAGCTAGTTATATATTATATACTCTCTTCTAATGTTGCGAGTGTCCATGGGCGATGGTAGTTGCTTTCCATCAGGTGACCCGTTTGCTTGTTTGCCCCCTTATTTTATATAAAAAAAGCACTATTACCTAAAAGTGAGCGTATATTTTTTTGGGCAAATGCAAAAAATAAATAGATTTTATCGACGTATTGGTGGTGAAAACTTTGGCTTAACACAATATATTATTGATTTTTATCATAAAAAACTTTGTGTTCCCTTGGGAGTGTAACAAGTGTTTGTTAAAACAACATGCCCAAACGAACCTGCCACATATATAACCGAGTATACACATTAATTAATTCAGAACTCGTTCGTCTCAATTGTGTCTGTCTGTCTGACTCGTTATGGTGTCGGAGAGACAAACTTTTATTAAATATTGTACCCGACAGAGTTCGTTCTGGCCGCTGAGACAACTCGCATTCAATAATTTTGACAGCGAAGTTACGAATCGAATAAGCGCCATGTCACTAACGAATTAACGACGTCAAATAGTCAATGCAATTTGTCTAAGTACCCTATAGTGAATAAAACCTACGATGATACTAAAAATTAGAAAGTATCCTAAAGTTAAATACGTTATAAAATCAAATTTCTAGTAAAGATCCCGTCATAATCAGTCCAGCCATCCCAGACAGAGAGAGAATGACATAGAGACAAATACTACCAAATACTAAAATAGATTTATTGACAAAGGCTCAAGTAAACGCAAATTTAAATTTACAAAATGACTTTATATGATAACTAGATGACGTCCTCTACTTCGTTGCGCAAAAATTCGTTTATCGCGCGGGGACCGTACATTTTTCCGGAATGAAAAGTATCCTATGTCCTTTCCCGGGACTCAAAGTCTGTCCATGCCAAATTTCAGCAAAATCGGTTCAGCGGTTTGGGCGTGAAGAGGTAACAGACAGACAGACACACTTTCGCATTTATAATATTAGTATGGATTGTATATATAGACCCTATTTTGGGGAAAGCGCTATATTATTCAAATACGGTTTTCGTGGGAAGGGTTTAACTAGAAACTTGAAAGTAAATTTTAATGAAAAAGCTTAGACTTATACCTTTGTTTCGGTAAAGCGAGACTGACTGACATTTATTATTTCTAATTTGGTTGTTATTGTTAAGACAATGAAAAGGATACCACGCGCATCTTTTTCATTGCCTTGTTTTGTTCACAAGAGCTTTATATTACTTTGTATCCGACTGCGCAAAAGGTGGGTTATGTTTTTAGAGAATTTGTATGTTTGTTTACTTTATCTATTAGTATTTACTTTCGCGGGCTTTGAGCGCGTCGACCGAATCAAGAAATTCCGTAACGATCAAACACGCCCCACTCCGACCGGCACAGCGTTGCCAGACTTCGGCTCGGTGTTTGTGTGCGTTAGACTAGACGTGTGAAAATTATAATTGCATAAGTTTATAAACAATGCCATGCTTAGCATGCTTTAATACCGCGGCAGTCCCCGAGAGCCACACGTACTTTTTTAAATCACCATTTTTATTTGACGAGGAAAATTTCCTTGGTGGCATTGTGCACTTTTTTGGGTTAGGTTTAAACCTCACTTATATGCTCTTCCGGCGTGCTTATTTACGGAACATTGTACGAACGAACTCTTGTTACCAAAGACCACTACACCCTACAGTCTACATGCATCGTAATTCGTACATCAATTAAGGGGCCGTCTAACCCTAAAGTGTCGATTTTATAATTCATTTTTATACTTGAAAATAAGCCCCGAATTGTTTCATTTTCTAAAATTAGATACTACATTATATTTCCGAGAATTCGATCTGAGCAAAAACACGATATCTTAAAATTTTCTCGATAGAAAAAAATCACAAAGAAGCATCTAATTTTCACGAATTTTTCATTTATTGCCATAACCGTGCATTGAACTAAGTTGATATTTGCACATTGTATAAAATTCTATTCTCATTGAGAGATCGACCTAGCGGATTTTTAAAATGTTGTATATTTATCGAGTTATCGAGAAAAAACTAATTTGGCGATGAATCCGCTTCGTCCTTTTTCACCTGGCATATGAAAGACGGGCGTGAGTGTGAAGAGAGAAGGACGATGTTTGATTTTTTGAGTTAGTCGCCCTCTTAATTAGGTAATCTGATACACTACGAGCTACATGTCTGAAGTTGACTGTTTTGATACCACTAATATCTATGTGTATGTGAGTCCCTATCTCTTGAGCATGAACCGTTTACATACAAGCAGGGAGTATTCATATTCCTCGTATTAGGGAAATTAATATTTGTAATCTAAACTTGGCTTGTGTATTCTTGTTGTCTAATGTCTAAACTTACGCGGACTTTATGCCTATCCGCAGCTTGCTGGTCCGCATTTATCATGTAACCCTAGGTGACCCTGTGAACTTTTTTCCACTCTACTCCTAATATAAACCTTCCCAGGACTTTCGCTAATATTTTAAGACTTAAATTAGACAAATCAGTTCAACCGTTCCTGGAGTTTAAGAGAGACTAACAAAATCCAAAAGTAAATCTTTATTTATAGATTTTTTATTTGAACATGAAAAACGTAAGAACAATGCGAAGGCTAGGCCTAAAACTAACTTCTGTGAAGTATTGGTTAAGAAATAAATAAAGTCTAGCTAATGCAAGTGGCCAAGCTTCATAATTAAAACATCATATTTTACGATACCAAGTCTGGGTAAGACTGTGGTTTAATGCAGCAAGTGACAACACAAGAAACAAAGCAGCATTGAAGGAAGATGTACAGTATATAAATTAAATAACCAAATGAAATGTATAGAGTTGTACAAGTTATTTCAATACCTAACTTACATTTTGTTCAAGTTTAAGTCTCCCCGAGCTCTCAAAGCCAATTATAATGCCAATTTTGTTTTGTTTTCCTCAACTTAAAATCCCTTTTAGTGCTCAAAAAGGTCAGGAGACACAAACGAAAACACAATTTAAAACAACTTTTTCCTATTTAATAAGTTACAGAACCTTTTAAAAGCTGTTGTGTGTGTGAGAGTGGATATGTCGCAGCCGACTGGTTTAAATAGCCGTTCACAAACCGTTTTATTAAAACTACTTTCTTTCCGAAAAACAACCACAAACACTAACAAACACCTGCTAGTTGACGCCATATTGTAAATAAAACGCACCTAGCGCCGCAGCGGTGCGCGCTGAACTACTTCAATTAGACGGCGGCTTTTGAATCAGCTGTAGTGTTGAACGTTTTGAGCGACTAAAATATTCAATATAAAAGCTAGACGTGTGATTGAATGGCGTTGTTCAGTCAAAGGGCTAGCTGTTTGATTGAACGGCCATTTAAACCAGTCGGCTTTGACAGATATATCTAGAAATTTAGTATGGAAATATAATGGACATTTGAGTTAAAGGCCGGGAAAGAAAATAAGATAGTTTTTGTTGTGGAAAAATTTGCGATTTCCGAGCAAGAAATGAATCTCGGCGCAAAAGTATATCGACTACCGTCATCTAGTTAACAATATTAGTATGAATATAATATTATGTATGTGTATATTGTTGATGTGCCTAAATAAATAAAAAATGAATCAGATAACAGCTGACTAGGAGATTTCTCATGCGGTCATCTCCATCCCCCCTCCTCCCACATTTGGCTGGGGTAATGAGACAACTTCGACCGTACAACTTCTAACAACTCCATCCTAAACTCCACACGACTAGGTACGTCTTTATCTGTTTTACTCAGCCATGTTATTACATACTAATCGTACAACTATGCAATGGATAGAAACAAAATATTTAAATGTTGACCAAAGAAACGTGGGAGAGAAAAGAGTTTATACGTGGGAGAGCCATGCTTCGGCACGAAGGGGCCGGCTCGACCGGATAAATACCACGTTCTCACAGAAAACCGGCGTGAAACAGCGCTTGCGTTGTGTTTCGCCGAGTGAGTGAGTTTACCGGAGGCCCAATCCCCTACCCTATTCCCTTTCCTACCCTCCCCTATTCCCTTCCCTTCCCTACCCTCCCCTATTACCCTATTCCCTCTTAAAAGGCCGGCAACGCACATGCAGCTCTTCTGATGCTGCGAGTGTCCATGGGCGACGGAAGTTGCTTTCCATCAGGTGACCCGTTTGCTCGTTTGCCCCCTTATTTCATAAAAAAAAAAGAAATCAAACGTAGATATTATAGAACTTAACCGGTATTTTTGCCAATAGTGATCGAGTATGAGAAAATTCAGAACTCTATTTTATAGAGGCTCAAGGACAATTATTAACAGAAACTGTGTTAGTAATAAAAAAATAATTAAGCTCTGAGTAAATATTTAAAAAATAAAAATGCACTCTAGCTGCATGACAGTGCAATAAATAAGCTTATTTATCGAGCTACCCGAACGCCTCTCGTGGGAGGGAGTGAGTTACAGCTGCATTACAGATCCAGGTCAAATAGTCCACGTTCTGGACAGGCCTGTCCCAGCCCCAGGGGACACAGGGTTGTCAGGCCAGGACAGATTAAGCCAGGATAAATAACCTGTTGTAGTTGCAGTTTAGGTCAAAATATCGTTTAATCTTGTATGCGGACTGCAGAGGTTCCTAAATATTCAAGAAAACAATCCACACTACGTCTTCCTATCTGTCTGTTGCCTCTTCACGCCCAAACCGCTGAACCGATTTTGCTGAAATTTGGTATAGAGATACAACGAGTCCCGGGAAAGGGCAAAGGATACTTTTTATCCCGGAAAAATGTACGGTTCCCGCGCGATAAACGAATTTTGGAGCAACGGAGTTGCGGCCGTCATCTAGTTCTTTATAATCTTTTGAGCAGAGGTTCCTAAATAATCAAAAAATAATGATAATAATGAAGCACCTGTTCCTACAAAAGTAAATAATATAAACAGCTAATTGCCGCACTCAGAGTGGAACAATAATTACCGTACTTAATTGTAATTAATTCAAAATTTTGACATGAGCCCCATACAATAACTGTCAAACTCTTCATTCAATTGAAGGTTAATCATAATTAAATGTCTCTGAGTACGGCGGTAAGTGTGACATTTTACTGTCCAATGTCTTCTCTATTGCACCCAGCAGTTCTAAACCTGGCATTTATATCTTGACAGCCCTAGACGACTCTATAAAGTACAGATAGATTTCGGGAATGGTTATAATGATTTACCTGCCCATTATTCACCTACTACTTATGAGGATCGCATGATGTAACAAAACTAAGTGATAATATTTTAGGGCAGTGGTCCCCAACCTTTTTTTCACACGGGCCACAAACATGCTTTGATCTTGGTGTCGCGGGCCGCAACAAAAAATTTTTAGAGCTAAAAAAATAACGTTCTTCAAAATTAACGATTTGAAAGTGGAAAGAAATTCACGACTTTATGGCGACTCCTTGATAATTTGCCTGTAGCGATATCGATTTTTCTCAGCAATGACTAAAGCTAAGAAATTAAAGTTCATTGACAGTATTCATTATATCTTTGGCTTTGAATTACCCATAGCATAACACGATTGGTCAACTTTTATAACACAGAATAATCAATCAAAAATACCTCTGTAAAAAGGGATTCTAATTTTTCCAACAGAGGAGAGTGATTTAAGCTTCCAAAATTTGTACATAGATTAGTTCAAACCTACACTTTAATTTGCCCATAGCTTATATGAAATATATTTATGCTTTTCAAATTACGCGACAAAAACCATTTTGTCGCTTACGCCCTTTCCATTTCTTGCTGTTCCATTTCTTGTTTTGAATTGTGTGAATTTCAAAATGGTTTAACGTCATGCGGGCCACAGATAAGTATAGTCCTGGCGGGCCGTGGGTTGAGGATAGCTGCTTTAGGGTGTGCATGGGAACAGTAAACTCTTTATAAGGAACACATACACACCTTAAAGTATTAGTACACCTTAGTTTTGTTAAACCTTGTATTCTATAGCTACGTCTTAACGGGCTACTGTTTTTATTATTCGTAGGGCTAGCTACTTAACCGCAGTCACACTAAAAAAATATAGCATGTATTTATAAAGTTTATATATTTCCAGATCGTTAGCGATGTTCCCAGGAAGTTACACATTCGTATAATTAAGTGCTCATACTCCACTAATTGGAACACATAAATCTAAAGATCGACTCCCGTTTCACTGTACCGTTTGCAACTTATTTCATAAAGACTTGTTCTATGGTTATACTTGTGTCTTTGTTATTTTCTCGGTGAATCTGGTAGAGGGAACACGTATCACGGCCTCACAGAAAACCGACGCAGAGATATCATGTTTATGCCAGAAAAAGAATTTAGATATTACTATAATTATTAGCCGTGACATCTTTGTGCTTCAATAGGTACTTTATTTTCAGGACAAAAAAAATCTATTTGGCCTAGGATGCCTTTATAGGAGGACCTTCACCGAGCTGGTCAATGTATGAAAAGTATTTTATATTTAATTACGTATGTCAACAAATTAATTACAAGTGGGTTACCTAAAAAATTTCAGTCCAGATTAAAAAAAAAATACATTTCTCTGGTTTGGTTAATAGACAAATTCCATTACAGCAGTATGAAGCCCGTAGAATATGCATTAAGCATTAACCAGACGGTACTAGTATCGATTTACCTGCCTAGTGCCTACCCAAAAGTTGTGACAGGAAAAAATAGACAACCTAACGTTTTCATATTCTACGGGCTTCATACTTTCGATTGGTGTAGAATTTGTCTATTAACCAAACCAGCGATATGTAAAAAATATACTTTTTCTTCTATTTTTTTTTATTGTGGACTGAAAAATATACTTTTTCTTCTATTTTGTTTTAAGCAACCCACTTGCAATAAATTTGTTAACATAAATTGGTAATTGAATATAAAATACTTTTCTTCCATTAACCCGCTCGGTGAATATGCTATGAAAGGATCCTAGGCTATACCTTTATTAAAATCGGTTAAGCGATTTAAGTGTAAAGTGGTAAAAAATACACTCATACTTTAGCATTATAGTTAATGTCTATATTAAGGATCCTCTCCTGGGTTCAAGAGCAAAAGGCGCTTCCCATGAGGCGACAGGCCGCTCGTTTGGTACAAAAGCATCTCTGAATCAGCATATGGACCCCATAGAGGGCACATGACGCAGACGGACCGTAAATAGTCGCACGTAATTGATCCATGGATCATTAGCGGATCTATAGATCATTAGAGTCGCCGCGTCTAGACTCATTTGTGATGTTAATGCGTGTTGCGACAGACGTTGTTGATTGAAAATATTATGATTAATGATCAGTCCGTCACCTTATAGTAAGTGGTAATAAGTCGAGTAGCCGCCACTATGTGACAGCCACTCGATTTTAATTAAGAGCACTTACCATCAGGTTGGTGTACCAAATGAATTTTTGAGGTACCAACACAGTATGGATTATATTATGTATTGGAATTTAAATATTCTATATCCGTATGTCACCTTCAACATTTAAGTACTGACCCGATTTTGAAAAAAAATAGTAAAAAATTAGCTAAATGTAGCAAAAAATTGTGTTTAAAATACTGGATATACTAGGCGTACGTATTATATCAATCAACAAAATTATAGAAGCAACCTCTTAAAGTTTTTAGAAGGCCTAAAATTTTGAAAAAATAATAAGATAAAGGAGGTTAAATTATATGGTTCCGAAACTTAACTACGGAGCATCATAATAAAGAAGCTTAGTATGTGTTTAATGATATTATATGCTATTATGTAACAAAATACACATACATAGTTCCGGCAACAAACACTTTCCGGCTACAATAAAGTGTGCTGCCGGCTCCGGCCAATATTGACTTAGCTGCCGGCGTAATAGCCAATACGGTATTATGTTGTTAAATATATTGCTACTTATATAATTTGTTATTGTTATTTACTAGCTATTGTATGGGAAACAATACGAAGTTAACTAAATACTGTACTGAATAGATGCAGTTAGACCGTACTATGATAACATCAGTTGTTGAACTTAACTGTAAGTGTATTAATAACAGTGTGAGGTAAGTAATTATATTATGAATTAATCTCTCCGACACCTACATAATTCCTTCGTATATTTTCCAAATTACATGTCACCAATATATTTTAGTCTCACAGTATTTTTAAATAAGGTCTAATTAGACAACTAGAAAAAATCGGTCAAGTGCGAGTCGGACTTGCGCACGAAGGGTTCCAATAGGCAAAAAATTGTATCAATAATGTAATAATTATTACCTCTTAAATATTTATTTATTTTTAATTTTTGAGTGACTTTTAAGTGGAGAATAGTGTGAGTGACAGATAAATATTTTGTGAGTATTTCAATTGCCTATGTGTAGCCATTATCGTATTAAAGAGAAAAAAAAGGCCCAAAAATCATGGTATGGGAGCCCCCCTTAAATATTTATTTTATTTTTAGTATTTATCGTTATAGCGGCAACAGAAATACACAGTCTGTGAAATTTTCAGAAGTTTACCTATAGCGGTTTTTGAGTTACAGCCTAGAGACAAACAGACAGACAGAGAGACAGATGGACAGACGGACGGACATCGAAGTCTCAGTAATAGGGTCCCGTTTTTACCGTTTGGGTACGGAACCTTAAAAACCAAAACAGAGTCGTTTTCCGCTGTCTGTCCCTTTTTTATGAAATAAGAGGGCAAACGAGCAAACGGGTCACCTGATGGAAAGCAACTTCCGTCGCCCATGGACACTCGCAGCATCAGAAGAGCTGCAGGTGCGTTGCCGGCCTTTTAAGAGGGAAGAGGGTAATAGGGGAAAGTAGGGATGGGAACGGAAGGGAATAGGGGAGTGTAGGGAAGGGAATAGGGTTGGGTATTGGGCCCCCATTAACTCACTCACTCGGCGAAGCTGTTTCACGCCTATCGCCTTAATTTTAAAACGACGCAACGGACTCTAATACCGTTTTTATCATAATAATAGTAACCTCCCACACCGGTTTCGGTGACGGTGGCCAGTTTCATTGAAACCAGGCCAGGTACGCAGGAGTAATTTTATAGTGCCCAAGTGTATGTGCAGTACACAAGAGCACTCTCTATTCCTTTACTCTCATACCAGTGGGCTGTGGGACGGAAGACCGACACGACCGGCGAGAGACCAGGCGCAGCACCGACTTTTTACATGCCCATCCGACGCATGGATCATCTTACTTGTCAGACAATCAGATGATCAGCCTGCATTGTCTCAACCAAACTTGTAAATAACATGTTTCCAACGCGGGAATCGAACCCACGACCTCCAAGTCAAGAGCCACGCTCTTAACCACTGTACCACGGAGGCGTTTGGGCTTATATGTGTAATTGGTACATGCAAAATATAATAGTACATAATATAACTTATGTAGCTAAATAACGTCAGCTAGTAAAATATGATATAGTTAAACATCTAGCTCAGTAACTACAAACCCCTGACCGCAGGCGCCGGCACCGACCGCAGACCCATTCTACACGGATCGCTGCCTTCGGACTGCTCCCAGATGATACAGATTTACTGGGCTAACTTGGCTAAACATTACAGTATAGATGTTAAAGGCCTGATAGACGTACGAACTTAACGCAAGCAGGTTTTAAGTTCGCGAACTTACTCGGCTCGCGTCGGTGACACACGAGAATCGCTCACACTGGATTACCAAGCCCCAGGCTCGCGGCTCGCGGCTCGCGGCTCTTTGCTTACACACAGGCAAGATCGTCGAGCTACAAATCCACGTACTTACTCGCACGTCTGTTACCCCTTTAATAGTTACTAGCTATTTGACCGAGCTTTGCTCGGTATTCGATAAAACACGAATAAAATGACTTTTCTAAAAATGATTCCTAGCTAGATCGATTTATCGCCCTCGAAACCCCCTGTTTACTAAATTTCATGAAAAATTCTTGTATATATATATACAAGAATTGCTCGTTTAAAGATATAATAAAATGCTTGGTCTTAGTCTGTTCAGTAACTTTTTTAAAGTATCAGACATGAACGAAACACGGCGTAACTAAAACGTTATGACGTGGATCTTTTGTTACAAGAGAATCTTCTCACGTCCAATGGTCAAGTGTAACTATTAGAAACAGGCTAGTGTAAAGTTTAAGAAACGTTGGTAAAGTTAAAAGTACTGTATCGCTAGTATCGATTTTCAAAATATAGTTGTCAGAATGCATGCATGTTTTCAGAATGCAACAAATAATAATAAGAGATGATCAATAAACTAATCCCTGCTGGCATAACAAATGTATGATTAATAAACAATATGTAAGATTAACTAGAAGGTTAATAATTCCCTTATAGGGCGTAGGGTTTTAGGGCGTCGTGGGGCGTAGGGTGTATAGTTCAGGGCGTCGTGGGGCGTAGGGTTTATAGCGCAGGGCGTCGTAGGGCGTTAATTTTCTCGTCACGCAGAAGTGTCGTGGACGAGTTGGTACGACATCGTTAAAACTTGGTCGGCGGAGTGATGAGTCAATATTGTGGCTCGTGGTCACACAGGGATTGAGGCAGATACAGTCTTATTATATTCAATTTAAACGCAACACTCAAACGATACATGCATAATCCATATCATATTAAGCGAAAGTCTCTCAAAATGAAATTCGTGAACCAACCAGATAATTATCCATATTAGTATTATAAATTCGAAAGTGTCTCTTAGATCTGTAATTTGGTATGAAGATACTTTGAGTCCCGGTAAAGTAAATTACTATTCCGGGATATTAATATTATACTTTTCGTTCCGGAAAATGTACGGTTCCCGCGCGATAAAAGAATTTTGGCGCAACAGAGTTGCGGGCGACATATAGTTTTTTTATTAGGATTTTTAATTAAAACAAAAATACATTTTGTACGACTCTATGCCGGGTAAGATAAAATAGTTAATTCAAAAATACGCCGACCTAAACCATACAAAGCTTTCTGTATTTTCAATTTTCATGTTTCATGCAGTAGCCATTCTGTTACTATACGCGGACGTACAAAAGCTTTTAATAAAATATAATCTGATTAAAATTAAAAGGGAATTGCAGCGCAGCCCGCGTGAGGATTCATTTAAAGTTAGATTATATTATGTTAATTTTATACAAGACTAGAAATATGGCGCCCGAAACTCCGCTGCGACATATTCGTTTATCGCGCGGGAACCGTATATTTTTCCGGGATAAAACGTATCCTATGTCCTTTCTCGGGACTCAAAGTATCTCCATACCAAATTTCAGCAAATTCTTTTCAGGGTTTGGGCGTGGAGAGGTAACAGACAGACAGACACAATTTCGCATTTAGAATATTAAGTATGGATAGGTACAGTTATTTTATAAGTACACTAGTTAGCCCGGCAAACTTTGTTTTGCCTAAACCTTCCTCCTAAATCAAACTATTAATTAGACAATAGACAAACTACATCAAAATTTGTTGCATAGCTCCCTTCCCTTGCAGTATAAGTTATTAGTCTAATACGATTATGCAACTACTACGCCCTTTATTCAATATTCCGTGGTTTCAGTTCATAACTTGATGTAGTTTCCTACGAATCGAATTACCACAAACAAAGCCGAAACTTCGGTTGAACACGAATTTAAATTAAGTATGGATTTCCCGATAATTCTATTTCCACTTATTAGATAAACCCAAAATCTCTTAAAATGTAATTCTATAACCTACCAGATAATATAAATATTATAATCCATACTAATATGATAAATGCGAAAGTGTGTCTATCTGTCTGTTACCTCTTCACGCCCAAACCATTGAACCGTCATCTAGTATGAAATAAGTATATTATTATTTTTTAACCGACTTCCAGAAAGTTCCTATGTTATACATATTATAGTAGTACTATGTTACTTTTTCCTTATTTATCAATAGGGTGTAGAAGTAACGTGAGTAAATAATATAAACAACCACACACCGTACTGTCAATATTGAAAATGTCGGCACGAGCGTGCGCGCTTTATTGACAGTCGGGTTGTCACACTGGGACAGGTGTCGCAGAGGTGCGCGGTGTTACGGACCAGGGTTGTTGCGAATATCCGCATCCGCATCCGCATAGATTTGGACATCCGCATCTGCATCCGCAACCGCATTAAATCAATGCGGATTTTTATGCGGATGCGAATGTCATACGAGTTGCGACAAGAAAAAAAAAAGCGGCGGGGTCTGTGAATGGCGCGCGCCGTTTGCGCGTGACAATTGACCAATGGGAGCGAAAAAGCCGGCCAAGTACGTATCGGCCACGCACAATAGAAGAGGGAGGGAGGGATGTTTTGTATCGTTAATGAATGTACAATTATAACATGTTTTACACTACTAACAACATGATCTCAGTTACATTCAAAGGAATTTGAACGAAAAATTCCTTTGTATAACTTCTCAATAACTTATGAAGTCTTCTTAGCCGTGATAATTTTCTTTTTAAATTTAGCATATTTCCTACTCCCGTGAATTTTTCCACATACTTTTCCGAATCTACCTTTTAGCTAATATCTGGTAGAAGGGGGAGACACTGGACACTATCGATTTCTTCCACTTTAAAACTTTGCATATTTCATAAATGGATCCCTAAATCGGAAAACGATCTTGGAATACTCGTAATATTTTTAAAAACCCTATTCAACGACACCACATATGGTGGAGTGGACGCGAAATAAAAAGAATTATCCCCGCATGATGTGTAAGGGAGGCCCCATAAATTTTTTTAAAGGTTTTATATACCATTTTGTCGACATCATTTATATGTATGTGCATTCATAACGAACTTTGTAGGCTATTCTCTGAGTGATACCGCGCAGAAACAGACAGACAGACGGACAGATAGACCGAAAATATAAGGGTTCCTTGTTGATTACGAAACCCTGAAAACGGTGACAGGATCCGACGCGTTTATTGTGGTGCATCAATTGTCTTGTGTAAATTAATCACTACGTGTTTGTTTGTGCTTCATACTTAAGGTGAGGCCAGTTCGAAAAGACTGATTTTTAAACTTCCAATCTGAAGAAATTATGTGGAATTCTCTTACATCAAAATTCATGTAGACACAAAAAGAAACAAAGTAACGAAATAACCGAACAGAATATTGAAAAATGACATGGTAATTCTGTAAAAAAATCTTGAATATCACCATAAAAATACACTTCAAATTCGAACATCTCGTAATTTACAATGACAATATTATGATTTAAAAAAAAAAGGATAGCTTTTTTATAGTTCTAGCAAAATAATCGAATAGATTTTTAATAAATGATTCGGTCATTAAAAAATAAAATAAAATGTATAATTTTCTCCTATTTCGCCCTACCAACAACGCGGCGAGCGTCGTAACCGCCCTATATAAGGCGCGCTGATATGAATGTTATTTTAATGTCCTTAACGTCGATTTTCGTACAGACAGATATCGACCTGCTAATTCAGGGACAGCCTTGCCTTAATAAAAAGCGGCAATATCACTATTTAATAATTTAAAGTGCTTTATGCTCCTATTTATAACTTCGTGTACTTACTAACAAAAAAGTGGTGGCGGTTAATACAGGGGAATTAATGTAATTTTCATTTACAAATTATTATCTCTTTAATACATATTATTATACTACAGGTTTCCTAGAACTTTTTTTTTACTATCAAGGTAATTTTTCGAAAGCAGCTTCATTTTGATAAAACGAACAACAATTTCCTCTGCGAAAGTGGTAGCTAACAGAGATAAATATGATTTAACATTTCGATTAAAATATGGATTTTTCTATTGAAAATGCGTTTCAAAATGAACCTACTCACGAAAAATTTGCTTGAAATTAATCAAAAAATGTGTTCTAGGGAACCTGTACTATTATTTTGTAATACATTCATAAAAATGAAAATAATACTTTTTCATTTTATAAACTATATTTATGTAGGATCCGCAACATCCGCATCCGCATCCGCATCCGCGGATGTGAACCTCTAAAAATCCGCATCCGCATTCGCATCCGCGGATGTGAAAAAATCGGGATCCGCAACATCCCTGTTACGGACAACGGTCTTGTGCCACTTGGATGATATTGTCTATCGAGTGACAATTTACAAGATTAAGGGCCTGTTTCACCACTTCCTGATAAGGCTATCCACCAATTAACTTGACAGATCAAGTATGGAGAATCTGTCAAAAAAGTTGTGAATAGCCTATTAGGCACTTTATCAGAAAGTGGTGAAACAGGCCCTTATTTTCTGTCAAACTCTTTGATAAATTAAAGTTAAGTAATCATAATTTTTTATTTTTATTTTATTACTTACTTACCTATTTAATCATAAAATATCTGAGATTACGGGCGTCAGATGTTAATATAAATAAATCAGATGCCAATATCGGAATTGGTAGGACTGTTTAGTTTTAATGACACAAAATATGCGTCGATTGACTCACAACCTTTGGACTGGAATCGCGTTTCTCCGCAACCGCAACGTCACACGGTGTCAGTGTGATAACCAGTAACAATCACGGTCGTGACTTATATTATGTACTCAGTACGCGTGTCTATTGCATTAAGGCGTCGCTATTGGTATTTAAAATTAAGTTGTAATCCGCGTGTTTTATATTAAAAAAAAACATAACAATCACGACTCACGAAAGTTTTTAGGAAGTGGGTCAACTCATGGGTTCTCATATGAAGTTATGTGCCTCGTCTGAGGTTTCGAATAAATAATGTTTTTCTCTTAAAATTTGAAGTATCACGTTTAAAACTTCAACAACTTGAATAATATTAAAAGATTTAAATTCAAATATTGCGAAGTTTTCTTTACATTTTATTTCTCTTTACACGTTTGGGAATTGTACATTTTAAATATGAACATTATTCTTATTTTTTATCAAAATAAATGCTGTTTTAGGCGTTGCATGTTATGCACGTTATTACTTAAGTATATTAAAAACTCTATATGTCTACTGACATACAGAGTTTTTAATATACTTAAGTAATCTATGTAGAGTTCAAACAAAGTGAGTAATTTTCGTGAGTTTTCCCCCGCACTCTGACCGACATCCGCCAACAATTTCCATTTCCCCTCATGAATTGAGTTTTGCAACCGACTTTATTGTGTAAAGTGGAAAAACAACGTTTCCCCAACACGTACATCTTTTAAATCTAAGAAGAGAGCTCACATTTGGTAGCTCTGTACTGTGTGTAACACAATGTTGAGGCTTAGACAAATAATAAAGATCTCATTTCCCATAATTCGTATACTTTGTGACCTTAGTGTTATTATTTTTTTAACAAGGGTTCATATTTTAATTTTAGACATTTTTTTTTATGAAATAAGGGGGCAAACGAGCAAACGGGTCACCTGATGGAAAGCAACTTCCGTCGCCCATGGACACTCGCAGCATCAGAAGAGCTGCAGGTGCGTTGCCGGTCTTTTAAGAGGGAATAAAATAGGGGAGGGTAGGGATGGGAAGGGAAGCGAATAGGGGAGGGTAGGGAAGGGAATAGGGTAGGGGATTGGGCCTCCGGTAAACTCACTCACTCGGCGAAACCCAGCGCAAGCGCTGTTTCACGCCGGTTTTCTGTGAGAACGTGGTATTTCTCCGGTCGAGCCGGCCCATTCGTGCCGAAGCATGGCTCTCCCACGTATATAGGGAAAAAATCACTCTTCTATCACTTTCCTGGTGTTTTGAGGAACTAACACCTGGAAATCCAGACGAATTGTTTATTTGCGTTTGTACTTATTCCACTTTAAAAAAGGAATCTCGACTAACATCTGTGCGTTTATATTAATATTGTTTGTTTTTGTTTTAAACAATTGATACTGTGCACTTTTAAACGTATAAACGCGTTTATCACACCGAATAATTGCAGCATTTCACCATCAACATAAATTTAACGTTAAACGCGTTTTTAAGCAAGTCCTTATGCCCGTATGGACTTATGGTATTCAGCTATGGGGCTGTACCAAAAAGACTAACACCATGATGATACAAATATTCCAAAACAAAGTTCTCAGAGGAATTGTGAATGCACAATGTACGAGACATTAGAAATGAAGACCTACATCGGGACCTTAATGTGGATATGGTCTCTACGTCTACAGTAATAAAAAGATACGCCGAAGCCCACGAAAAGAGACTTCACCATCACGTGAATGTCGAGGCCATCCAGCTCCTCGACAACACGGACTTAGTTAGAAGACTGAAAAGGACAAAACCTTTTAAGTTAATGTATTAAGTGCTAAAATCAGTGTGAAAAACGTAAAGTGACTGTGACGAACAATAATGTGTATTCTCCTTTATAGAGACTTTAAGAAAGTGTTGATGGACACAATCTTAGTTAACTCTACCAAGCAGATTAAGTTAATGTAAAATTACTTATTAGTCTTAGTTAGGCTAGATTGTAATATTATAAAATACTTATAAGTACAGGTATTTTATGTAAAAAAAACGCGTTTTTTAGCAAAACGGATTTTATCTTCTAAACATCTTCTAAACATCGAGGTTCCAAAATGAATAAATAGAAAAGTGTTGTTTTTAGACTTTTTCAGGAAATTTAATTTTTTTTTTAGAATTTTTCTCTCCGTAAGGACCATCCTCGTACTTCAAGGAATATTTTTAAAAAAGAATTAGCGAAATCGGTCCAACCGTTCTCGAGTTTTGCGCTTAGCAACACATTCAGCGACTCATTTTTATATTATAGACTAACTGTTACCCGCGACTTCGCCCGCGTCAACAAAATGTAAAATACATAGGTAAAAAATAAAAAAGTAAAAATATGTTCTTCTCCTTTTTGGAAGTCGGTTAAAAAGTAGCCTAAGTTACTGCTTATTACATCAGCTATCTGCTAATAAAAGTCCCGTCAAAATCGGCCCAGCCATTTCGGAGATTAGCCGGAACAAACAGACAGACATACAGACAGACAAAAATTCTAAAAATTGTTATTTTGGTGTAAGTACCGGCTAAATATTCATATACATGTAGTAAAAAACGGTTATTTTAATATTACAAACAGACACTCCAATTTTATTTATATGTATAGATGATATTATAGTACTTATAAATAAATACAACTGAGTATTTTGTGAACATTTAAAAAAAGCCTGCCTATTGTCATTGTTGATATCGAGCAAAAAATAGCAAAAAAAATACGTTTCTTGTATGGAAGTTAAATATTCAATTTATTTTGTTTTTAGTATTTGTTGTTATAGCGGCAACAGATATTCACAATCAGTAAAATTTTCAGATATCAGCCTGGAGAGTGCAGACAGACATCGAAGTCTCAGTAATAGGATCCCGTTTTTATCCTTTGGGTACGGAACCCTAAAAACGAAGTTTTATGTGTCCCCCGGATTTTAGAGCCTCCCGGATAATCGCGAATCCGTTTAACTGAGGGCCGGATAATCGAGTTTCTAAAATACTCGGATACTCACCTATGAATAGAATATAACATGCTCATTCATTCGGAAAATCGGTTCCGTGCAATCTAGACGTAACAACACGTACATAATGTATGTCGGAGCTCGGAACAGGCAGTGGGCGGACGGACGTGTTTATACAATGGAGTCTATGTGAATAAGTCAGTACCACCACCGGGCACCAGCATCGGGTACCGAATACATTACTTGTTGGTCAAGACGTGAGTTTCACTTTTTGGTTGTTGAAGTTTTTTTCGAGCGTTGCGTTAGGTTGGAAAAAACGTTGAATCTACACACCTAAGAAATTATTGCATTGCCATTGGCTCTTAACTAGGGTTGCCAGATTTTTTTTCAGCCTATAAGGGACAAATGGTTAAATGGGCAAAAATACGGGTTTTCAGTTTTTTACCCGGGATAAATGAAAAACAAAATTGTTGTCTTTTTATATTTTTCCGAGGATCGAGTTAGTTTTAACAAATTTTATTCGTTTTAACATATTTGTAAAAGTCAATACAATTATATCGTAATTAAAAACGATCATCAACTCGCTTTCGATTAAATTAGGGATACATTTATTTCCTACATCAGTCCGCATTAGTGCCACCTCTGAAAAACCCTTTCCACGAAACAGCTTGAGCTAGGAATACAAAAAACGAAGAAAAAAATTTCATATTGAAAAAAACGAAGTACGGCTCAAATACGGGACAGAGTCAGTCCCGCCGGGACATTTTAAACTATGCCAAAAATACGGGACGTCCCGGGAAATACGGGACGTCTGACAACGCTACTCTTAGTGCGTATGCAAAGTTTCGAATTAATTAGACTACTAGAGATAGGTAAAAATCGTGCTCAAAGATTCCGTTACATACATACAGCACAAGCTAATAAAAGCGTGTTAAAAATTAAAGAGCACAACACTGATCTTTTTACCGCGAAGTGTTCTTTAAATCTATAGAAATAACTGCGGAACCCTTTAATTTGGTCTTGAAATAATAGATGTCCAGGCAAGTTTTATAAGTGACAAGAAGTTCACCGGGACATCTTGTTTAGTAATAAAATCGGTCTAGTAGTTTCAAAGCATATTCTATGCAAAATATCTTCGGAACAGATATACTCAAAACCACGAGACTTTGTTATCTAATGTCACATTTTGAATGAAATTAATGTGACTCTTCCCGCGATTCAGAACATAGATATTATTCGCTCTCTCGGTCAAGGTCCATCAAGAGCTCGAGAGTCGAGATGTTGCGACAGCGGCTAGAGGGTGCCAAAACATAGGCCTTTGAGACTACCTTTTGCGCTACTGACTACTAGGCTGCTTCGATATATCCAGGCCCGGACAGGAGATAGAGAAGAACATCTTTTTTAAGTATTTATAGTAGAACTAGGTAACGCCTGCCACTCCGTAGCGCCAAAATTTGGTTATCGCGCGGGTACCGAATATTTTGTCGGGATAAAAATTGCCCCTTGTCCTTTCACAGGACTCAAAGTATATGCATGTTACGCTCAAAGACCGATATCGCTCAGTGAGCGAAAAAATAGCTCACAACGCATCGTGGTCACAGTGAAACAGCCACGACGCAAAATTCGCGTCGTGGCTCTGATGAAAACGGCCACGACGCGTTCTGGCAATCACAAAAAGACCATAACGCGAAATTCGTGTCGTGACTGATATGCTATTCGTTTTTCTTGATTTGTTCTTGATTGATTAATCGTCCATAGGTATGGAAGATTATATTTGAATTACCACGCGTACTCCAAAATATTTTTTCTTTTACTAAATCACTGCATGACGTGTTTTTCATTATTATTTGAAAATATCCATGGTTCCATAATATCCGTGCTAATATCATTACTGTCTGTCTGTCTGGCGCAACGTGTTATTGTTTGTTGTTGTTTTTTTTTAATATAAGGTAATCTGATCTTAATAAATTATGAAAATTTAGTTTTATTTTTATTTATATAATTTAAATATAATACTACTAGTTGATGCCCGCAACTACGTTGCGACAGATATAATATTAGTACGGATAGTATGGAATTATAGATATTATTTTATAAATAATAATGATAAACACGTTATGCAGTGATTAAGTAAAAGAAATTTTGTAGTACTTACGCGTGGTAATTCAAATATTTCGACGCGAATTTCGCATAGTGGCTGTTTCACTGTGACCACAACGCGTTGTGAGCCATTTTTTCGCTCACTGAGCGATTTCGGTCTTTGAGCGTAACATGCATACCAAATTTCAGCAAAATTGGTTCAGGGGTTTGGGCGTTAAGAGGTCAGATATAGACAGACAGACACACTTTCGAATTTATAATATTAATATGGCTTTACGAAAAAGTAACCTGTGGCAAAAATTAAACGACAAATAGCAAAATATTAAAATTGTGCCTAACATAATATTAAAATCACACATAAAAATATATTTAGTAAATATACACATTATTTAGATCTCACATAAAAATATATTTAGTAAATATACACATTATTTAGATCTCACATAAAAATTAATAATTAAGATAATGAAAAGTAGTAGCATTATAAGTTTATAACTTTTAACCCCAAATGGACTTTTCAAAGCAGAGTATTAGCAATGTAGAGTAATAATAACAGTAATGGCACTTACAATTATTTTACAACGTAATTGAATTTGTTGGGGAACTTTAACAATTAGGGGCTGAATTTTTAACTTGGCAATAATTATTACTTTTAATGTGATCTTCTAACTATAAAAAAGTTTTAAGTGCTGACTAGGTTTGAACAAAGTTAGCGCTAAGTTAGTCTGTAATTAAAAAACCGACCAAGTGCGTGTCGGGCCACGCGCAATATAGGGTTCCGTAGTACCGCTAGTTTTTGAATTTTTTTGTATGGTCAATGAATGTACATTTATAACGTGTTTTTTTTAGCAGTTTTGACTTGTATTAATTATTACTACCCGTGGCCCGCATTGGTCGGTACCGCCGCAAAGCATTTCCCGCAATTTTTAAATCTGTAATATCTTCGAAAATATTCATTTGCTGTAAAGGGCCATATAGATGTACATTAAATCGACAATATATTTAAGTTATTTTTTTGGATACGGATTAATGCTGTATTTATTAAAATTGCTTCGAAAACTAGCCATTATTTGTCGTAAAAAGAAAATGACAAAAAATGTTATTGTGGGATATCCATAAGAGATAGACATAATATAGGTACCATCGCGGAGTTTTCTGTAGACCTTTTCATTGTGTACAATACTTGGTACATTATTTTGATAAATCTCGTAGGGTTCAATCTGCGTTTGGCGTATGTGCGAATGTAAGCGGAAAAAAAATATTTACACGACATCACATTAGAAACCCCAACGATAACAGTATTTCTCAACTGTTTAATGAATGTTATTATACTTATAACCTTTCTCTTAAATCACTCTATCTGTTAAAAAAAACCGCATCAAAATAGTTGAGATAGAGTAGTTTCAAAGATTAAAGGGAACAAAGGGACATGAGGGAAAAAAGGCGACTTTGTTTTATAATGTGTATAGATGGTAGAGCCTAGAAGGTAGACTTTTCTCCGGAAATATAGATAAGTAATAACCGTTCCAAGTATAATATAATTTTGTTGCTTTTATAAATTAAACATTGTCTAAATAAATTTAAATTAGCGTGCAAGCGAAGCTAGCAGCCTTATATAATATATTCGCCGGTTAGCTTACAGCTTAATTAGCTTAAACGTTTTAAATTCATGAAACCTTCTGGAAATAAACGCAGCTCGGGGGCGCAACTCTTGACCTTAATAACGAGCTATTTCAAGCTTAATATTTCCAAATTGGATTTATACAGCCTCAGTTATGAGGTCAAAAAATTAAAGACTTGTTTACTAAAGTAAGTTAAGCTGTAGCACAGAAGAGTTAATAGTACAAGTAGTGGCTGTAGGTACGTTATATACATAATATGGAAATGGAAATTGTTGAAAATAAAACATCATAGAAGTTTCTAAACTGTTACATGTAATAATTTTTGAACGATTGTTAAGTAGTTCCTATTTTGCTCACTTGTGGCGCTTGTGTGTTCCTTTTTTCGCGGTTCCGCTTCTTGTCGCGTCTTGTCGCCATTTTGCCTTGTATAATACGCTGTGCAATAAATGTACTAAACTTTATATTCGGGTTTATATTTATCTCCTACAGGTTATGGGCCGTCCCTACCTGAATACGTAAAAAGTTCAGTTATATTTGTTGGAAAAAATCAGTGCGTTTTTCGTAAGTCGTAATTTTTTCAGCGATCCGATACAATGGCCGTGTCGAACCCACAAATTGAAAGATTAGCCGGCCGGGAAAATTATTCCACTTGGCAGTTTGCTGTAAAATCATACTTGCAGCATGAAGAATTGTGGGAATGTGTCGATCCAGGCACCGATGTCGACGTAAAAAAGGATGTAAAGGCAAAGTCCAAAATCATTTTGTTGGTGGATCCGATAAATTTCGTCCATATTGAAAATGCTAAGACTGCGAGAGAGGTATGGAATAATTTACAAAATGCTTTCGAGGACTCCGGATTATCAAGAAAAGTCGGCCTTTTACGAGATTTGATCAATACTACGCTAGATAATTGTGCAAGCGTGGAGGATTATATAAATAAAATTATGAGTACTGCACATAAATTACGCAATATTAAATTTGCAGTAGATGACGAGTGGTTGGGGACTCTCATGCTGGCGGGACTACCAGATGTTTACAAACCCATGATTATGGGTCTGGAAAGTTCCAGCAAGACAATAACGTCAGATTTCGTGAAGACAAAACTTTTGCAGGAAGTGAAAGTTTCAGAATCTTCTGCATTTTTTACTAAGCACAAGAATAACTCCAGTGCCAAGTTAAAAGGAAAAGGCCCACGGTGCTATAACTGTAACAAATACGGGCATTATAAAAGTCAATGCATAGTAAAAAAGTCAAATCATAATGGTTTTTCAGCAGTTTTTTCAGCCCACAACAATATATGTGAGGACGATTGGTATGTTGACTCCGGAGCCACAATGCACATGACAAAACGTTCTGACTGGATGTATGACATACAACCTTCTCCGATTCAACAAGTAAAGGTGGCTAATAATGATGTTGTCTCCGTGCAAGATATGGGTAAAGTTAACATACAAACAATTTTTTGTAAAGATGAGCATCCAATCCAGGTGAGAAATGTTTTATTAATTCCTGAATTAAGTGCGAACTTGCTATCGGTTAGTCAATTAACCAAAAATGGCTGTAAAGTGGAGTTCACTGAGACGGGCTGTAATATATATAATGCCAATAAAATTCTTATAGCTAATGCTAAACTTATCAATAACATGTATAAGTTGAATACTGTTAGTGGAAGTGCTTATAATATTTCGCATGAGAGCAAGACAGATCTCATAACATGGCACAAAAGGATGGGGCATTTAAATCTGGCAGACGTTAAAAAGTTGGAATTGTGTGCCGAGGGCATAACTATCACTGATACTAATAAAAGTATCGACACTGTTTGTATTCCATGCTATGAAGCGAAACAAACGCGATTACCATTTCCCAGCTCGGGTACGAGAGCGAATGAATTGCTTGAAATAATACATACAGATCTATGTGGTCCGATGGAGACACCGTCCGCTGGTGGTGCGAGATACTTCATAACTTTCATAGACGACTATTCACGTAAAGTTTATGTTTATTTTCTAAAAAACAAATTGGATATTATGTCTGTTTTTAAGATTTTTAAAGAGGAAGTAGAAAATGAATTAGAAAAGAAAATTAAAATATTGAGAAGCGATAACGGAAGGGAGTATTGCAATAAAATGTTTTCTGATTTTCTAGCAGCTTCCGGCATCAAACATCAGACCAGCACACCGTACACTCCTGAGCACAACGGTTTAGCTGAGCGCATGAACCGGACGTTGGTTGAACGTGCAAAATGCATGTTATTTGAAGCAAAGCTGCAAAAACATTTGTGGGCAGAAGCAGTCACAGCTGCGGCCTATGTTGTCAACCGATCACCTTCACGGGTTTTGAGCGAGGTAACCCCGTATGAAAAATGGACGGGTAAGAAACCAAACATTTCACATTTAAAGATTTTTGGTTCTAAAGCTATGGTACATATTCCAAAACAAAAACGTTTAAAGTGGGATCGTAAATCTAAAGAACTTTTATTTGTGGGATATTGTAATAATACTAAAGGGTACAGATTATTTGACCCAGTGAGTAAAAAGATTACAATAAGTAGAGATGTAATATTTATTGAAAAAGTTGAGAACAAAAATGATAATATTGTCACTCCGGAACCTACAGCCACCCCACAACTTATTAATGTCCCATTAAGTTTTCAAAATGATGATGATGATGAGAACCCTCCGAATGAAACTTTGATAGAGTCAAGCACTGACACGACTTTCGATAGTTGTGAATTGGATGGTAGAAATGACAATGATAGAACTTTTTATCCAAGCGATGAAAGTTATAGTGAGGAGTTTGATTTCACGAGGAATATAACTTTACGACCTCGTCAAATGCACAACAATTTTATGTGTGCTAAACAGATTTCAGATCCATTGACTGCTGAAGAAGCTTTGTCTGGCAGTGATGCTGAGAACTGGAAATCAGCAATGGATGAAGAGTACCAGTCTTTATTAGAAAATAATACATGGGAAATTACTACTCTACCTGAAGGTAAACGTGCTATACCATGTAAATGGATTTTTAAAAAGAAAACTAATGAAAATGGAGAATTATCAAAGTATAAAGCACGACTTGTGATTAAAGGTTGTTCACAAAAACCTGGAATAGATTACACAGAGGTATTTTCACCCGTAATAAGGTATGCTTCTTTGAGATATTTGTTTGCTCTGGCTGTTAAATTTGATTTAGATATATGTCAAATGGACACGGTATCTGCTTTCCTCCAGGGAGACATTGAAGAAGAGATTTATATGATGCAACCATCACACTATGGCAACGGTGATCATAAACAGGGAGGAACAATTTCCTGGAATTCTAAACGTCAGCCTACTGTGGCTCTGTCTACCACTGAAGCAGAGTATATGTCGTTGTCGTCGTGTGTGCAAGAGGCTATGTGGTTAAAACAGCTTCAAGAATGTTTTTGGCCGGAGCTCAAACATCAAGCAATGATAATCTACAGCGATAATCAGAGTTCTATAAAACTTTCAGGTACTGATGGTTATCATTCCAGGACCAAGCACATAGATGTCAGGCACCATTTTGTGCGTGATAAAGTTATGGAAGGACACATTGATGTGCAGTATGTACAGACGGACATGATGGTAGCTGATGCGCTCACCAAGGCAACACCATATAGAAAACTGAGATATTGTGCGTCCAAGATGGGATTGATGTTTTAGGGAGGATGTTGAAAATAAAACATCATAGAAGTTTCTAAACTGTTACATGTAATAATTTTTGAACGATTGTTAAGTAGTTCCTATTTTGCTCACTTGTGGCGCTTGTGTGTTCCTTTTTTCGCGGTTCCGCTTCTTGTCGCGTCTTGTCGCCATTTTGCCTTGTATAATACGCTGTGCAATAAATGTACTAAACTTTATATTCGGGTTTATATTTATCTCCTACAGAAATCAATAATATAACTATAAATATATGAAAATAGTTGGGATATAGCTAAGAGATATCTTTGTTAAATACTAATGGTGGGTTGCACCAGAGGCGTGGTTAAAGTTAAAGTTATGGTCAAAGTTATGGTTATACCTAGTTAAGGCTAATTTAACTTTAACCTTAACTTTGACCACAGAACTTGACAGAAGACGTTGCTGGTCCGACAAGGCTTTAAATGAACGTGGGCGGGAGTGCTACTGGTAAAGGAGAACTGTCAAAAATGGCGTTTTTGTATGATCACAGCGTTAGTTCCTTTTTTCGCCACGTGCATTTAAAGCCTTGTCGAGCTTTGGTCGAGGTCAAGGTTATGGTTAAATATGGCGTCCATTTTTGACATTAACCAAAGATTTGACATTTTGCATTGTAGTTAAAGTTATAGTTAAAGTTACAGTTATAGTTAAAGTAAGTTGGTGCAACCCACCCTAAGTGTAGAGATATCAGTCTTTGCCGAGGACAAACGCTCACACTGTACAAAGCCGAAATTAGCCGAAAATTATCTCTTTTCATAAAATATGTACGTTTTTTTGATCGTTTTTTTGATCGACCACGACATCTGTATGGCTGTGGCCTGTGGTGGCATTAATTTATAATAATATCGGCCAAGTGCGAGTTGGACTCGCATACGAAGGGTACCGTACCATTATAATAGTGCAAAAAACTACTCCAGCTATTACCGTTGCAGCCTGGAGACAGATGTACAGACATCGAAGTCTCAGTAAATAGGGTCCCATTTTTATCCTTTGGGTACGGAACCCTAAAAATTAATGTAGATACGCCATTTTTCATATCGAATGAGCATTTTTTGTATCGCCTTCCATTTTAGTACGGGAGCCCTAGAACATTTTTTTTATTACTATCAAGTATCAATAGACAAAAAATCAGCTTGTTAAGATTCCGTTTTAGGGATCAGTAGTCAACCAAGTTTTGTTGATTACAGAACCCTATATTATTCTCTTCCCCGCCCCTCCGTTTCATTGACAGACAGACACTTTAGCCACGAAAACTTAGAATAATAATGGCGGGCACCAGTCTATTCCCGTTATTTTATAGGGTAAACGGTGGGGGAAGTTCCCACTTCAAACTTGTTTCTCGTTTACACTCGTCGTCGCCGGGTGGCGCCTCGAGTTGCTAACAGTATACGTTATGGCGACTAAGTTAGAGCAATCGTATTCACAGTAAGTACTAAATTTTTCATTTTAAATATCAAAAAGTGAAGTGGTGGGACGCGTATTTCAAATGAGACGTCTACTTGGAATTTTTTGAAACCGAGCTATAATTAATTAAAGGTGTAAATGACAGCATTGCTAAAAACGCAATTATAATACAAATAAATCACAAACATAAGAAGAAAATTTGCATTACGACTGATCGTAGGCCAAACATGTAGGGAAGTGTATTCTGTACTTTTGGCAATAGGTAGGTAAGTGATTCAAATGAGTTCATGACTCATAGGTCAGAGACACTTAGAGATGAAAGATTGTGCAGTATCGATAGGAACAATCTCATTAACGGCACGAGTTCTGAGTTCAATGATTTCTGTGTCTTCTCATGATTTATGCCGAAGTGAACCACGGTCAAATAAAAACATTTTCATAAGTAACATCCATTTGTGAACCAAAAATTTTAAAGCAGATAATACATCGTGTGGTTTTATGATAAGAATTATCATATGATGTTTCTTAAGACTCCACACTAAAACCACCGTTTAAACATTGTGGAATAATAAATAGTCTTACCGTTTTCCGTTTTGTTATTTATCCGCATTCAAAATATTTCAAAATGCAGATAAAATTAATAATATTAAAAACGGATAAATAAAATACGAGTTAACGGTAATATAAATAAAAGTTTTAGATGCCGTCCTAAGAGTACTTACATAATAATATATACCAGAGTAGACAGTTATGTCTATTGTGATAACTGATAATGCAGAAAGCCAGTGATTTAGACAGCTGTTAAGTTCAGGAGCGATTAACTAATCGATACACAGTTAATCGAATTATTTAACCTAAATAAGGATTTTGTGTCAAAAATTAATAAGATCCCGCTTTAATTAGTAAAAATTATGAAAGTAGCAAAAAACTTTCAAGAGTAAAAGGATTATAAGAGCCTCTTCGGAGATAACAATATTATATAACTTTTCTTTTGAAAGGCTTTAAGTTCAGAATCTTTTCATTACCAAAGACTAGAAGCGAATAAAATTTATTCAACGTAGTTTTTGGCCTTTGAGTTTTTTTGTAGCATGGTAAATAATATTATTAAATATCATTAACGCTAAGATAAGATTTGATTTTAACCGACTACAGATGGTCTAAGCCATGAGTCGGTCAAAAACTTAATATAAAGTAGCTTTTTCCAGCGGTTTCGCTACATAAACTATCTATTTATAATCTAAGATCCACTTTTCTATAATTAACAAAGCAACTACAACTTGTGTTTGTAGATAACATCTCGGCAATGTATGTATAGTACCTAATATAATACTGTAAGTAATCTGTGTATCTGTTATTATAACCAGACGTTACAAACAAGTGACGTCATGTGAATAACCCCCGACCTCCGTATTGTTGCTCAGACGACATCTACACAATATTCATAACTATAGACAACGAAATAAGTAATTCCATCTTTACAGAGATAGAGATAGAACTATACAGGGTGTAACAAAGCTAAGTGATAATAGTTCAGGGGGTGTACGTGTTCCTGACATAGAGTTCACTGTCAAAGTAGCAGCGCTGAAAGAGTAACTTTTTTAAACTTTTGTATGGGAATAACGCTGGGGCGCTTGCCCAATCCATAAATGCGAAAGTGTGTCTGTCTGTCCGTCTGTCTGTATGTCTATCTGTTACCGCATCACGCCCAAACCGCTGGATCGATTTTGCTGAAATTTGGTATGGAAATACTTTGAGTCTCGGGAAAGGACATAGGATACTTTTATTCCAGGAAAAATGTACGTGTAAATGTAGTTTTGGCGCAACGGAGTTGTGGGCATCATCTAGTACAGCTATAAATTCCAACTATCACTGCAGTGTGATCTGACCCTCCGACTGTATTATCAGAAATAACCCACGATCAATAGATGAATCCCCAACACACGGGCGGCTGTTTATACCGCCGTAAACTATTCACAACTCACATAACCGTACTGCAGCTGCGATCAGACACTTCGAGAAATTGATGCTATAAAATAAAATTCGTTTTATTTCTGAATTTTGAAACAAATGTTCTCAGAAAGTCTACATGGTGCCTACCACCGGTTATACAAACGTATATCGCGAAGATTTAAACGTTTGTATAATGTTTTCGTACTTCTACAACATAATACTTATTTATACAGAATGTAACAAAAGTAAGTGATGACTGATAATAATAATTAATCCTATTCTGTAGTTTCTGAGTGTCAGAGAAAATGGAATCTCGCTTTTATATGACGTCAGACGTGTATACTAGGTGATACGGAGAACATTGTTTTGCCATAAGCAGTGTGCCAATACGCCCATTATTATAATCCATACAAATATTATAAATGCGAAAGTGTGTCCGTCTGTCTGTCTTTTACCTCTTCACGCCCAGACCGCTGAACAGATTTTGCTGAAATTTGGTATGGAAATACTTTTAGTCCCGGGAACGGACGGAACGGATAGGATACTTTTTATCCCGGAAAAATGTACGGTTCCCGCGCGATAAATGAGTTTTGTCGCAACGTATTTACGGCCGTCATCTAGTAAGATATTTTACTACAATGTTTTTCACGCTAGACCACGGGCGTATATATAGCTTTGATAGGGGGGGGGGGGGGTCCGGAATGTAATAAAGCGACCAAGTGCGAGTTGGGCTCGCCCATGAAGGGTTCTGCAGCAGCCAAAATACGGACACGCTCCACAGTACAATAATTATTATTATATTGTAAATAGAAAAAAAAATACATGTACCTCGCCGATGAAAATCGGTGGGTACATAATTATATTGTCGATTGAACAAGACGTAAGATGGATGGGGGGGGGGTCCGAACCCCCCCCCCCCTGACAAAACAAAAGATTTTGTTCGCCGTTTGAAAACGTTTCCGTTAATATTCTGACGGTGGGCAACGTGTTGTCAGATTTTGGTCGGATTATTTACTGTTTGTCCTAGTTATAGCGACCTTTGCGGAATATTCCCATCCCCCCGTAATATTAGGTGTCACGTTTACTTCATTTTGGAAAACGTGTAAGCCACAGAGCAAAGGTTAGTTGTAAACAAACGTAAGGAATGATCCCCGAAATAGCTGTGTTTGGAAACATCATCCGCCCGCCCATACCGCCCGCGCCCTGTACACTTCCCGCCAGAAAGTTAGCACATTGACCTTTGCAATATTTGGACACAATAGGTCGCGTACAACTTCAATATCACTCAGCGAAATTGGTGGAAGCAATCGACGCACGTGCAGGACGACAAGCAACAGTAATGTGCCACCAATTTTTTTTTATTTAGTGTTTAAAGCATGAAGAGTTTCGATTATTGTTTCGCACGTGTCTATGGATCATAATTAGCATGAATCAAAGTGTCTTGGTTTTCGTAAGGCACTGTACATTTAAATCTGATCCAGATACTTGAATATTAAGACTGAAAAGTTTTGATTAGTCTCAGAGTAATTAAGTACCTGATGAAAATTTATTAGATAGTTGCCTATTTTAAGATTTTAAGGCTCAAATTTTAGGGCTGCTGGAAGAGATTTCTTATTAGAAATAAGCAGACCTTTTGTCGTCTTACCATGTACTAAATAAATATATTGTAATATTGTTAATGTTTCTTGTGCAATTTTTTTTATTAGCCTATGGCCTATGCCGTCCAACTACTGGACAAAGGCCTCCCCACAGTCCTCAATTTTTTCTTGATACTAATAATTATGTGATTATAATATATATATTATGAATTTAATAAGTTATAGTTTAAAAAAATACAAAGACTTTAACGTTAATTACCAAATGTAATGCGTCCCACACAGGTTTCGGTGGGCATGTAAAAAGACCTACGTTCGTCGTAGCATGCCCGCCATACACGCTACGGTCTACCGGAGAGGTCCACCTGTGTGTGGGAATAGATTTTGCGCCGTTCGCCTGCGCAGGTCCAAAAAACTACACAGGTCTATTCCCACACACATTCCGGTCTACCTGCGCAGGCATACCTGCACAGGTGGACCTGGTAGACCGTGGCGTGTATGGTGTGGTGTATGGCTTACATTATGGAAGTAAAGGAATAGAGAGCGCTGTTGGGCTGAAACTGTTGGGCACTATAATATAACTCGTAGGTGGCCTGGCTTCAATGAAGCCGGTTATTGTGACCGAAACCGTGTGCGGGAGGCATTTTGTCACTATAACTTAAATGTACGTATACGTATTCATTGTACAATAGAACACTCATGTTTAACCCCCGACGAAAGAGAGAAGTGTTACATGTTTGACTTTTCTGTCTGTCTGTGTGTGTATCTGTCCGTGGCATCGTAGCATCCAAACGGGTGGACCGATTTTGATCTAGTTTTTTTTTGTTTGAAAGCTGACGTGATCGAGAGTGTTCTTAGCTATAGTTCATCGTCATCAATTATTCAAGTTGTTGTGTGCTGGAAAACTTGAGTTTATCTACTTCATAAAAATATTGTAATTTGTAAGCAACTTCCAATGATTTGATCGATTCAATGTTTTGCAGGAATCACGCCTAAACCTTAGAATCGATTTTGATTGATTCGATTGATTAAAATTTGGTATACATATATTGTGAGTCCCGGGAAATATATTGGGACTTACAGATATTGGGACTCGTTTTTGTTGCGGAAAAAGTTTCCGCGCTATAAACGACGTCATCTAGTATTTAGTACTACGCAAATGTTTGACATTAGCGTCATGTAGGTTCCGGACCGGTTACTAACTCGTTCCTAATGGCGTAAGTCATCGGTTTCGGTTGCGTCGACTCATTAACATCAAACATGATAAACTATAACACATTAAATAATTATATTAATAATGTACATTGTGCGTGTATATCAGGGCGAGAGGTTCTTATAACTCCATTCTAATATCTTGAAAAACTTTATTAAAACTCATTAATCGGGACTTAACAGGCTAAGTCCCGATTAATTAGTTAAAAAAAGCATGTAGCAGCATTACTATTAGGTAGTCGCGATATATTCTAGTAGTAATGCTATTATTTTTTTCCTCGACGTTTCGGCCTTGTTGCAACGGCCCGTTTAATATTCCGTGGTTCCGATTAATACATTTTAATTAAGATGCAACTCGAAAGTTTAAAATTTCATCTTGAAGAACGTCATCAAAATCCCAACTTATTTTAAGGCTTCCCTCTCAAAAAGAATCATAGAAGTCGCTACAGTTATACCCACATATTATATTATTTATTATATAATTATATATTTTTTATAAAATAAGGGGGCAAACAAGCAAACGGGTCACCTGATGAAAAGCAACTACGGTCGCCATGGACACTCGCAACATCAGAAGAGCTGCAGGTGTGTTGCCGGCCTGAAGGAATACGCTCTCTTGTTGAAGGTTTGCAGGTCGTATAGGTCCGGAAATACTACTGGTGACACTGTCTCGGTAGAGAGTCTGGAGAGCACCCATGTCATCCAAATATGTTTTAAAACCGTAAATATCCTAGTACTTAAGATTTTTACATTCGGGTCGTTCCATTGATGTTCATAGTTCGGGTTCGAATCCCGCCGACGGAACAAAAAGTTTTCAATGTTCCCTGCTCTGGATGTGTATTAAATATGTGTATGATATAATAAAAATCTTATATATATATGTATAATATAAAAGTAATAAATATATTTCCGTTGTCTGGTACCTGTAACACAAGTCCTTCAGGTATTTAGCACGGGGCCAGACTGACGTGGTGTGAAGCGTCCATAGATATTATTATTATATTATAGTAAGTTTAATTTAAAAGTCAATTTTCTCTTGTATTAAATCGTTGTTTATTTGGAATGTTTATTAAGTCTATTAAAAATTATTGTAAATTGTAATTAACATTTGGTATAATTGTAATGTAACAATTGGAACAAGAAATACCTAATAAGCTTATTGTTCAATTACTCGTTTGTAAACACTTTCAAATTGACGATTGGTTTGAATTGTAAATTAATTGCCGTATTATATGGTATTATCGTCTATTTGGTATGAAGCTATATTTATTATTCATGTATTACTATCGTTAAATTGTTTTTGTTCTTCACGTTAATTTCTATCGCTTAAATGGTTTTTTTCGTTGGTATACTGCGGGGCTAAAATGGTCGCTTTGAATAATAATGATATGAATCATAATATGATTCATTTTTCTAAAATCGCAAATGCAACTCTGCTTGCAATTCGTTTCTGTATTTTTGTACTGATTTGACATTTGTCAGTTTCACAGTTTTGACAATTCATTTGATGAATTGATTGAGAGGAATTGCTAAATGTGACCATTTTAGCCCCGCTGAATAATTATCGATACTTAACTGTGAGTTTAAAAAGTATTGTTAACATTTTTTCCTGTCACAAAAAATACCACGGAAAATTTAGCTCGGTTGGTTCTGGTCTGGTCGATGTTTTGAGCGTTACTCGCATACTGTTAGTAGAATAAAATATACTTCATTGCGTTTAAGATATTGTACAAACATTATTTAAAATACATTCAGCAAAGATACATGAACGCAAAGGCAGCTTTATTGCTATTGAGGAATATTATAGTGACTAGTGACTAGTGACTAGTGACTAGTGACTAGTGACTAGTGACTAGTGAGTACAGAGTAGGTATATACAAGGTGTACACATTTTGTATGGAGATACTTTGATTCTCGGGAAAGGTCATAGGATAATTTTTATCCCGGGAAAATGTACGGTTCTCGCGTGATAAACTAATTTTGGTGCAACGGAGTCACGGGCGTCATATAGTGCTTTATAGTTTACGAGCTTTTGCCCGCGGCTTCGCTCGCGTTAAGAAGTATTATTATATACAAACTTTCATCCCTTATTTTAACCTCTTGGAGGTAGAATCGATCAAAATCCTTTCTTAGCGGATGCCTACGTCATATTATCATCTACCTGCATGCCAAATTTCAGCCCGATCCGTCCAGTGGTTTGGGCTGTGCCTTGATAGATCACCATGTCAGTCAGTCACCTTTGAGTTTTATAATATAGTTTATGTATGAAGGGCATGAACTATGAAGGTATGAAGGATCAAGTAACATAATATTTTGGTGGGGATCACCCCACCATCAATTCATCATCAATTCAATGTTGCTTGCAGTTGGCTCTAATCTTGTTATAGTCCGACCAAATATAGATCAGACATTTATTAATAAATTCTGATAGTACATTTTATTAAGTGCAAAGTGATCGTGTATAAATACCGCGCATGCCGGTATAATGGTACAGTTTATGTTATGGCTCTCGTCAGCAATAACATCTCCATTCAGACCGCCTTTGAATCTTTAAATAGCTGGTCGCTGGTCGGTGAGATCCGAATATTTATAAGTGTACGATAAACACGGTTCACTCGGTAATACCTAAGTATGAATTTGAAATGAGATTTAGATGTGGTATTTACTGAACGTCAGGAACTGTATATCTATATATTAATACGCGAGCGAAAAACTTTGTATCCTTTTGACAAAAAATGCGGCAACGTAGGTGAATGAAATTTTGCACAGTTATAGTTTATATGGTGAAGGAGTGCATCGGGCTAATATTATTTTCAAATTATGCTTTTATCATACAGTTTTTATAAAACATTACACGCACTACAACACACGCAAAATTTAAAACTTATAATAGATTTTTTTATTTGAGGTCGTATTTCGACCGTTGGCCGATCTCTAGTTTTGCATAAAAAGACGCAAAGAGTGCACTACGCCGCTAAATGAGTTCTCGCTTGAAACTACTACATGAAAAATTAAGCTAAATGCATAGCTTTTATTGCGACATTAGATTTTGCGTTAGGATAATGCATCACCTGATTGTCTGACAAGTAAGATGATCCATGCGTCGGATGGGCATGTAAAAAGTCGGTCCTGCGCCTGATCTCTCACCAGGCGTGTCGGTCTTCCGTCCCACTGGGTTATGAGAGTAAAAGGAATAAAGAGTGCTCTTGTGTATTGCGCAAACACTTAGGCACTATAAAATTACTCCTGCGTAGCTGGCCTGGTTTCAATGAAGCCGGCCACCGTCACTGAAACCGGTGTGGGAGTTATTATAATAGGCTTTACCGCGGCGGTCCTCGAGTGCCATACATATTTCAGCGATCAGCAAGACTATGCTGCAAAGGATTCATGTAGCTGTTGCTGACATGATCATGGATGATGATCCTCGAGATGTCATCACATGATCATCCATCACCAGGTGATGACATAACAATATGATGACGGATGATGACCCGGCGAGGTCACGGACAATGAGGTCGGCGCCGGTTATGCTAATCCACTTTTTGTTTGTTTCGCAAATAATGGTCGTGAATATCAAAACATTGCATTAATATTTACTTGAATATCATTATTCGTAAGATCTTATCCACCTCGAATGCAAAACCGGGTCTCCATCTTGCTTTTATATTTTATAGGTATCTATGCCTATGGACCGTCTGTCTGTTACCTCTGCACGCTAAAATCACTGGACCGATTTCTTATGATGAGCCGACGACGGGCATGGAGATAGAGTTTTGAGAAAGAACATGGGATACTTTAATTCCGGATACTGTCCCCGCGAGATAAACGGATTCTGGCGTAAGTAGCAAACTTCGTTGTAGGCGTTATTATAATAGATATGTATCACTTTGGTCATCTATGTTATTTCTATATTATATACAAATATTTTCATGTTAAATAGATAATTATATATAACGATATGATGAAATAAAAAGATATGTATTTCCATGTAACATAGAAATATTTGGTATAAAAATTTCAGTTTTAAGAGTTTGTGTGAAATTGTGAGAAGAACTGTTTACCTCACCACAGAGTATGTACAGACAAAATATGGTAAGTACCAGTTGTATATTAAAATCGGTGACGCATTGCTGTGCTATATCCAGTTTTGGTAAACGAAAAAAAGGTCAAACTTGTACGACAACCTTCAAAGTGTAAGAGGCCAAGATTATGCTGACCAAGTTTTCGGTAGAATTTCGCAAAAGTTGTTTTTAGGGTTTCGTACCCAAAGGATAAAAGTAAGAGGCCGTTTCATTATTCTCTATGTATCGTCACAAATAATTAAATAGCTTAGGGTCTGTTTCACCACTTCCTGATAAAGAGCCGAATAGGCTATTCAGTGCTTTTTTGACAGATTCTCCATACTGATGAAGTATGGAGAATCTGTCAAAAAAGCTCTGAATAGCCTATTCGGCTCTTTATCAGGAAGTGGTGAAACAGGTCAAGTTAAATGGTGAATAGCCTATTCGACACCTATCAGGAAGTGTTGAAACAGGGCCTTTAAATTTGGAATCTCGCATTGTTTTGCAACGTATGAAGTAACGATTTTTTAAAACTTTTGGGAGTTAAATGTGTATCATATTTTGTAGATATATAGGACTATAATAATTACATTCAGTCGAAGCCACAGTGACAGAACAGTATATGGTCAAAACTAAAACCCTTCGAGGAAATAGGAATCATAATTTTTTTACATAATTTTGGCGTATTATACGAAGTTTTGGTGTTTTGTGATACGAGCATGTAGGTACAATAGCTGTTATACGAATAAGTTATGAAGGAAGTTTTGTATGAAATGCGCATCTTATTATATTTGCATTTTATTAAACTTCCACATAAAGTCAACGGATGCAGTCGGTCTATTAGAAAACTCGGTGTAGAGATTTGAGTTAAAACTTGTAGAGTTTATTTTTAGTTTAAGACGTCTTTGACGCTTGCTAAAACTTCTTAATAAGATAAAAAAAAACTTCTTTATTTTTCCGGATCGAAATTAATATGATGATAGTTTATGCCAATGCCCTGGTTGTTTTCTGAAACAACTGAATTGATTTTTGTCCGAAGTTTTACGCATTTGGAAGTCTAGCAGGTTTGTTCCGTTCAGTTACTAAGTCAATATTAACTATTAATGAGTAATTATCAATATATTTGTAATATGAGGGCCCTTCCCGGGTGAGGGCCCTGAGAGCCCGGGGTTAGGTTATAATTTTTAAGTTTACAGTACAGTTAGGCGTATAATGAATTTTGTAAATAATTTTCGATGTTGAGATAAAGATCGCCGATGTGTTTGCACCAGGTGGCCTGCAGCTGTGTCAACAGTGCGAGTAACCACAACGAGAGAACTTACGACGTATATATTACATATAATTATTATACAACATCCATACTTAATTCCCGAACCACTGAACCGATTTTGCTGAAATTTGGTATGAAGATACTCGTAGGAATTTTATCCCGGAAAAATGTACGGTTCCCGTGCGATAAACGGATTTTGCTGCAACGGCGTTGCGGACGTCATCTTATAATATCTACGAGTAAACTAATATTATAAAGCGGAAGAGTTTGTTTGTTTGAACGCGCTAATCTCAGAAGCTACTAGTCCGATTTGAAAAAAAATTTCTGTGTTAGATAGCTTATTTATCGAGGAAGGCTAAAAGCTATATTATATTATCACGCTAAGACTAATAGGAGCAAGGAAACAGAGGTAAATATGGAAAAACCCGGAAAAATTATTTAAAAGGCTTATCTCACGAACTACTGGAGCAATTTTTATGTTATTTAGCACATAATATAAAGACCACGTCTTTATATTATGTGCTAAACGACCACTCACCCTTTATCACAGTTTAAAATGTTATCAATAAGAAGTTTGTTTACACGTCATAAACTATAATCGAAACCTGCCTCGAACTCAATCGGTTTTACCAGAATCCAGACAAAACTTCGTTCTAAGTGAATACACAATCTGGTTAAGGAGTTAATACAGTTTCCATTTAAATGAGCAGTGTGAGCCATTGCCGCGGAAGAGATCTCAGAGATTGTTCAAATTACGAGTAACTATATTTTGTTCCATTGTTCAATTTATTGTTAACTATGACTTTCGCAATCCATACTAATATTAAAAATGCAAAAGTGTGTCTGTCTGTCTGTCCGTCTGTCTGCCTGTCTGTTACCTCTTTACGCCTAAAACGCTCAACCGATTTTGATGAAATTTGGCATGGAGATACTTTGAGTTCTGGGAAAAGACATAGGATTCTCTTCATCCCCGAAAAATGTACGGTTTCCGCGCGATAAATATAGCTTTAAATATTTTGCATGTTGTGTAGAATGCTACAGATAACATACAAGAAGTCTTTGGAGACTGTCACAAGCCCCCTATTTGGTAAGATAAGTTAGACAATGATTTAGCTATACCACTATTAATATATTATATTCTGTGGCTATACCCACAGTGTTTTTTCTTTGTCTTCCAAGCAACTTTTCATGTTAAATTACTAGATGCAGTAATAATCTCAAAACGTTATTTACGTGTCAGGTCATAATTTGTTTTCGTTATATTTCTGCAAACTCATTGCTATGTTTATTATGTACGGTTACATAAGTCGTCAACAATTTGAGATGCAAGATGTATATATGTCGCAGCCGACTGGTTTAAATAGCCGTTCAATCAAACAGCTAGCCCTTTGACTGAACAACGCCATTCAATCACACGGCTATACGTCGTTTAGCCGACTTGTTGACTACAACGTTCAACACTACAGCTAGACGACGCTTAGCCAACTGGTTTGTTTTTGTTTTGGCTGCGCCCCCCGGGCAAAACAAAAACAAACCAGCAAAATATTTAAAGCTATAGACTAGATGACGTCCGCAACTCCGTTGCGCATATATTCATTTATTGCGCGGAAACCGTACATTTTTCGGGGATGAAGAGAATCCTATGTCTTTTCCCAGATCTCAAAGTATCTCCATGCCCCCCTTTTATTTGACGGCGGTCGCCGGTTGCTGCCGCAGCACGCTCGCTGCGCTCGCTCGGCTCCCTCTATGTTGTGGTCTAAGTTCTAATCTAACCTAACCAACTTTTGGACTTTCTGGATTGTGTTTGATTTTGTTTTGACGGGGGGCTGTGCCCCCCGAACCCCCCTTTCGGGGGAGGCTGCGTCCATCCATTTCATAATCCCGAAATTTCTCCTCGAATATATTTTGTTGAAATTTTAATTCACTCGTATGTGCCTCCACAATTATTTTTGTCTTTTTAATAACGAAAATAAAACGCACCTAGCGCCGCAGCGGTGCGCGCTGAACTACTTCAATTAGACGGCGGCTTTTGAATCAGCTGTAGTGTTGAACGTTTTGAGCGACTAAAATATTCAATATAAAAGCTAGACGTGTGATTGAATGGCGTTGTTCAGTCAAAGGGCTAGCTGTTTGATTGAACGGCTATTTAAACCAGTCGGCTGCGACATATACATATAAAATATAATTATCTTTTTAGTCTTGACCGGCCTCATTAAAGTAAGTTGTAAAATTTTAATGGCTTTTTAGTTATTACGGAAATAAAGGTATGTCACGTAGCGACCATTGAGTTATTTTAATTGTTTAATTACTAGTTAGTACTTACATAATATAAACAAGAAAATCAGTATTACAGATCTACAAGAATGTCCTTCAATTATTATTTTTAAATAAAAAATGTAAACCGACTTCCAACTCATAAAAAATATTAAATGATTGTTATTATTTAAATAGTGGTCTATTTAGAACTCCCCTAAAATTCAACGATTTCTCTACTCAATCTTTTCTCTTTTAAAGGCGGTACCAGCCAACTTTGAATCAAAAGATTTTAGCAATTTTTAGGGCTGGCACCGACTTCAATAGTGTGAGGATTACGAAAGAGTCACCCAAGTTGCACTTTACAAGATAGCCTAAGTGACACCTGTCAAAACTTCATTGTAAGGTTGTAATCACGTTGTAATAAAAGAAATATGAGCTATAAAATATGAATAAACTATAATAATTATTAGATTACATGTGATACAATCATACAACATGCAAGGTCCGTCGTTAGACTCAAACATTCATTAGTTGTTCGTTGGCTGATAAAACACGCACACTGTTACCACAGTATAAATAAAACAGTAGAAGATTTTCACGTTATCGCCTAGACATGGTCAGACGCACGCTTACTTTATATACTTCTAATATAGCAAAAAATCAAATCAAATCGAGCGCGTAGACGCTTCCATAATATTATACGGGTAGGACGATTGTTCCGGTCGGACCGAGGCCTCGTGCACACACAAGGGGGGAGTCCAGTCAGGTAGGCCTGCAATCAGTCCGATCGTGATGACTGACGACCGATACATAATATTAGTCCAGGCCATTTAGCCGAAACTTTTTCGTTTTCGCTTCGTTATAGAATCGCCGATCAAAATGTATGGAATTGACATAAGACGAGTCGAAAGTCAACGTCATATTAACGAACGCTTATGTCAATTCCATACATTTTCATCGGCGATTCTATAACGAAGCGATAACGAAAAGATTTTGGCTCACCCACCCCCCTGGTTCCCTAGAACATTTTTTTAATTTGATTACTATCAAGCCAATTTTCGGTGAGTATATTAATTGGTTGATATTGATATAACAGTAATATTGTCCTACAACTGAAAAATCCATATTTTAGGATCATCAAATCGAAATATTTTATCATTTTTATCTCTGTTAGCTACCAGTTTGAAGAATTTTTTCAGAAAATATTGTTGGGCGTCTTATCAAAATTAAGCTACTCAGTACTCACGGAAAATTAGCTTGGTAGTCATCTAATGATAAGTATGTTATAGGGAACCTGGACTAAATGGTAAAACTTTTACTTAAATAATTATTTGTTGACCTTAAAAACAGTTGAGAGTGATTCTACTTAGATTGAAGGTGTATCTTTATTTGAATTTGAATCATTATTTGTTGTACATGAGCATTGGAAATAAAAAAGACATTATTCTCACTTCTCAGTCCTTGTGTCGGACATTTGGAAGGCCAAACAGTGTTGTTACTTGTAAGCTAACTGAGTTTTTATAATTAGGTGGATCAGCTGATTAAAAGGTAACTACCGAGTGCGTTGTCGGCCCTTTAAGAGGTAATACTATCTCTTCTCGAAGGTTTGCAGGTCGTGTTGGTTCGGAAGTACTACTGGCGACTATTCAAGTGGGCCTTAGGTCATTTTAATAGCTGACATTGAAGTTAGAAATCGAAGATATATTAATATCCAAGTTTGGTTTCAAAGTATTTGTTTGTGTACGTATGTCAATAATTGACATACGTACACAAATGTTAGGCGCATTCAACTTTCGTTTTGACGCATTCAATTATTGAATGCGCCAAAACGAAAATTGAATGCGTCAAAACGTTGGGCGTTGCATCTATATATTAAAATAACCTCCTTTTTTAAAGTCACTTGAAAAATCAATCGAATCGCATCGCATCGGCGATTAGTTAGAAGAATCGCCTCAAAAGGTTGAAAGCACTAAAAATTGCTGGAATATCAGCCATCATTCAATTACGGGTATTCCCCAGACAGAACAAAGCCGACATGGCGACAGGATTATCGACTTGAGGGGGACCAATCATATTATCACTATAGCTTTTGAACATACATCATTTGATTATGATTTTACATTAGGGTACTTTGAATGAGACAATTTTGCGTATTAGCCAACCCCCGTGACTTTGAAATACATTTACCGGTTTTAATGTAGCTTTTTCACTAATTATTAAACTAGCCACCGTCATTGAATAAAAAATATGGGACCTTAACATTGCTAAAAACATATTTTGAGGAAAAATATTATAATATTTAGAAATATTTATAAAATGTCATAGACTTCCTTTGACTACAAAAACTGTGACCTTCACTCGCGACCTGCAGCTAGTTTTAACAAAACATGTTAAAAGTTAGTTAAATAATTATAAAAAAACGACTGGATGTTGTTTTTATATTTAGGTAACAGACAGACACACTTTCGCATTTATAATATTATTAGTATGGATTTACTATGTGTCTGAAATTTGGGACCACGAAAAGTGATCCGCAAAGAATCCCGTCTCTCTCTACCACGCTGCGAAAATGTATGCGGTTGTGCTGGCACTCGCGGGGTGCAATCAGCAATACTTACGTGGTTTATTTCGTCTGACAAATACTGGAGTTTTATGTAGAGTATCATATTATATTATACTCGTATATAGAGCAGACCAGGGGCTCCCAAACATATTTTGTCTACTGCCCACTTTGAGAGCAAATGTTTTCAGCGCCTCATTATTTTACCTAATTTTTTATCTTTATTTAAATACAGGGGGGCTTTTGAGCCAAATAATATAAAAATAAATACAAAATGCAAAATTAGTCATTTTCAAACCATATTTTTATCATTACCTACCACTGACTTCATTTTCATTTCCGAATTTCCTCCAATCCCGGAATCCCAGGTTTTTTTTTTTATGAAATAAGGGGGCAAACGAGCAAACGGGTCACCTGATGGAAAGCAACTTCCGTCGCCCATGGACACTCGCAGCATCAGAAGAGCTGCAAGTGCATTGCCGGCCTTTTAAGAGGGAATAAGTTAATAGAGGAGGGTAGGGAAGGGAAGGGAATAGTTAAGGGTAGGGAAGGGAATAGGGTAGGGGTTAGGAGATTGGGCCTCCGATAAACTCACTCACACGCCGGTTTTCTGTGAGAACGTGGTATTTATCCGGTCGAGCCGGCCCATTCGTGCCGAAGCATGGCTCTCCCACGTATAAATTCTTATATTCTACTAGAAGACGCCTGAAAAACTTGAAAAATTAAAACTGTGTGAGAATAGATGTATATTGTTTAATTTAAAATGCATCCAGATGTAATGAAATTACAGATCACCCCCAAGCCTCTACACAACGCCCCCATTTTTAACTTCGCCCTTCCTTAGGCCTTTAGCGCCCACAAGGGGGCGTTATCGCCCACTTTGGAAAAGGCTGGAGTAGAGATTATTTGACTCAATAATCTTATTAAGAACTTTATATCCATACTAATATTATAAATGCGAAAGTATGTCTGTCTGTCTGTCTGTTACCTATTCATGCCTAAACGGCTGAACCGATTGGGCTGGAAAAATGTACGGTTCCCACGCGATAAACTAATTTTGTCGCAGCGGAGTTGCGGGCGTCATCTAGTAATTATATGTTTGGTTAATTTTGCGGTATATTTAATTTAAATCTAATAATTAAGTGAATAATATAAATATTTTACAATATCATACACTTAAAATTTCTTACTTACTTACTTATTATTTTATCAAATTCCCGTCATTTCCATAAAATTTTACTAACGGAGTCAAATTATACTTAATTCTAATGTTTATAGTCATAATTAATTTTAATTGCTAACTAGGATACTTTGAGGTTTACTGTTTGTGATGAATGAATAATGATTATATAAAACTTTTTTAGTCCACAATACATATTAATATTATATACTTTCAGAACAACTTTTGACATAAAAAATCTCGTGTCGCGGTGTTTGTTGCCAAAGCGACCAAAATGGCAGGGGCCTTTTTTTGTGCTTATTAGGTAGGTCTGAAAATCGGCCATCTATATTATGTTTCTTACTCTCTGTTATGTATACGACAAAATATGTTTTTATTGCAACCCAGGACAGAATTTAGTTCATACACGTATTAAGTAGGTATATGAATGAATAATTCCTTGAGATATATTTTATACAGTGTTTATTACATTTCATTTTATTTTATCGTCGAGTTTCAGTCGCTATACACAATTTGAGCATAGAAAATTGCATGAAAATTTTAAATTTTAAATGTTATGGTAAATTTTAAATAAGTAAAGTATTATTTTCAAGTATTCCTACAAATATTATAAATGCAGAAGTGTGTCTGTTCGTTACCTGTTAACGCTCAAACCACTAAACCGATCATTTAAATGAAAGGTAGACAATATAATACAGTTATCCATACTAACTAATATAAAAAATGTGAAAGTGTGTCTGTATTTTACCTCTTCACAATCAAACCGCTGAACCGATTTTGCTGAAATTTGGCATGGAGATATTTTGAGTCCCTAGAAAGGACATAGTTTAGATTTTCCTCGTAAAAATGTAAGATTCCCGTGTGATATGTAAGATTCCCGTCTGCTAAACGATTTTTTTTTCGGACGGAGTTGCGGGCCTCTAGTACAATATCATCTAGTACAATATAACATACATTTTAAGACGGGAAAGGACATAATTATTATTATGTCATAATTATTATATGCTAGTTTCTTACGCCGCCGGTTGTTCTCGGCGGGGTTGTTCCCGAACCGGTGGTAGGCAACGTAGTTTCTTCGTTCGACTTTCAAAAAGTGTATCATGATACCCATTTTGAATAAAAATATATTTTATTTATTTATTTTATTTTATATTTTATGTCCTTTCTTATTTTGTCCTTAATTTTTTTGAAGGAAAAATATACGGTTCCGCACGCGGGCGCATCTAGTAACATGTTATTAAACAATATTTGAAGCATTCAAAATTTGTTACATTCTTATAATTTAACCTTATGATAACAGTTCAATAATATTTTCGTTTTAAGTGTCAAAGATTATCTCTAGTCTCTACATAGAGTTGTTTTTGTTTATCAGAATTCAGATGCTATTGTATATATACCGTCCCAATTAAAACGCTGATAAACACAAAAATTATTAATCATCACTTTTTATGCAAATAAATAAAATTAAAAATAGATAAACACTTTTTTCATATTCGAACAATCATAATAAATAAATAATATACTTATCACATAACCGGTCTCCCAAATACATTTTAACATTTTATATAAAAAATTATAAAGTTGTCTCGGGTTTTTAAGAAAATGAAGATCATCAGTTTGTATGTATCTATACTTAGACCAAACCACGAGTCAAGGTAATTTTGACATTTATCTT